>NC_137272.1:45059347-45421847 GCF_053477335.1 Acartia tonsa
CCCTATCCCACTCACCTTCCACCTTTTCTTAGAGGCTAGGAGCAAAGGAAATAGCGTTATATAAAACTAGTGGCTACGTACCTAGAAGCCTCTAGGGTCACTTGGTAATGAGGTGGGTAGTCATATGTCCACTTTATAAATACATTACAGTTTTTTTAAGCAAGGCCAGGGGGTTATTTTTTTCCAGAGGCCTTGAGGGGCCGAAGACCCGGGCTTCAAAATGGGTATTCATATTATGGGATTTTATTTTATATGTGGACAATTGTCTATAATACGGTGCTGTTTTGGTTCGGTTTTGAAGCCCTACTGGAAATTCTATAATCCTGTACCCTAACGGCATGATGGGCAGACAGGCGATGTAAAACGTGAGTGTTTCTGTACTTTGCACTTTTCAGGCTATTACAAACCAAATGTGTGAAAAAGTGGAGGTTTGCCTTGAAAGTTCTTGTTAAGCACATAACTCCCACCCTGATCCATCATTTTAAAACCAAATTAAAGATATGGTGGAGAGGGAGAATTTTAAAATTTTGGTTAGGTTTTAAGTTAGGTTAAATTGGATACAGGCTTATAGCACCGTTAGTATATGCCTCGTAGGAGTAGGGCATTTATGCTTATTATGCCACTTGTATAAATCTACGATGAACCGTGAACAAGCTGTCAACCTTTAAAGTTCTGTGCTTTTTTAGCAAATAATTTTGGCTTCATTTTGGAGTGGACTGCACCAGATCCAAAAACAAAATTCAGGGTATAATCTATAAGGATAATCTATCCCTATAGTTATGTTAATGCCTGCATTGCACTATTATAAAATTACTGCAGACAAATCAAAACTAGAACTTTTAATCAAGGTTAAGACAATCAAAAGTTTTAAAATGTTATTGAATAATTTTATAATGCATCATTTCAAAAATTCAAACCGTCTGGGTTGAAAGTTTTATTAATTGAAAAAAAAATATTTTATTGTCTCTTTGATTTTTTTTTCGGCTTAACCAACCCTTCCGGGGCTATCAAGTACCCAATATAACCTAACCAACTTTATTTGGGTAAAAAACTATCTTTAGTCTTATTTACAATTTATTTCAAAATGAAGGAGGGAGGAAGGGGGGGGGTCCATCTGGCACTTATAAGTAATATGCGATAAATTTTGTCTGAAGAAAAGGGGGAGGGGAAAGTCGAATCTTAACTTTAATTTTACTTTTAAAAAGAAATTTATTTTATTTCTATGTTTAAAAACCTTAGAAAGGTTTAAGGTTCCTCCCCAAAAATTAGTTATATAAATTTCCCGGACCTTTTTGAAGCTTCAATGTAAAGAATAACAATATCCGTTTAGCAGTTAGCGAGGTTTTTAATACAGTTGAACAGACAGACATCTTGTTATTTTTAAATAAGGATAAACGGTAAGAAGTTGTGTTATCTAAATTTCAGGAGACATAACAGGGATCTAAAGGGATAAGACAGTAGCCGATAAATTAATGTATATCCTCAATGATCGTAAACAAAATTACCCCTTCTGTAGCGTAAAATAAGTGATTGAAACGTTTAAATTTACTTGTTAAGTTAATGAATAAGAAAACGTTTTTATATAACTTTGGGGACTAGTGTAATAAACAGCCCATTGTCCCCTTTCTCTGTGAGAAAAAATGAAAATCATATTTTATTTTTATTTAGGTTGATGCTTTCCAAAGGAGCAAACCACGATTTACAGGTATTAAAATTAAAATATTCTAAAACATTTTGTGAAAATATTCTAAGACATTTCGTAAAAATCCTCTAATTGTTTTGTAAAAATCATTAGTATTTTTCTGATGATTGCAAAAGCAAAAAAGTTGAAGATAAACGTTGTTTACTTACAGGTATATATATCTATAATACAAAGTAGAATGAAGTTTCTCAGTCCGTCCCTTAAGATCTCGGTAACCACTGAACCAATCGGATTATACTCTTCAGGGTATATACCTATTGGTCCTGTGGTGGTTTTAAGCTATTTTATTGTGGGGTGGGAAACCCCTAACCCCCCAAAAAAATGAAAATCCCCCCCCCCCCAAAAAAAATATTGTTTTTTAGGCAGATAAATTGCAGCACCAGAAATTCTTATTTTTTAAAAAAATACCTCTTGGGGCATAGCCCCTAGAGGCTAGGGACGAAGCCGCTAGTTATAATAATAAAGTAACAGGATGTCTGCCTGTTTGTCTGTCTGTTTGTTTGTACCGAAGGATCACGCTAACCGCTGAACCTATATGGTTCTCCTTTAAAGTGAATCTTCTTAATGGTCCTGGGAAGGATTATAGCTATTTAGATAAGGAAATTTACAGAAAAAATTCAGCCAACTATATTGATGATCAGCTAATAAATTTACTTTCCTGTATTAAAATTCTTACAGACAGACGGACATTTCAAATATTAGGTTACCTTCCCAACTAAAATTGATAAAGGATAAATATTTCAAAAATGAATGTAAAGAATTTTATTTATGATTAATTTCTAAATTAATTATCACATATTTTGTTTTAGTCTAACTGCATTAAATAGAACAAAACTAAGGCTAGTCATTCGTTGATTTTTAAAATGCGGTCAAACGAAGTTGCGATTGCTGAGCCCTGGAAAAAATTGACTAATTAATAAATCTATAAAGTTTACAGAGATTTTAAAATTAAATTTTTTTGTGATATTTGTAAGACCTTTTCTATCCTTACATAAAAGTGATAGGATGTGTGTCTGTCTTTAAATTTTTATAATCAATAACCACTGGATCCCAAAGGTTATGATTTACAAAGAAGCTTCTTATAGGTCTATATAAGGTTTTAATTATATTGGGAGATTGTATCTCCAACCTCCTTTAAAAATAACCTCTTTGAAAAAATACCACCTTCATTTTTTTCCTTTGTCTTTATAAAATTAAAGTTGAAAGTGGAGTGAATGTCTCTTCCCCATTTTCTCAAGTGCCTCTAGGGGCATAGCCGCTATTCAATTTTATTATTTCAGGACACGAATGGAAATACGGTTGCACACGTCCTTGTCGTTTTTGATCTCATCAGAATGTGGGATATGGTAATTAACTTTTTAGAAAGCGTAGCTATTTTATTTAGGGTATGTCCGTCCGCCTATATTGAATAGCTCTTGTATTGTTGATTTGAAACTTTACATGATGATTCCTGTTAAAGTTGGGTACAATTATTAAAGCAAAGGAAAATCTTCTTGGAAAATCCTTTATTCATTACTCTGATTACACAAAATTATCCCTTCTGTAGATTACAATTAGTGGTTGAAACGTTTGAACCCACAAGTCAATGAACCAACTAATCAAAATTTTGAAATAGTCTTCAAAGTTGTTTAGTCAACGAATAAGAAAAGTTACTGTAAAACTTTAGGGACTAGTGTAATAAACAGCCCAATGTTCTCCCCACCTCCATGCAGAAAACTAACAAACCTAAATATTTTCTCTCAGACACAGGGCACATGGAATAGTAGGGATGGTTGTATCTAAAGAGATAAGACAATGGCAAATAAATTGATTTACAATTTTTTTTCAGGTTGTTGAGTGCGGTGCTGCTATAAATATAGAAAATAAAGCAGGACTAACACCATTAACACTTGCAGCTTATCTTGCCAGGTAAGATTTTATTATTTTGTGTTGTCAAATATATCCTAATAAAAAAGTAGTAAGATTTTTTGGTCTGAAGCTTAAGATTTCTATAAATATTGAACCCATTCAGTTTTCCATTTTATGGAAATTTTACTTATATGCCTTTGGATGGTTTTAGGCTACTTAATTTTTAGACTCAAGTCCTGAGTTGGTTTAAGGCTATTTTCTGCGTTCTCTCTATTCTGTTTGGAGCTAAAAGCGCAGCTGCTAGTTTATTATAGAATAGTAAGAAATAATTATGGAAGATTCATCATGCTTATTTTAATGAATTTTTTTTAGAATGGAAATGTTCTTTCACATTTGCAGTGTTGAAAGAGAAATCTATTGGCAGTTGGGTAAGGAATAATTCTTGTATAAAATGAACAGGGTTTCTATCTGTTTGTCTCTGGGTTGTAGCCTAAGATCTCGCAAATTGTTTAAACGACCTTGTTCTCCTATGCAATTAAGTTTCTCACTAGTCAAGGGAAGGTTAATAACTATTTTGGGGAAAGCTAATTCCACCCTTCGAAGAGAAATTGTCCCTGGAAAAAATACTACCCCCTAATACAATAAAGTTATAATGGAATAATACACGGCAGCGATGTTGAAAAGAGACTATCCAAGGAAAAACACACAGCTCAATTTGTAGGAATATATTTCGATTAAATCACATCTAATCCTTGTCAACCTGCACAAAATTAACCATATTTCAAATATTATAGTAAAATCAGATATATATTTTGAAAAAAATTAGGTTATTTTAAAGTAAAGAAACAACAAAATAATGAAAAAGTGCTCGAAAATACAAAGAAAAAGTTAAATGTATTATAATGAATATGGTTATCCCTTCTATTATTCTTTACTGTACAAAGGTTTGTTTGAAACTGAGCAATTTAACCGCTGGTTTTGGTGTAAAGGGAAGGGGTAGAAGGGATGGGGGTTTAAAAGAATCAAAGTTCAAAAGAATGAAAGTTTTGTACTATATGACTTTTGTTTTTTTAAAAATATTGCAATTAGCAAAACAGAAATACGTGAATGTGTTGAAAAGATTTTAATTTTACATGAAAGTGTATGAAAAAATGTCATAAATTAAACAATAAAGTATTAAAAAAAATTTTTTAGTAATGATTAACAACAAAGCAACAAATGTAAATTTATATTTAGATAAAAAAACAAGTAAAATTATAATTTTTTATTTAATCCATTTCTTAGTGTGTCAAATTTATTGATGTATTCAGCTTCCCGAATTTTTCTGTAGTTTGATGAGTCCAGTTTGCATTTTTCTAAGACCGAAAGCTTCATGTTGGTCATGCTGTGTCCAGGTAGATCAAAATGTTTTCCTGTTGGGTATTTGTCATGATCTGTGCTTCTGACATAACCAAGGTGTTGGCCAAACCTAACTTTTAGTTTAGCTTGTGTTTCACCGATGTATTGAACAAAATTACATGCAGCTTTGTCACAGGAAATGCAGTAAACCACGTTTTTACTTTCACAGGTAACACTCTCTTGTAGGTTGATGTAAATTTTCTTGTTATTTGAGCTAACAACTTTTTTACCTTCTTGAATATAGCTACAGGTATTACATCTTGGTTGTTGGCATTTTTTGAGGCCAGGTAAAGATCTCTGTTTTCTTGATGGTAATTTTGTCTTTACAAGGCGTGCTCTTAAGCTAGCAGATCTTGGCTGTCTGTAAGCAACCATGGGAGGGTGGGGAAAAATTTCTTGTAGGCGTTGGTCATTCAATGTCATAAATTTCCATGCATCCTTAAGTATTTTTGACAGTGGGGGCAATGATGGATGGTAGGATACAACAAAGGGTATTCTGTTTTTCTTCTCTCTAATCACTTTCTGAAGGGCTTCACTCCTTTTTAGATTTAAGGCTTTTTGTATGCTTGTGTTGATCAGTTTCTCGTCATAATTTCTCATCAGTAAAAATAGTTGAGTTCATCTAGTCTTTTCATCAAAGTGTCTTCTTCTGAGCATATTCTAACTAGTCTGTGGCACAACGAATATGGGATATTATTTATTGTATGTGGTGGATGGCAGGATGAAGGAAGAAGATATTGCATTCTGTCTGTTGGTTTTCTATACAGGTCTGTAATGATTTTTTCGTTTTTTTATGGTTACCAGAGTGTCCAAGAAGGGTATGCTACGTGAAGAATAGCAAAAGCAGTCATGTTGTTCAGTAATATTGCATAGGAAAGGGCAGGTGTAGCTGTGGGTGAATTTAATCGTTGGATGAATTTTGTTGATGTTTGTCAGGTAAGTTTCAAGGTTGTCCACACTTCCTAGCCATATGAAAATAATGTCATCTAAGAATCTTGCAAATTTTCTGATAAGATCTGTGTCTGGTTCAATCTCTGTTGCCATGTGTCTCATATGGTAAGATGTTTTAGCAGTCTCTCTTGAATAAGAGCCGAAAAATAGCATTTCCCCCATAGCGTTACGGACGGACGGACAGACAAGGTGAATTATAGAGTACCTTCGGTACTAAAAAGGTTTAAATTAACTTATTAATTAGGTAGGTATGGGTAAATTTTACTAGTACCCAAAGTTTTATATTTAGGAAATGTAACCTGTTCTGCCTACCCACTAGAATATCTGGACACCATACATTCGGAAACAGGGGAGCTACAACAAAAATCTGCATTGAATCTCATTGGTAATTAAACATAATAATGTATGTTTGTCTGTCTGTAGTTTAAGATCTTGCTAACCACTGGACCTATATGGTTCTAGAATATTTAGACACTATACATTCGGAAACAGGGGAGCTAGAACAAAAATCTGCTTTGAATCTCATTGGTAATTGTATTCAAACAAGATTATGTTTGTAAGTAGTTTAAGATCTTGCTAACCACTGGACCTATATGGTTCTAGAATATTTAGACACTATACATTCGGAAACAGGGGAACTAGAACAAAAATCTGCATTAAATCTCATTTGCAGTTGTATTTACATAATGACTATAAAAGTAATATAATGTCTGTCTGAAGCTTAAGATCTCGGTAACCGCTGGATCTATATAGTTCTAGACTATATAGACACTATACATTCGGAAACAGGGGAGCTACAGCAAAAATCTGCATTGAATCTCATTGGTAATTAAACATAATAATGTATGTTTGTCTGTCTGTAGCATAAGATCTCGGTAACCGCTGGACCTTTATGGTTCTAGAATATTTAGACACTATACATTCGGAAACAGGGGAGCTAGAACAAAAATCTGCTTTGAATCTCATTGGTAATTGTATTCAAACAAGATTATGTTTGTAAGTAGTTTAAGATCTTGCTAACCACTGGACCTATATGGTTCTAGAATATTTAGACACTATACATTCGGAAACAGGGGAACTAGAACAAAAATCTGCATTAAATCTCATTTGCAGTTGTATTTACATAATGACTATAAAAGTAATATAATGTCTGTCTGAAGCTTAAGATCTCGGTAACCGCTGGATCTATATAGTTCTAGACTATATAGACACTATACATTCGGAAACAGGGGAGCTACAGCAAAAATCTGCATTGAATCTCATTGGTAATTGTATTTAAATATAAAAATGTCTGTTTTTCTGTCTGTAGTTTAATATCTCGTAAACCACTGGATCTATATGGTTCTAGAATATATATACACTATAAATTCGGAAACAGGAGTGCTACAACAAAAATCTGCATTAAATCTCATTGGTAATTAAACATAATAATGTCTGTTTGTCTGTCTGTAGTTTAAGATCTTGCTAACAGCTGGATCTATATGGTTCTAGAATATACAGACACTATAAATTCGGAAACAGGGGAGCTACAACAAAAATCTGCATTGAATCTCATTGGTAATTGTATCTAAACATAATAATGTCTGTTTGTCTGTCTGTAGCATAAGATCTTGTTAACCACTGGATCTATATGGTTCTAGAATATAAAGATACTATACATTCGGAAACAGGGGACCTAAAAAAAATTATGCATTAAATCTCATTGGTTATTGTATCTAAACATAATAATGTCTTTGTCTGTCTGTAGCATAAGATCTCGTAAACCGCTGGACCTATATGGTTCTAGAATATTTAGACACTATACATTCGGAAACAGGGGAGCTACAACAAAAATCTGCATTAAATCTCATTGGTAATTGTATGTGGTTCTCCTTACACAGTGAAGCTTCTTATAGTTCCATGGAAGGTTTATTGCTGTTTTTGGGGAGGGTACCTACGACCTACACCCTCCCAAGAGAAGAAATTACACCTGGAAAATATTTTTCACAAAAAAAAATTAATTTAATGTCTACTAAAACTAAATGGAATATGGGGGTTAAATTTACCCCCTACCCCTCAAGTGCTCCTAGAGGCCTTTTTAAAACTTTTTCTAAATTTTGTTCTATTTTTAGTATTTGGGCCTAACTTAGAACACTTGGATTTGATAGAATATGTTGTTGTAGATCTATTACAGGTGCTATTTAACATCTATTTTTCATAATTTTTATTCCAGTATGGCTTCGTAACCGTTTAATATCCGCTGGATTAGAACCTGTTTAAAGCCATAATAAAAATCATGTATCACATCGTATTACTTTGCATTAATGAAAAATTTTCTGTAACTCGATGCTATACATGATTTTTAAGTATGGCTGAGAACCTGTTCTAATCCATCGGATATTAATAGGTTTCGAAGCAATAATGTTAATAACCATTATTTGATTGTCTATTGTTGCTTTACTTGTATCTCTTACTAAAATACCGTCAGACTGGTCGTTTGTCTTGCTTGGACTGGCTTATGGGGGAAGAGGACGTTGAGCTAGTACTTGCACTAGTCAAAAAAGCTTTAAAGTTTTTGTTCGTTGGCTTAACACAACTTTGGAGACTTTTATCAAATTAAGATTAGTTGGTTTATTAAGTTAAGTGTTTTTTTAACCATTGATTTTAAACTACAAAAAGGGTAGTAATTTTGTGTAAAATCATTAAGGATGTACATCTATTTATCAGCCATTGTCTTATCCCTTTAGATCTCTGGTTATATAACTTTATTTTAATTATTTATAGGTGAAATGGAATTCGTTCATAAAGAAGAGTTTCTATAGGTAAATGTGGTATTCGGCAACCGTGAGCCATGCATATGGCACCCCTGACCGGGGTTCGGTGGAGGGTCAATGGCCCTCCCCCGAGTCCTGGGGAAGAGGTCTGACGACCCCCTCCCTATGCCTAGAATTAATGATTGAATCTGTCATGTTTTATTATGGTTAACTGTATTCTTAATTCCCCCCACCCTTTCCAGGGATGGGGGATCATTATTGCCCAAACTGACTCTTGTATATGTATTTTAATGCTTTTAGGTTATGATTATTTATTCCTATCCATGTAGTTATTGTTTGTTGTATATAGCTTTAGTATCCTTTAAACCTTCAATAAAGTGACAACTGAAATAGATGTTGATTATTATCTAGTGAATGCTAGAGAAGCGTAGCTTCTCTATAGTAAGGTGTCCACGTCTGTCACACTGCCGTAATCTAATTGAACTCCGGTGTCTGCCATTTATCCTCGGCGGATACCACAACTTTTGGTGACAGCTGTGTGAGATTACGGCAAACCACAAGTGTAGAGCAGACGCGCATCTGAGGCCAAGGTACTCCCAGCAGTGAAACTGGCAAAACTGACACAAGCAACCTGAATTACCCACCCTGGACAGCAAAGTCTAACTCTGCATCCGGCAGTTGTGGAAGCGAGACAGCGAAACCTGACAAAGAACCGCGAGAAGCGCCGACATCTAACGGAGAATTGAGCTCTCAAAGGGCTGAAACAGGCCTGCGGACCGGCTGAAACAAGCCAAATAAGTGTAAACGGCTGAAAATAGGCCAACTTTACTGCAAGAGATAGCAGGATCCGAACCAGTGGCGCTAGCAGGACGGGACATTCCCTGCCGCCATCAGCCGGATTTGGATCAGCGGCGCTAGCAGGACGGGACATTCCCTGCCGCCGATAGGCTGAAACATGCCACATAGCTGCGAGCTGCGAGCCAACATACGAGTGTAGTGCACCAAAACAGAGAAAACTACGTCAACTCCAAGTATCCTGAGAGGCTACAACGCAGCCGCCCATCTAGAAAAAAACAGATATTATATCACATTTGCAGGGATTACCACCCTGGTGTGATGGCTAAACAATAGATTTATGAGCAAAGATTGGTAAACAAATTGTTGTGTTGTGATAAAACTAAAAATAGAACAGGCTTGGATTTATTGTGTATTGTGATAACAACTAAAAATAGAACAGGGTTGGCAAACAAATCTGTTATGTAATTGTGATAAGGACACAAATAGAAGCTAAATGTAATATAACAAAGCCCCTGATATACAATCTAATCACCTCAAGCCTACAGCACAACAACAATACACCCCTTATTCCAGAGGAAAGGGAGGAGCCCACTCTCCACTGAAGGAAATACAATCAAGGTGATATAATAGATAAGCCTAGGATTAAGGAGAAAAGGCACCATTACTTCATCACACAGTTATTTCAAACCCACAGCACTCCCCCCCTTCCTCACAGGGGGAACGGACGGATTTACCCCCGTCCCCTCACGCGCTTCCCCCCTCCTACCCACACTAACCCAAGTCCGTCGACGGTGTGGAGCTAGTGACCGGGAACACAGAGCGCCATTTACGGACAGCGCAACGGAGTGCGGCAATATCATAAAATTCAACGGACAAGCGGACCAATGAGAGAGCGAGTTGAGGGATAAGTGCGCGTTTTACCCGTGTGCGCGGATTTGACGGTGCGTAAGCGCGTTGCAAGGACGGGAGATTTCACACACACACACACACACCGGAGCGGAGCTACTCCATAGCATATAACAGGGATATTTTTAGAAAACAAATAAAGAATTCTAAGCTCCCTCCCACTAGCTATAGTGTGATAGAGGAAAACCAAATCAGTTCTTGACAGCAGTTCAGACCCTCAACATCTATCTACCCCTACCAGCCTACTCTACCACCTCAGAATCCAACTAGTGATAAACACAGCTAAGCTATATTATTGTAACTAAGCTACCAACCTAGTGATAAAAACAGTGTTGGCTGTTAGGCTAGAAAGCCTCTAGTGACAAACCATTTATTCTATTTACTTTATAACTTTGCGTCCCGCCGTTGAACCGTTGTCCCGATGGAACAGCCACAAGCGCCAGGAGGTGACCAAGCCCCAGGATGGCTCCAGGATGACCCTCAGCCGGCTCCAGCCGAGTACCGCAAGCTGATGCTGAGTAACCTGCCAGAGTTTAGAGGACCGCCCAAGCAATCCTGGAGTTCACATATCCGCAGACTCGAGATGTCATGGGCGGCTTACCGCGTGCCACCCTATGACTCCCTCAACCGCCGCAACGCCCTTTTACTATCACTGGTAGGGCAAGCGGCGGAAATGGCGTCCCATCTGTTTGGCGAGGCAGGCCAAGCCTTGACCTACGAACAGGTCAAGGCCGAGTGTGAAATGCTATTTCGTCCTGCTTTTGAATCCAAAACGCTTAAACAAGCGTTTAGGGATTACAAGCAACACTCGACAGAACCTATACAAGCGTACATTTCCACTAAGTGTGCCTTGTATAGGGACGCCTACAGCCATGAGGATCTCGAGTTGTTGGTGGACGAATTAAATCGTGGAATTCGTAATGCCAATGTAAAACGCATCATGATGGGCCATGAAATTACGAGTGTACCTGAGTACACTCGAAAGGCCATGTTTACCGTCACCATGATTACTAAGCAACTGAAGGAAGGTGTGTGCTTAGTGGACTCGACCGACGGGCTGACTGGATCTGCCTGCATCCAGTTGCCCCAATATGACGAGTCGGAGCCAATGGAGATTGGCGCCTTGGCTCCGGGTCTCCACCAGATGGGGAGGGTCGCTCCAGATGACAAGGTTCCAGGTCGCTGCTTCCGCTGCCAGGGGAGAGGCCACAGAGCTCGAGACTGCCCGACGCCGATGGAAGTTAGCCTAGAGGAGAGACGCACCCAGCCACGCCGTGACCGTTCTGCCAA
Source organism: Acartia tonsa (assembly GCF_053477335.1). Classification (NCBI taxonomy): domain Eukaryota; kingdom Metazoa; phylum Arthropoda; class Copepoda; order Calanoida; family Acartiidae; genus Acartia; species Acartia tonsa. Next base: position 45,070,994 of record NC_137272.1, read on the forward strand.
GTGCGAGCGTTGCCACTACGACGGTCACACGGCGGCCGAGTGCAGAGCTGACTGGGCCCAGGTAGCCAGCCGCAGGCGCACCGCCGACAAGGGTGCCCCTCCAGGGAAGCCCAGCAGAGTGGCCCACATGGAAGGGAGCGCGCCCCCAGCACCACCGCAGCAAGCAGCCGCGGACCGAGCCGACGGGATGCCGCAGTTTGGGACCATTCCAGCTAGGATCAACGTACTGGGCGGCGCGGCTGAACCCAACCGGGTTGGCCTGGGCTTCAGTCTCAACCACCTGGGGCCGGAGCTGGTGCAACCCTACAACATCGCCGAGCCAGAGGTCCTGAGGCCCCAGCCTTTTAGCCTCAACATGATGGAGCCTGCTCGGCCGAGCCTGCCCAGCAAGAGTGGAGGGACGCTACCCAGCGTCACTGAGACGATGTACGGGGAGGCCCTGGCGGCCGCTGAACGAGAGAGGCAGGAGGCGCTAGCCAGCGCATCAACATCGATGTATGGGGCGCCACCCGGCGCCGCCACCTGTGATGACTGGGGGGTGCTATCCAGCGCCTCCCACCTGACGTCTGGGGCGACACCTGTCGCCGCCACCGAGATACCTGGATCCTGGAACGAGCCAGCCTCCAACCTGGTGCCTGGGGCGACAACCGTCGCCGCCACCGAGAGACCTGGATCCTGGAACGAGCCAGCAGTCCCAGAGGAAGGGGTGACACCCGTCACCCCCAGCCAGCCAGCGCCACCAACCTGCAGGGAGAGCCCAACTATGTACCATCCAGAGCCCCCTGCCAGCCGAAGGAATCCAACTACCCAGCAGCCCCAGTCGAGCCAGGATAAGTTGAATTTGATAAATGTGTTGTATCCAAGCCATTGTAAAACCCCAGCCTTGCCTGTGCCCCCTGCACCAGAGGCTGGGGAGATTGAAATTTGGAAAAATAAGTACTTGCCTGTGCCTCATGCACCTGAGTTCCTAGGGCAGGGGAGGGACATGAGTAAGGGCGAGCCTGTGCCACCTGCACTTCAGCCCCATGCCACTGGGCATGTCTTGGACCAGGGAAGGGACCACTTGGGGCTAGGGGAGCCGACACCCAGGCAGGTGCCAGTCGCCTGCCAGTCTGTCATTGGGGAGGGTATCGGGGTGCCCCGGCCACACAAAGATAACGCTCAATGGAAACTTGTATCTAGCCAGGAACAGCCCAGCCGTGTCCAGCCCCAAGAAGCAGCCGTGACCCGAGCCGAAGATCCCCAGCCGCGTGTGCGAGGTAGATGGCTGCTTGGAAGCTTCTCTCACTGGTGGATGGTCCTGTGGGGCCTCCTGCTGGCAGCCGTGTGGCCTACAACCAGCTACGTCCTGGTGGGATGGGACTGCGCCAACCCCACCCACGTCACAGCCTACAATAAGGAGAAGATGTGTAACACGGAACCCTTACACCAGGAGGTGCCCCTGGGCCATGAAGTACACGTCCTGCAGCAAGTCAAGGTGAGGGAAACAACAGGATACAGTTGCCAGCTCACTGTGTCCCAGTGGACATTCAGGTGTGGGGTATGGGGTCACCTCAAGGTGACCTCGGTCCCCACCCTCATGAGGCCAACCAAGATAGATCCAGAAACGTGCCGAGACCTGGCCAGGAACCGTGTCTACACGCTGCCAGGCAAGACCCAGCCACTGACGTTCCAACTGAACCATCCCCTGTTCTTCACCCTCGATATGGTGGGCGCCCTCGTCAACAGCCCCGAGGGGGTGGGTTGTGATGGGGAGGACGTCCACTTCGAGGGCCAGCTGTACCGCAATGAATTAGTGCTCCAGGAGCGACGGCTGCTGGTTAAGGAAGAGACCTATGTAGTAGAGGATGGACGGGTGGAGTCCCAATCTGACCACCTGACCTTGGAGTGTCCCCATTCAGAGCTGTCCTGCATCACTGGGGAAGCCACCTACGTGTGGGATCACCTGGGGAGAGATTGCCCCTTGAGGCTGATTCGCAGCCTCCAGCCCAGCCTAGTGATGGATGCGTTCCTGGTTGACCATCAGGCCCAGTTTTTCATCAACATGACCAACCCCACCTCAATAGTGAACTGCAACTTTGAGGCCCATGCCACCAACCACCCAGCATTGTTTGTGGCAGCTGACCCCGCCGCGGCAGCGCTACCCAGAGTATCGGCCAGGGATGTGGATGTTCCCCTGCAGGCCCAGATACATGCAGGTTATATTGGATTTACTCTGGAGAGCCGCATGAAAAGCACAGCAGCAGAAGAAGTGGTGGCCAACTGCTGGAAGCTCCAGCAACTAGACCCGGCCCACCCGGTGCGCGTCCAGGGGAGCACGTTCTCGGTGCTGAGGGGAGATGTCCTGCTCCAGCTGACCTGCCAACGCAACAAATATGTTGTCCGTGAAAGCAAGGAGTGTTGGGACAAAGTGCCAGTAGAGCCCACAGGGTTTGTAGACGCTGTGATACGAGTGTACAGCGGCCACGCCACCAAGATTCCCTGCTCCTCCACCTACCCCCTGACTGTGCACGCGGAGGAAGGCTGGATAGAGTTAACCCCCGCTCCTAAGAAGAGGCCAACCCCGCTGGATACGCCCAGGCAGCTGTTGACAGAACCCTTGGATGACTTCAGTTCAGGGGGTTTGTATTCGCAGGCCGAGTTGGATGACTGGCAGCAGCTGCTGGCGTTCCCAGCATATAAGAGCGCCATGCTGACCGGCCTGTCCTATGGGTCATGCGTTCAGCAGGGCAGCTGTTCGGCCACAGGCGACCAAGGGATAGTGTCCTACAACATCGACCGACTGGCGGAGGAAGGAGAGGCCGCCCTGGATGTCTGGGCTGGGTTCAGACAAGCTATTCACGAGTGGGGAGATGGCGCAGCCATATTGTGTCTGCTGTTGTTGATCCTCAAACTGCTGGGGGACCTAACCATCATTTCCCTGGCAGCAGCACAGGGAGGCGTCCGAGCGGCCTTGAATGCGGTGTCACAAGTGTTCCTGTACCATCCAGCTTTGTATAGGAAGGCCCTGGCTAGAGCCAGGCTCACCCATGCCAAGTCCCGGGACTTTTCAGTAGACTGGGATGCCATACCCATCGGCCGGGAAGCAGCCGAGGAAATGGTGTCTATGCAATCCACCGATAGCGGGCATGACCGCCCAGGTAGGCCAGGACCGCCCTCTGGCCGACCCCGCGGCCCCACGGGAGGGCAGGCCGCTGCCCAGACGGTCAACTTGGCCGCCAGTGCCCCAGCCGCGGCCAACAACAACCAGCATGCCCCACTGCTGACTGTCCCAGCAGCAGCTGTGCCACCTGCCAACCTGACACCTGCCGGCGTTGAACAACGTGTCCAACCAAAGTCAGCCTCTGCATTTTACCCCACTTTGGGAGCCCACCAACCCTGAGAAACACTCACCACTAGGATTCCATTGAATCATTATCGCTTGTACATATATATTAGCCTTAAGGAAGCGGACCGAAGGCCTCAACCACTGTCGGAAGTCTGGTAGGGAATCCTCTCCCAGCCTTCCGAGGGGAGAGTTGTGGTATTCGGCAACCGTGAGCCATGCATATGGCACCCCTGACCGGGGTTCGGTGGAGGGTCAATGGCCCTCCCCCGAGTCCTGGGGAAGGGGTCTGACGACCCCCTCCCTATGCCTAGAATTAATGATTGAATCTGTCATGTTTTATTATGGTTAACTGTATTCTTAATTCCCCCCACCCTTTCCAGGGATGGGGGATCATTATTGCCCAAACTGACTCTTGTATATGTATTATAATGCTTTTAGGTTATGATTATTTATTCCTATCCATGTAGTTATTGTTTGTTGTATATAGCTTTAGTATCCTTTAAACCTTCAATAAAGTGACAACTGAAATAGATGTTGATTATTATCTAGTGAATGCTAGAGAAGCGTAGCTTCTCTATAGTAAGGTGTCCACGTCTGTCACACTGCCGTAATCTAATTGAACTCCGGTGTCTGCCATTTATCCTCGGCGGATACCACATAAACAATAAATTCAGTAAGGTTCATTTGCTTCTAATAATAAGAACCAACTAAAAGCGGTTTTAGGATACTTTTTAAACAAAAAAAGTATTTCAAAAAGAATATTGGAACAAATAAAATAATAATAAAGTTCTATAATATTTTTTTTCAATCGGCTCAGTGGTTCCCGATATCTTAAGCTTCAAACATGGTATAGACATTTACCATAATGACTCTTAATTTAGCCTCTCTTAATTAAACATTTGTAACATTTGCTTGAATCAATAAAGTATGAAACATTATGATATTTTTTTTTAAAATGCTTAAATCATCAGTATTTTTCATTGACTTAGTTATTTATCGCATCGTATTATAGAAAACATTCCGTAGATATCAAAATAACAATAATTAAAAATAGTTTTGATAGCCCAGAGGGACCGAAGGCCTAGGCAAAAAAACTGGTGTAATTTTGTAGAAAATTGTCTTTAATACGATGCTATAATTGATTTTTCAGTATGGCTGACAACCGGTTCAAATCCAGCGGATATTAATATGTTTCGAAGCCATACTTCTACATAAACCTATTTTAGCTCTAACCCCATGGGGGCTCTTTTGCTTATCTACCCTAACTCAAAATAGCATCAAGACTATCTTTTTTTTCTCTAAAAAGTTTACTAGTGGTCCATATGCAATTTGTGGGATATCACTCAATTATTATTTGTTAATCTTATCCAAAGAACATAAAAAAAGTGGCGCAGTTTCTCTTAGAGTGCCTAGTGGAGCAAAGAACATCCCAGTCTTTTAAATATACGGGGGCAGGGTTTTGTGTTTACTATATGTCAGTTATAAGTTAGGCAGAGCAGATATAGACCCCTTGAGGTTAAGGCTATCTATCTGCAGGGGTAAGGCATGGAATAATAGTTATTTATTATAATATACAACTTATCATGAATATTAAAATGAAAAATTAAAAGATTTAAACCAGTTGTGTCAGCCCCAATGTTCGGCTCCTCGATCAAAACTGGTATCAAACTTTATGATTTTTATTTTAATATTCGTTGAAATTGTCTGTAATACTAACATGCTAAGCATAAAATTTCAGTATTGCTTAGAACCAGATCTAATACTGCAGATATTAATTGGTTTTAAACGAATGCCATACTAGAACCCCCCCCCCCCTTTATTTTGATCGACTAGGCACTTTTAGGAAAACCGCCATCTACTGAAATAACTATTTTCAGGCAATTCCTGTCATTTTTATGCTATTTCATCTTTTCAACGCTTGTTTTCACCCTCAGGAACATTATTATTATAATACTTTTTATACATGTGACAATTAAAATAGTATTTTATAAGAAACAAGGATGACATTATACATAAGCAGCAAGGAACAAAAAATAATAAATATAAATATGGACCAAGAGGATTTAAATAGCAGATTTTCAGAATTTTACGTAGTAATAAATCAAGAAAAGGTGTATTGCAAAAAAATCACTAAACCTTTTACATTTGTTCTATATGGATTTATATTTTTTTTATAACGTTACAAACTGATGGACGGTCATAAGGACAAAGTGAGTTATAAAGTAGCTGCGCTACTAACAAGGATGACAATATTCATAGATTTAATTAGTTGAATACTTTTTATAACTGTGGCAATTGTTACAAAGGCTTTGCTTTCAAAATTAAATTTAAATCTTGTATATTCATGCATATGTTAAGCCTCTTGGCCGGTATTGGTATGTGGTTAAACAAAAATTTAGATGTTTCCTTGCTACAAAATATAATGATCGAATAATGACGCCAAAAGTAAGATGATGTCTATGTTTATGTCTGTCTGGAGAATTTCATTTACTGCTAATTAGGGTTGGGCCGGATATCCGGTCTGGCCAGTTATCCGGCCATTTTCAATATCCGGCTGGATACCGGATATTAAAACTATCCGGTTACATGATATCCGGCTGATTTTTTACGCCGGATATCCGGTAAATTGCCGGATATCGAACGTTGGCCAGATATCCGGCCGGAATTAAACATCAGGCATTATAAATCAGCCGGATATCAGGTATTCAGTAACCGGCCAAAAAAGTATCCGGCCCAACCCTACTGCTAACTCGATTAACTCACATTAAAGCTTACCATAGATCTATGGAAGGTTTATAACTATTTTTTAGGAATTGCCCTTTAAAAAATAACATACTTTTTGCTTTTTAATATAAATTGAAAGTAGAGTGACGACTCCATACGACTTCAATTAAGTGTCCCTTGGCCGGCTTGTTGCCGCTTGTATAAATTAATCTAATAAAACAAAAAGATATGTTGACTTGACATCTTGCGACCACGGATATTAACTACTATTAAGGACAATTTAAGGCCAGTTTTATGCTATTTAAGCAATTTTTAGCATTCAAATTCTACTTTTGTTTCTCTTCTATTTAGGACAATTTTAAGACCATTTTTTTTACTTTTTAGGCAGTATTTATGCCATTTTTTACTATTTAGTCAGGTATTATGCCATTTTTTTACTATTTGGGCAGGTATTATGCAATTTTTCTACAATTTTTATACTTTACATTCTACTTCTGTTTATCTACTGTTCTATCTATTTTTTAAACCCGTTATAAGGCCATTTTTTATATTTTTTTTAAGGCAGTACTTAGGCCATTTTTCTACTATTTAGACACATATTATGCAATTTTTCTACTATTTAGGCAGTTTTTAGCATTCACATTCTACTTCTGTTTCTCAGCTGTTGTTTTTGTCTGCAGGATAATCATATTTTAATTAAATTGGATATTTTTTCAGTAGCGAAGCTTTTCTATAATTAAAAGTTGGTCTGTACGTCTGTGTGTAACAAATAGCTCTTTTCTTAAATTCTTTGTTTTTAGGTCTTTTTTTACTTAAAAATTTTAAACGGCTGTTATTTTCTTATTTTTGAAGCTAGAAGAACATTTTTTTGTACAGAAAATGTTTATCTTTATGTAAATTTTACATTAGAAATATCAAAATATAAATTTCAGCGGTCGTAGCTGTACTTGGCAGCTGCCAGCCGCTGCAGTCGGCAGCGGATCTTTATGAAATTTAATTACGCTATGTAGACATGGAAGTAAAGCTTAAGTTTAAAATTTGAAATCTCTAAGTCAAAAATTGCGGCCATAGGAGCCTTTTAAAGATTTCTGGAGACCTGGAGGATCAGGGCCTGCAGGATCATACCTGGAACCTGAAAGTGACTTGAACACATGTATTTCATATAAGGATGTACTACTAGAGGATATTTTAGTATTTTGGTATGATAAAATGCTTTGTTTTAGTCAAAAAAATATTTTTTACTTTTTTCTACTCATGACTAACCCTTGTTCCCTATATAACCCATCTTAACGTAAAGAGCACAATCACACTAAAAAATCCCCATCCCTTCCTTATTCTTATTTTATTTCAAAATAATATGGAGAGGTTTTTTTTGTACTAGACTAGCCACTTTGAGGGAAACCACCATTAAAACCTCAATTTTCTAAAAAAAGTTAAAAGTATTGATATAAACGATGTGATACAGACCTCAGCCAGTTCTCTACAGAGATTGCATAGGTCAGTGAAGAAAGTAGCTCCAACAAAAATTCTGACGTCATAAAAATGAGGGGTGGAGAGAGGGGAAGTGGGAAAGAAAGCCTCTAAAAAAAGATAGATAATCCGTCATTTTTATGACGTAACATGATGATTTTTTGAGTAACTTTTTTCATTCACATTGCATAGTGAATTCTAGTCTGAGCTCCGCTGCTATGACTGCTGCTAATACAACCAACTCGTCCTTGTTATTTGGAGAGGTCAATAATTCGTCTACATTGTTCTTTGGCGAGGAAGGTTAGTATTTATTCCCAAATTTATGCACAATTTTTTTAGTCCAAGATGGTGGGGGGGGGGGGTAAAGTGGTGATAACCCCCCATTTAAAAATTAAATACCCCCCCCCCCCCCCCAAACAAAATAAATAATCCCCAACAAAAAAATTTTACTACTAAATATTTATTAGTATTTCATAATTAGGTAGGTACCTTTTTACATTATTTAATTATCCCCCCCCCCCAAATAAAAAAGCTTGGACGCCCCTGTGACAATACCTATATCTTTTACTAAATTACATTTTTTGGTCCTACGACAAACGCAGGAGTCCCAAACGTCGGAGTGGAAACTTAACATAACCTAACCTATTTTAGACCATTATATAGGTTTTTTAAATGCCTAACCCCTGCGGGGGGCTTATTTGTTCATTTATATCTTAACCTAACCTAATCTGTATAGAAATACTTAATAAAATTAATATTATAACACTCCTGTGTTTGTCCACTCCGACGTTTGTGACTTCTGCGTTTGTCCTGGAACCCATTTTTTAAGTACATAAAAAAACTTAAAAATATCTTTATGAACGTACTATTTTATATCAATTTCAATTTTTAAGTACATTTCTTTCTTATTTTAAATCCTAAAATAATAATACATATTTTTCATTGCAATGAAAAAAATACAATTTAAAAATTTAAAGAAAAAATGCTTTTATTATTCTAACAAGGATGATAACACGTAGCGAACAAAGAAGATAAAGTGCATTAGTAGTAACAAAGCTAATCTATAATTTGAAATTTCCGTCCGTCTGTCTGAAACGTTTTGGGGAAACGTGATTTTCTCAGTTCCTTTTCAAGATAGACGCCTGAAATTTTCAGGTATCAAATATGTTTCCATTCTTCATATTTTCACTAAGTTTCGTCAAAATATATCAATTATTTGGGGTGCTAGATCAATTCCTAGACTTTTAAGTTTTCATGATTTTCTCGAGTCCTATTCAAGATAGAAATCTAAAATTTTCAGAGATTGAATAAGTTATTCTGCATACCTCTATAAAGTTTCATTGAGATTATTTTATGAACAAATGTGTCATTGTATTGTATTCAAGAGAGAGAGAGAGAGAGAGAGAGAGAGAGAGAGAGAGAGAGAGAGAGTAGAGATGTTTATTACACTAGTCCCCAAAGTTTTATTATAACGTTTTCTTCGTCGTTGGCTTAACAACTTTAGTTATGTTTTTATTTAAGGATTTTTTATTCAGAGATTATTTCGAAACCATTATTCTACATAAAATAAAAATTAAAAGTATTAGATATTAAACCGTACTTTTAACCCTTACAGATCGGGCCCCAATTCCCACCTTAATAGATCGGGGGGGGGGGGGGTCATATTGACCCGCCCCCCTCTATCTCGGCTCCTGTTATAGTTAGAGACATTTTTTCTGTTGGTTCATGTGCATAATTACAGAAAATTACTTTTTCTAGTCATAGCGGTCAGACCGCTCCTTAGCCGCTTTTTAGCAGCCAGCCGCTAAATATTAAAACAGCTGTAAAGCGGCAAATTTTCAAGCTAGGATCACCAAATTTTAGGTGGAACTTTTATTTTTTATAACAAAAAAAATACTTTTTCTGATCATCGCCGAAAAACGGCATATAACGGCATATTTTTGGCGGTTACGGCGGTTGGCGGCACCAAATAATATTTTTATCTGTTTCTGATCACAATAAAAGACTACATAAAAAATTTGGTTGGTCTATAGCTGTTTTGAAATTCGGCGGCAGGCAGCTTACAAACGGCAAAATTACAGGTAGGAAATAGAAAAATCGGTCAAAAATCGGTCAAGGAGTGGTCAAACAGTCATGACCTTACTACTCATGGAAGTTTATTATTGCTCAAGGATGTACCACAAAATTTTTAGGTCTCTGTAATAGAAGCCAAGATATACATGATATAAGTCCATATTAAAAGCAGGACATAAAATCGGTCAGGAAGCGGTCAAATGGAAAAAGGGTCATAACACCACTATTCTCAGATGTACATTGGTATCCCAGTATTCACCAAAAAAAATTTAGGTCTCTATCTTATACACAAAAGTCATAATGAAGAAATTAAGATTTATTTAGAATTTTTTCTAAATTTGGTGCCATCTAACTGACTTTGACCGGACGCCACGACCGACACAGACCAGATATCCTTGTAAGATCAACTCTTGCCGGCGTATAATTACTAAACTTAAAAAGTCATGAAGTCACAACTCTCTATCTTACCTACAGAAAAATGACATTGAAAAAACTAGAGGGGGGGGGGGGTCAATATGACCCCCCCCCCCCCGATCTGGTAGGTTAAGTTAATATTTAATGAATTAATTAATTTTCTGTAGATGTAACATTATTGGTTGAAAAGTTTGTACACTGAATGATTCAACTTACCAGTTAAGATTTAATGACTAATTTTTTTTAGAAAATGAAAGGTTACGTTATATTGGGTATAGCATGGTTAGGTTTCCAGATGTATAAACCCCGCAGGGGTTAGTTAAAGAATAATACACTACACGCTATATCTCCAATTATTTTTTAATGATAAGGGGGTAGGAAGTAATTGATTGACAGGCACTTTATGCGAAAGCACAAACTAATTATACTTAAATAGAATGCATTGTATGGAAGATGATTAAAGTCCCTTCACAGATTATGACGTCATACGAAAGAATAGCCAATAAGAGGCCAGTAATTGACCAATATATTAAAATTTATGCTGGTCTCTCATTGTTTTTTATCATATGACGTCATAATCTGTGGAGGGAATTTAATCATCTTCCATTATGGCTGGACATATCTAGATTTTTAAAAATATGAGTTCAAATTTATCCAATAAATGCAATTGTACTTTTGGATCTAGTGCAGTTCACGGTAAAATGTTCCAGATATACCGATTATCTAATGGGTATTTTAAACTTTAAAGGGGGAGTTAGGTTGTGCTAAAATTTCGTAAAATTGTGACAAAACGCATAGTATAATTAAACGCATATTTAATAACAGTTAGATTTAAAAATCGCTTTTGATCGAAAGCTTTCTAACAATTTTAAGGAATTTTAGCACAACCTACATCCCCCTTACTCAATAACGCACAATCATCTATTAGCGCACATAAATACGATAATAGTTATTTCTTGCATTGTTTTGTAAACAGCTTTCTGCGAATATAAAATGTACAATTTTATTATTAAAACCAGTTTTCTTAGCCCCGAGATGCCGAAGGCACGGGCTAAAAAAACTGGTTTTAACTTTATGATTGTACATATTTCTATTCGTATAAAACTGGATATAATACGATGCTATACATAATTTTTCAGTATGGCTGAGAACCAGTTATATTCCACCAGTTTGGAAGAGATACTGAAAAAAAGACTTGTGCGTGTTTTCTTCAGTCAATTATCTTCTGTGAATAATTGAATTTTAGCTACAGATTAACTAAAGGCCTTGTTATGAAGTTCATGACAATGTGTAAGAATAACATTTGTACATTCAGCCCTTTGTCAGCTAGCAGCCTTTAAAGTTCATAGATTTTTACCGTGAACTGCATTATATCAGTACTTTTTATTCGCAATGATCATAATTAATAGAATTGATTTAATTAATTTGCAAGTGATGACCTCGATATAATCTAGTTAGGTCCAATTACTAATTGATTTTTATTCAAAGATTTATTTGTCATAAAAAAAGAGTACAACTAGATCTATAGTATTGATTTATACACAGATAACTACCTGCCAAACTTTTCCATTGACCCTTTTTTGTCTGTTTGCAAATTGTTTTCTGCAACTTGGCCTTGTAAATATTAATGACATTATTTGTTGATTTTAAAAGACCCAATTGAGAGTTGGCACAAGGTCATTGGGATGTGGACATTCAGTTAATTAACCCCTTCCCTGATTAGTGTTTTACTCTAATGTACAACTAAAAGTATGAATAAGGGAATTATTATAAGTAAACTTAGAAGTTTCTAGCGACTACATCAGAATATAAATGTATAAGAGTCGATTCAAAATTGTAAGTAAATTTGTTTTAAAACTGCTTGATACAAAATAATGTTTATGGACATACTTACATTTTAGGACTTAGTTATAGAGTTGCTTCGCTTGTAATATCGTACTTTGTTGTCCCAGGAATCAGTATACAAAAAAAAATCAGATCAATCGGATAATTAGATCATAAAAATTTGTTGTTAAAAAAGTAAAAAAAATCAACATGTTTAAAATGGACGTACGGACATTTTGGTAATGATTATAGAGTTGCTACGCTTTCTAAATCGTATCTAACTACTGCAGGAATCACCATGCAAAGTTTAAAATCGATAGGACAATTCTAACATGCCTAAATTAACGAAAAAAGGTATCCGTTACGGACGGACGGACGGACCGACCGACCCTAATTATAGAAAAGCTTCGCTTTTAAAAATGATAATAAGAAGGGGGGGTATTTTTTCTATTGGTAGTAAATAATCATATTAGTGTAATACGTTATTTTAAATTGGGGGTTGGGTTTTTTAATTCTCAAAAGCGGGAATCTAAAGGGATAAGACAATGGCCGACAAATAGATGTACATCTTAATTAATAATAGACAAAATTACCCCTTCTTTAAATTAAAATTATGGTGAAACGTTGGAAGACTAAATGCAACCAATCAAAATTTACCAAAGTAGTTGAGCCATCATATAAGAAAATGTTATTATAAAACTTTGTAAGCTAGTGTAATAAACAGCCCAATGTACCCAATGTAAAGGGAGGGAGGGGACATTGGACTGTTTATATTTCAAGTCCCCAAAGTTTCATAATAACTTTTTTTTATTCGTTAGCTTAACAACCTTAGGGACTTTGATCTAATTTTTATTAATAATGTTTATCATCATTGGGAATGTACATCTTTTATTTGCCATTGTCTTATCCCTATAGATCCTTGATAATTCATGCTAGTTTTGTAAAATAATGACAACTAAAAACCTATTTTGTTTTGTTTTTAGATATAACAAGTACTATTGGTTCTTTGCTACTCAACTATACTTCAAACTTATTTGGTAAGATTAATATTATTTCTGGTTTGGGGTTGGGGGGGGGGGGGGGGGGGTAACAACACTCCCCCTCTTCTGTAAAATTTTTGCCTGTCATTTTATTACTTATTTTTTATTATTATAATAAGATTACTAAAGCCTTTTTTATGAAGATATCTTAAAGGTTAAGACAATAGCTGAAAATTGATGTAAATCCCTAATGATGATATACAAAGTTATCTCTTCTATAGATTACAATTAAAGATTTAAAAGTTATGACACTTATATTAATGAACCAACCAACCAAGTCCCCAAAGTTGTTATACCAACGAAAAAGAAAACGCTATTATAAAACTTTGGGGACTAATGTAATATACAGCCAATGTCCCCTATCTCCCTGCTTTTCATGACCTTTGAAAGGAAATAATTGACTTTGTCTTATCCCCTAATACCCCTGATGTGTTTATTATTTTAGATTTAGACAATGATGATATTGATCTTGAACTAAATGGAACTGATCTTACTCTCAATGTGTTTGATCAAGGTGGAGTAGAATACAGTAGCCAGGATTCTCTACAAGTCATTATATTGTGTCTGTCTGTTTGTCCTTCTGTCTGTACTACCTCCACTACATAAGTTACTATACACTCAGATCATATTAGTTTACTATAGTATAGATGTATATACAGACACCTACCTCCCTTCCTTTTACAATGACCTTTTTTGTCTGCTTCCAAATTATTTTCTGCTAATTGGCTGTGTTAATATAAGCGACAACATATTGGTTGATTTTCAATGGCCCACTAGAAAGGTTGCACAAGGTTGATGCCATGGTGAAATACAGTTATTCAACCCTTAACGATGAAAAGCAATGGCGGCTGCTATTTTGGCGGAAAAAACGACAGCAAAATTTCAAAAAATTTTAATATGTCAAAAAGACATGTAGTTAAGATATGTTTAAAATGTAAAGTCTATGTAAGAAATTGCGCGCACAGGAGCCATTCAGAGTTAGTTGGAGATCTGCAGGAACATACCTGGAACCTTAGATTGACTTGGACTCCAATAATCATATTATTTTGTACTAATTTACGATATTAGTATTATAGCCATTAAAATTCTTTGTTTCAGTCAAAAGAAATTTTACTCTTTAACTGGATGGCCCTGCAAGGATGAATATATTAGAAAAAATAATAACATAATTTTAAATTTAAGTTATTTAGTTCTTGACAGATGCTTTAAGGGAAGACATCTTAAAATTAAATTTTTTTAGTATTGAATGTGACCAATAATACAACAACAGAAAAGCCAGAAGGTGAATTTTATTTATTATGCACAAAGTGTTTTTTATATAGCTTTGAATTCTTGAAGCCCGAACACAGTAATAGTGTCTGACTGATTATGACGTAACAAAAAAAATTAGCCAATGAGAGGCCACAATAGATTTTACCATTGGTCAATAACGGCCTCTCATTGGCTATTTTTTTTTGTTACGTCATAATCAGTCAAACACTATTACTTGAAGCCCAGCGTAAGAAAATTAATCAACATCCAAATTGATGAAAACAATATCACCCCTTTTGTAGAAAAAAATGTTAAAGAAGTAAAGCTATAAATATGAAGCTTTGCTAATAAAAACATTTTTATATTTATAAATTTAATCAATTCTATAATCAGTTCCATTTAAAATATAGTATCACATATTTACAAAAAATTTACTTTTTATTTTTTTCCAATATGGAATATTTGTTAATTTTTACATAATTTGTTAGTTAAAATATAACAAGGATGACAATATCCATAAAAGCGAAGCGCTGAAACGGTAGAACAAATGGATATCAACACTTGTATAGTGTCAGAATATAAATGTAAAGAATCGAAGTAAATTTGTTGAAAAACTGCTTGATACAGAATAATGATTATGGACATACTTACATTTTTAGGACTTAATTATAGAGTTGCTTCGCTTATAATATTGTACTTTGTTGTCCCAGGAATTAATATAGAAAAAATTAGATCAATCGGATAATTAGATCACATAAAAAATTGTTGTTAAAAAAGTTAAAAAATCAACATGTTTAAAATGGACGTACAGACATTTTTGTAATAATTATAGAGTTGCTACGCTTTCTAAATCGTACCTAACTACTGCAGGAATCACCATGCAAAATTTGAAATCGATAGGACAATTCTAACATGCCTAAATTAACGAAAAAAGCTATCCGTTACGGACGGACGTACAGACGGAACGACCCTAATTATAGAAAAGCTTCGCTTTTAAAAATACTCTGCCATAGAACTGGGTACAGAATACATAATGTAAATGTATAAAATCACATAACAGTCAATAATTCACATAAAAAGTTAAGTCTTAATAATTAGATTTAAAATGAGTTTTATAATGGTAACAGGGACCTAGTATTAAAAAAATGTATCTGAAGAATACAAATTCAAAGGCAAATTAATGCTTTTTCTAAAGGTTGAACATATGGTTTTGTACAGTTCAGTTGATAAACCTTTTAATACTCCTCCATTTTCAGTGAACATCATTCGAGTAGCTTAATGGATAAGACAATGGATGATAAATTCATATAGATCCAATTCATCATAGACTAAATTAATTCTTGATTTTTCCTCTTTTTGAAGCAGTAGAATATAGCAGCGCAGTAACAGCAGCTAATGACAGCTACGCCAGCTACAATTATACCCATTAATGCTCCTACTCCCAAGCTGTTTGCTTGTTGGCACTGAAAAATAATTACATTATTTAAATTTATAAATATAAATATTTTATTTTTGTAACTATGCACTTTCCTAAAACCCTATCCCTCCCCCTCAATTTTTAAATAAGTTGAAAATAAAGAGGGTTTGTTGTTTAAAATTTTCCAATGTCTTTCCCTTTCATAGGATTCTTAACCATATAAATTACAAAACAATAGACAGACAAACATGCAGAAGGATTGGTGTATTATCAACTTAATAAAAAACAAAGGGGGATGGATACATCACTCTATGGAACTATTTGTGTTCCCCTCTCTACACCCCCTTGACAGGGAATTACACTGGTCTGATACACCCCCATAATACAGCCAAGTCTAAATCATACCCAAAAAAAAATTTGCGCTCTGATATTTATCTTGGTTTCATAGCCAAGCGCCATGTTTCAACAATTTATACCTGAAATTACTAAAAATGATAAAACTCTTGCCTGCATTTTATTGTCGTTGAAGTGCATACCCCCGGGACAGGCACATTCTCCAACAATTGCTGCCCAGTCTCCGCCAAACCAAGCACGTGACATGCTGAAGTCTAGCTCATAATCTTGACACTAAAATATAAGCCTTGTTCACAAAATAAATAAGTCGACCTCTGGAAATTTTAGGTCGGCCCATAAAAGCTTTAGTTTGACCGATTTTTTATTTTATAAAGGCGTTTGTTTGTTGTCCTTGTTTAGGTTGACCTACAGAATAAATCAGTCGATCTCTAAAAATTGATTGTGAACTGGGCAATAGTATCCAGTTAAAAGTAGAACAATGTCTGTCCATCTTTGTTTCGTTAATGATAACTGCTAGACAGCTGGGGCTTTATTGATATTCTTTTTAATTTTGCATTTTCTAATTAGACTTTTTATATATGTACTTACATACATACTCCTATCAATCCATTGACAGTCAGTATTACTTCTGCAGAGCATACCATCAGCTTCTCGCCAGCTATTCCATTCATCAAACCTGTTTTGACAGGATTAACAACCTTTCTAAATTTATGTATTTTTTTTTGAAAATTAAATAGTATAAAATTCCATGTATACTATTCTGCTATTAACCCATTAGTGCCGAGCGCCACTTTTATGGGCCGATCGAGCTGAAAGTTTCAGGGAAGCTTTATAATGGTCAAAACGGAATTCGTATTTTTTTGTTTTGCTCTAGTGGCGTGCACAGGAAAGTTGCAAAAAAACCCGGTTCGGCTCGGCCATAAATACAAACCAGGCATTATTACCCGTTTTTGGTGCTTTCCCCCGGCGTTAAAAGCCGGTTTTCCTGTAAAAACCCGGTTATTTTGACCAAAAATCGAAAAATGTAATTTTTGAACGCCAAAAGTGAGATGAACACTTTTTAGAACTTTGATACGATCCGTAATTGAAAACTACACAACCTCATGTAATCTATAGAGCTACAAGTATAATACGAAGCGATTTATTTCAAATTTCGTGTTTAGCCGGCGATTTCGGGTAAAAAAACCCTGTTTTGTTGTTGTTGTCAAAAAAGATCTATTAGTGAAACCGGGTAATAAAAATTTCAGACTCCAAATGGAAATGCCGAACCGGGCCTATATAGGGCGTAAAAAAACGATAAAAAAATCATATAAAAAAATAATAATTTAAATAAAACAAATTCACAAATAGATGTACTTGTCAATAAACTTTAGATTTAACGAAAAAAATCAGCGACTTTACTATAAAAACAAAAAAGTTAGATGGGGTATTTTGAATTTTCATGATTTTCAAACTTTGTTGATCTATACCGGCAAACGGAAGTAAGCAAAACTGCCTGCTCCAGGGGGAAATGAAAGCCAGGGTAGTAGAGGGGGGATTCATACTGAGAATGATGCAATTATGAAGCCGGAAACCGGTTTTTTTTACTTTTTCTGGAACCGGGTTTTAAAACCCGGTTCGGCACTAATGGGTTAAGTATTTTCTTTGAGTGTTATTGAACAATTCATATGAAAAAAGAAAGAAAAATGTAAATTGTAAAATAATTAGTTGTTAACTCTGTTACACCTGTATCCAAGACCAGCCCCAATATACTTGCCTGACAGCTTTGCTATCTAAAAAAGCAAAATTAGATGAATAGAGAAAAGGACAGATTGAAAAATAAATAACTTGAATTAAATATTTAATGATTTTTAATAATAATAATACAAAGTAGAATGATGTCTGTCTGTCTGTCTGTCCGTCTGTCTGTCCGTCCCTCCGTCCGTCCGTCCGTCCGTCCATCTGTCTGTCTGTCTGTCCGTCTGTCCGTCCCTTAAGATCTCGGTAACCGATCGGATTTTACTCTTCGGGGAATATACCTACTGGTCCTGTGGTGGTTTTAGGCTATTTTCTTGGGGGGTGGGACACCCCCAACCCCCCCAAAAACAAAAAATCCCCCCCCATTTTTTTTTTTTTTTTTTTTTTTTGTAGGGAATTTCCTTGGTCCTTGATCCAAGTGTCTGAATACTAAACTGAAACAGGGGAGGAAAGGGCTCCCAAAGTATTTAAACCA
The DNA here is from genome assembly GCF_053477335.1 of Acartia tonsa. Taxonomy (NCBI): domain Eukaryota; kingdom Metazoa; phylum Arthropoda; class Copepoda; order Calanoida; family Acartiidae; genus Acartia; species Acartia tonsa. The sequence continues at coordinate 45,089,101 of NC_137272.1, forward strand.
CAAAATCAATTAAACTTTTGGCACAAATTTGTTAATTCAAAATAGCAGTGTCTAATGATTTTAATTTACAGGAGGGGGAATTTTGTTTATTATTAATGGCATTAATTCATCATTTATTGTCTTATCGCTTAAGACTCCTGGAATAACTATATAGATACCTTATATCCTGCATAAAACCCAGCACCAATAACTGCACCCTTGGCGAGCTTTCTACCTAAACTTTTACCTAACCTAAAATTAATAAAAAATGTACATAAAATATTGATAATCTTATGAAAAATGGTTTGATTAGTTATATCAAAATAGCAAAGAATATAACAGGAACATGGCACTAAAAGAGGATTACTCACACTTTTTTTTAGACCATGGTTTTATTGGTTTCTAGGTCAATTCAAATGACAAGAAGTATTGAGCTATACTTTTTTTAAAAATCTAGATTTGAAAAAAAATTCTTTTTTTTTTTTTGGGGGGGGGAGGACAGGGATAGGACCACCCCATTTTTTTAGTTTAAACATTTTTTTTGTTTGGGTGGGTAATTTTTTTCTCGGGGCAATTTCTCTTGGGAGGGTAGTGGTAACCTCCCCCAAAATAGTTATAAACCTTCTTGGGACCTATGAAAAGCTACACTGTTAAGGATAACTCAAACGGTTCAGAGGTTAGTAAGATACTTTGGTAAAAACAAACAAACAAACAGACAGACAGACATAGTTTTACTTTTTAAAAAATATACTCTTTTTCTATAAAGTACACAATATGAATTCGGCAGCCGGCTTCAAATCAGCTCTTTTCAGGATTAAAAAAAATATTATATTAGCCTATCAGTAATGAGCTAATTATAACCCACGACCGTGGCTCAACACGTAGCGCATCCGCTCGTCGTCGGAAAGGTGATATGTTTGAATCTCGGTCCGACACCGCGTCATAACTAAAGACGTTAAAAATGGTTCCCACTACTACTATGTCAGATGTGCGACGTAAATAGTTAGAGTGGGGGGAATGCCTTTGCGCAAAACAGGCGCAACTCGCTACCATGCACAGTTGGGACTTCTCAGACAAAGGTCGTGCATCTCAGAGAGTTGGTTGTATGATGGGTGAATGGAGGTCTAGTACCCGAAGCAACACCTAGCCCCCTAGAGTCTTAACTCTTAATGAGCTAATTATCAACATTATTATATAAAACTTACTTTGATTTTCCTCCACTGACTGCAGAGCCTGCTTTGGATCCCAGGGATCTAGAGATGGGACAATGGATTGAATATTCAATATTTTAGAGTTCTCAAACTTTGGGTACTTTCTTAAATAGTTTGTGAAGGATGAAGCACTTTTTGTAAAACTTTGGGGACCAATTATTAATCTTTAAAGAAAAGTTTAATTATGTGAGGTTTAACCATTAAGCTACCATACATAAATACCAAATTTAAACAATTACTATAAAAATAAAAATATTGTTTATTCTTTCATTTCAGACATATGAAATTCAGTGTCTGTTATAACTCAACCATAGAATTATTTGTATGTTGTTGGTTCGAACCCACCCTAGAGGCAGAGTTCTTTTGTAATTGTTGCAAATTAAAAGTATCTGTGTAGTAAAAGTTATCACAAATATAGGTATTAAATAATTAACCTAAAGTAAATAAATATAAGTTGCAAATACTCCGATTGTCACAACCATGAAATTAAAATTAATTGCCCATTGTCCCATCCCGAAATGCCTGTATTGATTTCCTGCCACCGACTCTTCCCTGTGCTCCAGTATGCAGGTGTAGTGTGGCCACTAGGAATAAAGTCAATGATATGCTTGGTAAAGAAAATCTCATTTTAATCTGTTCTGAAAACATATAACATAATTTAATCACAGATTCGTCAAATTTAAATTGAACAACCCTTTTTCAAATAAAAATGTGGCAGCAAGATATGTAATTATTTGATCAAACCATATCCAATTTTAGGGTTTTTATCAGATTATAATCTGAGAAAAAGTTATCAAAAGTCAAAGTTGAAATAAAGATAATTTTCATAACTTTTAAAAGTTCCGGAAAACTATTTTTTTAAAAATATTGTTTCACTTTTTTAACACTTCTTTTCAATGTTCAGCTATCATTTTCACTATCTTAGTTTACCTTTTTTTTAAACACTTGCGGCCACGCCTCTAGAAGCTTGAGGTGATGGGGGGGGGGGGGGGAGGTAATTCAATCCTCTTTTTTGTTTTAGTTCTAAAATTTTGTGTAGATTGGGGGTAATTTTTCCATACAGGGTGGAGGTATCAAAAAAGTTATAAACCTAAACATATGGCTTCTGATTAAAATGAATCCGTAATATTAAAATTGTGAACAAACCAACCCCAATAAAGAAAGGCACTAACTGAGGTCATTCACTTTTTGGCTGTAGAAAGAATTTGAGTATAAATTAAAATAATTGACATAATATGTCTCGATGGTCCATCTGACCCCAAAACTATGAAAGGAAATTCTATCAGACATTAGAGTAAAACACTAGAGGGAGAAAGGGTTAAATAACTATATCTCCCCATCGCAACTGTCTTGTGCAATATTTCTATTGGGACATTGAAAATCAACCAATGGTGTCGCTTATATTAACACAGCCATGCAGGAAAAAATAATTTAGAAGCAGAGAAGAGGTCTTTAAAAAAGGAAGGGAGGTAGTTGTCTGTATATACATCTATACTATAGATCAGTTTATCAGACAAAGACCTTTCTTTATGTTTGACATACACGATTCTTTCCAATTATACCAGAAACGAAATTGTTTGAGGATATAGTTTCCCGAAAACTAGCTCTATCCTGATGAAATTCAACTATTATAAGCTTTATCTTAAGTAATGGGACTCATCATGCGATTGAAATGAAAAATCACCCTTCCTCGCTGAAATGTGTACACTTTCTGACCGATAGTATGACCGGTTTGTTCCTCCACTGTTTTTCTTTTAGCTGTTTTGGAGAGTATGTCTCTAGATTATCTCTATTCTTAAACTAGTTTATGTTTGCCCGCACCACTGCACATACGAGAAAATTTTGGGAAATAACGCAAAATAAATTAATCTGGTTTCTCATAAAATGGAGCTTTTCTATCTTTACAACGTTTCGCCTGTGTTACACTTTATAATTTCCATTCCAGTATGGCGTCGAAACCGATTAATATCCGCTGATTTATAACCGGTTCTTGAAAATGATGTATACCATCGTGTTACAGACAAGTTGCCACAAATAATAAAATGAAAATCATAAAATTAATAGCAATTGTGATCGTTCTCCTCTTAGAAATTTTTTTTCAATTTTGAAAATTTGAGTACCCCCCATTTATCATCCATTGTCTTATCCCTTAATAATACTTGTGACTTAACACACATTTCTCTAAATCTTAATAAAACAACCGCTATTTTTTTTGCATATATATTCTATATGGTCAACACTAAAAAATTTCAGGCTTTTTAAAAGCAAAGCTTTTCTACTTTTTGGTATGTACGTTTATAGTGCACACTCTAATTTATTGCAAGTTAAATTTTTAAAAGCGAAGCTTTTCTATAATTAGCGTCGGTCCGTCCGTCCGTCACAAACGGATAGCTTTTTTAGTTAATTTAGGTATGTTAGAATTGTCCTATCGATTTCAAACTTTGCATGGCGATTCCTTTAGTAGTTAGGTACGATTTAGAAAGCGTAGCAACTCTATAATCATTACAAGAATGTTCGTACGTCCTTTTTAAACATGTTGATTTTTTTACTTTTTTAACAACAATTTTTTTGCGATCTAATCATCCGATTGATCTGATTTTTGGTATATCGATTCCTTGGACAACATAGTATAATGTTTCAAGCGAAGCAACTCTATAATCAAGTCCTAAAAATGTATCAAGCAGTTTTTCAACAAATTTACACTTACAATTTTGCTTCAACTCTTATACATTTATATTATGATTATTCAGTTCTGACACTATACAAGTGTTAATGTTCGTTTGTCCTACAGTTTCAGTGCTTCGCTTTTATGGATGTTGTCATCCTTGTTTAATTTGCATGATGATTCATGTAACAGTTAGGAACAATTTATAGTCATTAACAAAAGTCAATAAGTCAATTTTAAACATACTAATTTTTTTATTTTGAATTATTAACTTTCTTAATATGGATTTCTATGATGATTTGGCACAATGTAACGAGCAATGCCTCTGTAAAATTAAGTATAAAACTGTCAGTATGTCCATGTTAAGCATTATGTATTTATATTGGGATATTTATTTCAGGAATTTTATTCAGACTCTTGCTTCATATTGTGGTATTCGGCAACCGTGAGCCATGTCTATGGCACCCCTGATCTGGGGTTCGGTGGAGGGTCAATGGCCCTCCCCCGAGTCCTGGGGAAGGGGTCTAGTGACCCCCTCCCTACGCTTAGAATTAATGATTGAATCTGTCATGTTTATTATGGTTAACTGTATTCTTAATTCTCCCCCACCCTTTCCAGGGATGGGGGAATCATTATTACCCAAACTGACCATTGTATATGTATTATTTATGCTTTTATGTTATGATTATTTATTCCTATCCATGTAATTATTGTTTGTTGTATATAGCTTCAGTATCTCTTAACCCTTCAATAAAGTGACAACTGAAAATAGATGTTGATCATTATCCAGTGAAAGCTAGAGAAGCGTAGCTTCTCTATAGTAAGGTGTCCACGTCTGTCACACTGCCGTAATCTAATTGAACTCCGGTGTCTGCCATTTATCCTCGGCGGATACCACAACTTTGGTGACAGCTGTGTGAGATTACGGCGAACCACAAGTGTAGAGCAGACGCGCATCTGAGGCTAAGGTACTCCCAGCAGTGAATCTGGCAAAACTGACGCAAGCAACCTGAATTACCCACCCTGGACAGCAAAGTTTAACTCTGCATCCGGCAGTTGTGGAAGCGAGACAGCGAAATCTGACGAATAACCGCGAGCAGCGCTGATATCTAACGGAGAATTGAGCGCCAAAAGGGCTGAAACAGGCCTGCGGACCGGCTGAAACAAGCCAAATACGTGTAAACGGCTGAAAATAGGCCAACTTTACTGCAAGAAATAGCAGGATCCGAACCAGTGGCGCTAGCAGGACGGGACATTCCCTGCCGCCATCAGCCGGATTTGGATCAGCGGCGCTAGCAGGACGGGACATTCCCTGCCGCCGATAGGCTGAAACATGCCACATAGCTGCAAGCTGCGAGCTAACATACGAGTGTAGTGCACCAGAACAGAGAAAAACTACGTCAACCCCGAGTATCCTGAGAAGCTACAACGCAGCCACCCATCTAGAAAACAGATATTATATCACATTTGCAGGGATTACCACCCTAGTGTGATGGCCAAACAATAGATTTATGAGCAAAGCTTGGCAAACAAATTGTTGTGTTGTGATAAATCTAAGAATAGAACAGGCTTGGATTACTGTGTATTGTGATAACAGCTAAAAATAGAACAGAGTTGGTAAACAAATCTGTTATGCAATTGTGATAAGGACAAAAATAGAAGCTAGATGTAATATAATCAAAACAATCTCAAGCCCACAGCACAACAACAATACACCCCTTATTCCAAGGGAAGGGGAGGGGCCCCTCTCAATTGAAGGCAAATACAATCAGGGTGATATAATAGATAAGCCTAAGATTAAGAAGAAAAGGCCCTATTACACCAGCACACAGTTACCCCCCTCCCTCACAGGGGGAACGGACGGAGTTACCCCCGTCCCCTCACGCGCTTCCCCCTTCCTACCCACACTAGACTAAGTCCGTCTGTAGTGTGGAGCTAGCGATCGGATACACAGAGCGCCATTCACGGGTAGCGCAACAGAGTGCGGAAAATATCATAAATCCAACGGACGAAGCGGACCAATGAGAGAGCGAGTTGAGGGGTGAGAGCGCGTTTTCCCCGTGTGCGCGGATTTGACGGCGCGAACGCGCGTTACAAGGACAGGAGATTCCACGCACCCACACACCCACCCACACACACACTCACACCAGAGCGGAGCTACTCCATAGCATTTAACAGGGGTATTTTTAGCAAATAAAGAATTGCAAGTTTCTTTCCTTCTAGCTCTAGTGTGATAAGGGAAAACCCAATCAGTTCCTGACAGCAGTTCAGACCCTCAACATCTATCTACCTCTACCAGCCTACCCTACAACCTCAACACCTAACTAGTGATAAGTACAGCTAAGTTATATCTTTGTAACTAAACTCCCAACCTAGTGATACAAACAGTGTTGGCTGTTAGGCTAGGAAGCCTCAAGTGACAAACCATTCAATTTTAGTACTGTATAACTTTGTGCCCGCCGTTTCACCGTTGACCCAATGGACCAGCATCAAGCCCCAGGAGGTGACCAAGCCCCAGTATGGCTCCAGGATGACCCTCAGCCGGCCCCAGCCGAGTACCGCAAGCTGATGCTGAGCAATCTGCCGGAGTTTAGAGGGCCGCCCAAGCAATCCTGGTCGGCACATATCCGCAGACTTGAGATGTCATGGGCGGCTTACCGCGTACCACCTCATGATTCCCTCAACCGCCGCAACGCCCTACTACTGTCACTGGTAGGGCAAGCGGCGGAAATGGCGTCCCATCTGTTTGGCGAGGCAGGCCAAGCCTTGACCTACGAACAGGTCAAGACCGAGTGTGAGTTGCTATTTCGCCCTGCTTTTGAATTCCAAACGCTTAAACAAGCGTTTAGGGATTACAAGCAACACTCGACAGAACCTATACAAGCGTACATATCAACTAAGTGCGCCTTGTATAGGGACGCCTACAACCATGAGGATCTTGAGTTGTTGGTGGACGAATTAAATCGTGGAATTCGTAACGCCAACGTAAAACGCCTCATGATGAACCATGAAATTACGAGTGTACCTGAGTACACTCGTAAGGCCATGTTCACCGTGACCATGGTTACTAAGCAGCTGAAGGAAGGTGTGTGCTTAGTGGACTCGACCGACGGGCTGACTGGATCTGCCTGCATCCAGTTGCCCCAATATGACGAGTCGGAGCCAATGGAGATTGGCTCCTTGGCTCCGGGTCTCCACCAGATGGGGAAGGTCGCTCCAGATGACAAGGTTCCAGGCCGCTGCTACCGCTGCCAGGGGAGAGGCCACCGAGCTCGAGACTGCCCAACGCCTGTGGAAGTTAGCCTAGAGGAGAGACGCACCCAGCCACGCCGTGACCGTTCTGCCAAGTGTGAGCGTTGCCACTATGACGGTCACACGCGGCCGAAAGTAGAGCCGACTGGGCCCAGGTAGCCAGCCGCAGGCGCACCGCCGACAAGGGTGCCCCTCCAGGGAAGCCCAGCAGAGTGGCCCATATGGAAGGGAGCGCGCCCCCAGCACCACCACAGCAAGCAGCCGCCCCCAGAGCTGCGGACCGAGCCGATGGGATGCCGCAGTTCGGGACTGTCCCAGCTAGGATCAACGTACTGGGCGGCGCGGCTGAACCCAACCGGGTTGGCCTAGGCTTCAGTCTTAACCATCTGGGGCCAGAGCTGATACAGCCCAACAACATAGCCGAGCCAGAGGTGCTGAGGCCCCAGCCTTTTAGCCTCAACATGATGGAACCTGCCCGACTGAGCCTACCCAGCAAGAGTGGAGGGGCGCTGCCCAGCGTCCCTGAGACGGTGTATGGGGAGGCCCTGGCAGCCGCTGAACGAGAGAGGCAGGAGGTGCTAGCCAGCACCTCTGCATCGATGTATGGGACGCCACCCGGCGTCGCCACCTGGGATGATGGGGGGGTGCTATCCAGCGCCTCCCACCTGGTGCCTGGGGCGACAACCGTCGCCGCCACCGAGATACCTGGATCCTGGAACGAGCCAGCCTCCAACCTGATGTCTGGGGCGACAACCGTCGCCGCCACCGAGAGACCTGAGTCCTGGAACGAGCCAGCGGTCCCAGAGGAAGGGGTGACACCCGTCACCCCCAGTCAGCCAGCGCCACCAGCCTGCAGGGAGAGCCCAGCTACATGCCAGCCAGCGCCACCAGCCTGCAGGGAGAGTCCAGAGCCCCCTGCCAGCCAAGGGAACCCAGCTGCTCAACATCAGGATAAGTTGAATTTGTTAAATGTGTTGTATCCAAAATATTGTAAACACCCAGCCTTGCCTGTGCCCCCTGCACCTGAGGCTGGGGAGATTGAAATTTGGGAAAATAAGGACTTGCCTGTGCCACATGCACCTGAGTTCCTAGGGCAGGGGAGGGCAGTGAGTAAGGGCGAGCCTGTGTCACATGCACTTCAGCCCCATGCCACTGGGCATGCCTTGGACAAGGGAAGGGAGCACTTAGGGCTAGGGGAGCCGACACCCAGGCAAGTGCCAGTCGCTTGCCAGTCTGTCATTGGGGAGGGTATCGGGGTGCCTCGGCCGCATACAGATAACGCTCAATGGAAATTTGTATCTAGCCAGGAGCAGCCCAGCCGTGTCCAGCCCCAAGAAGCAGCCGTGACCAGAGCTGAAGATCCCCAGCCGCGTGTACGAGGAAGATGGTTACCTGGAAGCCTCTCCCATTGGTGGATGGTCCTGTGGGGCCTCCTGCTGGCAGCCGTGTGGCCTACAACCAGCTACGTCCTGGTGGGGTGGGACTGTGCCAACCCCACCCATGTCACGTCTTACAATAAAGAAAAGATGTGTGACACGGAGCCCCTACACCAGGAGGTGCCCCTGGGCCATGAAGTACACGTCCTGCAGCAAGTCAAGGTGAGGGAAACCACTGGGTTCAGCTGTCAGCTCACCGTGTCCCAGTGGACATTCAGGTGTGGGGTATGGGGTCACCTCAAGGTGACCTCGGTCCCCACCCTCATGAGGCCAACCAAGATAGACCCAGAAGCGTGCCGAGACCTGGCCAGGAACCGAGTATACACGTTGCCAGGCAAGACCCAGCCACCGACGTTCCAGCTGAACCACCCCCTGTTCTTCACCATCGACATGGTGGGCGCCCTCGTCAACAGCCCCGAGGGGGTGGGTTGCGAGGGGGAGGACGTCCACTTTGAGGGCCAGCTATACCGCAACGAATTAGTGCTCCAGGAGCGGCGGCTGCTGGTCAAGGAGGAGACCTATGTGGTGGAGGATGGACGGGTGGAGTCCCAGTCTGACCACCTGACCCTAGAGTGTCCCCATTCTGAGCTGTCCTGCATCACTGGGGAAGCAACCTACGTGTGGGACCACCTGGGTAGAGATTGCCCCTTGAGGCTGATCCGCAGCCTCCAGCCCAGCCTGGTGATGGATGCATATCTGGTTGACCATCAGGCTTAGTTTTTCATCAACATGACCAACCCCACCTCGATTGTGAACTGCGACTTCGAGGCCCATGCCACCAACCATCCAGCGTTGTTCGTGGCAGCTGACCCAGCCGCGGCTGCGCTGCCCAGAGTGTCGGCCAGGGATGTTGACGTTCCCCTTCAAGCACAGATCCATGCAGGTTATATTGGGTTCACCCTGGAAACGCGCATGAAAAGCACTGCAGCAGAAGAAGTAGCGGCCAACTGCTGGAAGCTCCAGCAACTAGATCCGGCCCACCCGGTGCGTGTCCAGGGGAGCACGTTCTCGGTACTGAGGGGAGACATCCTGCTGCAGCTGACCTGCCAAAGGCACAAGTATGTTGTCCGCGAACACAAGGAGTGTTGGGACAAAGTGCCAGTAGAGCCCACAGGTTTTGTAGACGCTGTGACACGGGTATACAGTGAGCACGCCACCAAGATTCCCTGCTCCTCCACCTACCCCCTGACTGTGCACGCGGAGGAAGGCTGGATAGAGTTAACCCCTGCTCCCAAGAAGAGGCCACCCCCGCTGGATACGCCTAAGCAGTTGTTGACAGAACCCTTAGATGACTTCAGTTCAGGTGGTTTGTATTCGCAGGCTGAGCTGAACGACTGGCAACAACTGCTGGCGTTCCCAGCATACAAGAGTGCCATGCTGACCGGCCTATCCTATGGCTCCTGCGTTCAGCAAGGCAGCTGTTCGGCCACAGGAGACCATGGGATAGTGTCCTACAACATTGACCGACTGGCGGAGGAAGGAGAGGCAGCCCTGGATGTCTGGGCAGGATTTAGACAAGCCATCCACGAGTGGGGAGATGGCGCAGCCATACTGTGCTTGCTGTTGTTGATCCTCAAACTGCTGGGGGACCTAACCATCATTTCTCTGGCAGCAGCACAGGGAGGAGTCCGGGCAGCCCTGAATGCGATATCACAAGTGTTCCTGTACCATCCAGCTTTATATAGGAAGGCGCTGGCTAGAGCCAGGCTCAACCATGCCAAGTCCCGGGACTTTTCAGTGGACTGGGATGCCATTCCCATCGGCAGGGAAGCAGCCGAGGAAATGGTGTCTATGAAATCAACTGACAGCGGGCATGACCGCCCAGGTAGGCCAGGACCGCCCTCTGGCAGACCCCGCGGCCCCTCAGGAGGACAGGCCGCTGCTCAGACAATCAACCTGGCAGCCAGTGCCCCAGCCGCTGCCAACAACAACCAGCAGGCTCCACTGCTGACCGTTCCAGCAACAACTGTGCCACCAGCAAACCTGATACCTGCCGGCGCTGACCAACGTATCCAACCCAAGTCAGCCTCTGCCTTCTATCCCACATTGGGAGCCCATCAACCCTAAGAAGATACTCACCACTAGGATTCCATTGAATCATTATCGTTTGTATATATTTTAGCCCTAAGGAGCGGGCCGAAGGCCTCAACCACTGTAGGAAGTCTGGTAGGGAAACCACCTCCCAGCCTTCCGAGGGGAGAGTTGTGGTATTCGGCAACCGTGAGCCATGTCTATGGCACCCCTGATCTGGGGTTCGGTGGAGGGTCAATGGCCCTCCCCCGAGTCCTGGGGAAGGGGTCTAGTGACCCCCTCCCTACGCTTAGAATTAATGATTGAATCTGTCATGTTTATTATGGTTAACTGTATTCTTAATTCTCCCCCACCCTTTCCAGGGATGGGGGAATCATTATTACCCAAACTGACCATTGTATATGTATTATTTATGCTTTTATGTTATGATTATTTATTCCTATCCATGTAATTATTGTTTGTTGTATATAGCTTCAGTATCTCTTAACCCTTCAATAAAGTGACAACTGAAAATAGATGTTGATCATTATCCAGTGAAAGCTAGAGAAGCGTAGCTTCTCTATAGTAAGGTGTCCACGTCTGTCACACTGCCGTAATCTAATTGAACTCCGGTGTCTGCCATTTATCCTCGGCGGATACCACAATATCACTGAACATTTTGTTAATGTTCGTTTGTCTAACAAAACTATAATTATGTATAGATTAAAACACTAGAGGGGGAAGGGGTTAAATAATTGTATATCCCCATCCCAAGTACCGTGTGCCGACTTTCAATCGGGTCTTTCAATATCAGCCAATAGTTTTTGAAATATTAACAGTCAAGTCGCTAAAAAAGAGCAAAAAGCAATTTGCTTGCAGACAAAAAAGGTCTTATAGAATTATTTCTTGTAGAGTGTCATAGATTGACAGACGGTCGGACATTGTTATAAGTTATATGGAGCTTTGCTATTTAAAAACAATTCTATAGGTATAAACAATATATTCTATGATCAGTTGCATTTAAGATTTAAAATCATATTTCTTACAAAAAATATTTTTATTCTTAGTTGTTTTTATTTTAATATTAAAAAAATATAAAGTCGTTAATAATTACATAATTTTGTTAGTTAAAATATAATAATAAGGATGACAACATCCATAAAAGTGAAGCTCTACAACGGTATGACAGACAAACATCTCGTAGAGTGTCAGAACTGAATGTACAAAATAAGAATTTATAAGTTTTGACAAAATTATACGTAAATTTGTTGCCAAATTTCTTAAATACAGAATTCTATTTAAGGATATACTGACATTTTAGGACTTGATTTTAGAGATGCTTTGTTCATAATATTGTACCTTATTGTAATTGGAATCAGTCATCCAAAAATTAGATCAATCGGATGATTTTGTCACATAAAAAATTGCTGTTAAAAAAGTTAAAAAACAACATGTATAAATGGACGTTGGGACATTCTAGCAACGATTATAGAAGTGCTACGCTTTCTAAATCGAACCTAACTACTACAGAAATCGCCATGCAAAGTTTGAAATCGATAAGACAATTCTAACATTCCTAAATTAACGAAAAAAATATCCATTCCAGACGGACGGACGTACGGACTAATCCTAAATATAGAAAAGCTTCACTTTTTAAAACATTTATATTTATAAACTATATATATACATATATATTCTTTTAAATCAGTTACATTTGAAATATCGTATCACATATTTACAATTAGTTTATTTTTAATTATTTTTTCCAATATGGAAGATTTGTAAATTTTTACATAATTTTATTAGTTAAAATATAAAAATACTTTGCCATAGAACTGGCTACATAATACATAATACAAAAAATTATAAAAATCACATAAACGGTCAATAATACATTAATTGATTTAAAATATTTGTTTAATCTGACATGGGCATTATGTCGTCAATTTTGGTTGCTCAATGGTCCTTACTTATTGGTCAGTTTGTACCACCAGTAGGATGCAGGGATGGGATAAAGGTGGTGAATTAGGGGGGGGGGGGGGGTTCTAAAGACTAAGACTTACAAAACTGGAATTGATTTTATAATTTTATTTAATTTTTTTTAGAATATTGTCCTATCTAATGCTTTCCCTTTAAGTGATTGTAAATCAATAAATTCCACCCCCATTTTTAGATTAGGTAAGGTTATTTGGGTACTTGATCATCTTGTATGACATAGCAGGTACAGACCTTGCATGGTTAGGGCACCCTACTACCCCCTTTAATGTTTGAATCAAGTTTATATGAGAGTTTCTATGCTCGCAAGACACTTCAAGGGAAAGCATTAGATATTTTTTTTTATTTTTTGATGGAATAACTTATGGCAAGACTATTGAAATGAGATGAAAAATCTAATTCTCAGGGAGAAAGGAGACATTGGGCTGTTTATTACACTAGTCCCCAAAGTTTTATAAAAAACGTTTACTCTTCATAATTTGGGGACTTTTAAGTTTTATTGAATTTTTAATGGTTTTGTTGTTGAGTGTCCAAGCGTTTCAACCACTAATTGTAATCTACAGATGGGGTAATTTGTTTCATCATTGGGGATGTACATCAATTTATCGGCCATTGTCTTATCCTTTTAGATCTCTTCCAATATTCCTCTATTTACTATGAACATGATTCCTGGATCTTTAGGGAGAAGACAATGGACAATAAATTGATGAACATTCCCAAAGGATCTTAAACTAAATTACTCCTTTCTGTAAATTTAAAGTTTTTAACTAAAGTACCAGTGTAATTTACAATCCAATGGCCTCTCCCTCCCCATTTCATACAAATTTACAAACATTTGTTTACGTTTGTAGAGCTGTCTATAGTGCCCTAGCAAAATGGGGATATATGTCACTGCTTTTGGCCTACCTATTCTATTTATGTCAGGAAATACCATATACCCAATCTATTTTCTAGGGTGTTTCTTTACCCCTTCCATTTCTCTTTCCCACTACAATGACGTCAATATAATAGGTAGGCCAAAAACAGTGACATCTAATCCAATTTTCCTAGGGCACTAAACACAGCTAATTCGTTGTTTACTTCCTCTTGAAGCAGTAGCATATAGCAGCACAGCAACAGCAGCTTATAACAGCTATGGCAGCTATGATTATACCAATCAGTGCTCCAATGCCCAAGTTGCTTGCATCTTGACACTGAAAAAAGATTACATTTTTAACATTTGTATCAGTAGGATAAACGAACATCGACATTTGTCAGATTGTCAGAAGTGAATAAGAAGAATATTCAATTCTAAACAAAACTGAAAGGTGGTTTGTTGCAAAAGTACAGAGCTGGATCTTTAAATCATTTTAGTGGTGAGCCAGATCGGGGTGAGCCGAATTTCAGCAAATCACAGCACGGCTTTTCATAAAATGCAGTGCTCTTTTTGGTGGAAAGTTGGCTCACCCCGATCTGGCTCACCACTAAAATGATAGATCCAGCTCAGGATACCATTTAAGGACATACCTACATAGAACTCGATTATAGACATGCATTTTTTTTATAAATTATACCTTGTTGTAATAAAAAAGAGTATTCCAAAAATCCGATGAATAGGATAATTACATCACATAAAAAATGTTGATAAAAAAGGTTAAAAATCAACATATTTTAAATGGACATACAGACTTTCTGGCAACAAGTATAGAGTTGCTGCACTTTCTAAGTCGTACCTAACTGTTATAGGAATCATCATGCAAAGTTTGAAATCAATAGGACAATTCTATCCTGTATACTATACTTTTAAACCAAAAAGACATTTTCAAGTATTTTACATCCAAACAGCCAAACTCTGGGCACGCCACTGTGTATAAAACAGTATTGTTAATAGAAATGTTTCAAATTCTTGCCTGCATGTCGTTGTCATTGAAGAACATTCCCCCAGGACAAGCACACTCCCCGACTATTGCTGCCCAGTCTCCACCAAACCAGGCGCGTGACATGCTGAAGTCTAGCTCATAATCTTGACACTAAAATATAACCTATGATATAATAGTTATTTCTCGTATCGTATTATAAACGGCTTTCCGCGGATATAGAATGTACAATTATAAGATTAAAACTAGTTTTTTTTAGCCCCGAGGTGCCGGAGGCACCGGCTAAAAAAACTGGTTTTAATCCTATGATTGTACATTTCTATATTCGTAGAAAACTGGATATAATACGATGCTAGACATAGTTTTTTCGTATTTATGAGAACCGGTTCATATCCACCGGATTCGAATGAATACGAGAAAATAGAATAATGTCTGTTGGTCTGTCTATCCAGATGAAGCTTACATTATTGATTACCACTGGTACAGTTGGGCTCTGCTTTTATTATGATACAAGTTGATTCCCCCCACCCCCTCTCCAAAAATTACAATTATGTCATTGTTTATGTTAAACACTTAGCTGCTATGCTCCTAGAGGCCTATAGGGGCACTTAAGGGGGGGGGGAGTGTTAGTCAAACCATTCCATTTTTTAAAAAGAAAAATCAATAATAATATTTTTGAGGGGGGGTAATTTTTTTGGGAAGTGGAGATACACTCACCCCAAATAGTTAAAAATATTCCCTGGACCTATAAGAAGCTTCGATCTAAAGGAAAACCATATTGGTTCAGCAGTTAGCAAGATCCTTTGCTACAGACAAACAAGTTACTAATTTATATAATAGGGGCATCATAATTGTGTGAATGGTTAATGGTCATAGCACAAAAGATATTCATTAAGCTTTCCTGAAAAGAACAACTTAAGTTTTCCTGTAATTTGTTGGATTGCTCCAAAACTTTTATTTTGATTGGTATGTTCCAAACAGTGTCCAACCTTTTTAATCAATAATACAATAATCTGCAGAAGGGGTAATTTTAATATTCATCATTTGAGACATACATCAATTAATTGTATATTGGCTTGCCCCTTAAGATCACCACCTATCTGTTCTGTACTTACATACATACTCCTATCAATCCATTCACAGTCAGTATTCCTTCTGCAGAGCATACCATCAGCTTCCCTCCAGCTGTTCCAGTCATTAAACCTGTTTTAACAGAGTTAACAACTTTTATAATTTTCAATATTTTCTTTAAAAAATTAAATAATACCTATAACATAATTTATACCATTTCATAATTTTATTAAAGTGTTTTTCAATATGTGTGAACGCACTGAAATTTTACTAAAGAAATTAAAAGTAAAATAATAAGTTGTTAACTCTGTACCTGTAACCAAGACCCGCGCCAATAAATTTGCCTGACAGCTTTGCTAACTAAAATAAATATATTTGATGATTCAGGAAGTTCAAATTAAATGTAGAATATGTGTGGATATTATGACAGGGGATAAATTGTTGTCAATTTAGGTTGCTAACATGGACACAATTAATTGATCATTTCATTCATCCAGAAGGAGGGGAGGGGATGTGGCTAAGGAGGTGGATGGGGTGTAATGTTATTTTAGCCAGCTACAAGTTTAACTTCATTATGGTACACTAGCGGCTTCGCCCCTAGCCTCTAGGGGCTTTGCCCCAAGAGGTTTGATCAAACTAGTTTTTCGTATTTTAGATTTTAAAGAAAACATTTTTAAAAAATTAAGGGGGGGGAATTTTTTTTTTTTGGGGGGGGAGGGGTAGTCGACCCCACTATTTTAAATTTAGTTTTAAGAAGAAAAAAATTTGGGGGGGGCCTTTTCATTTCTTTGGGATTGGTTGGGGTGTCCCACCCCCAAGAAAATAGTTATAAACCTCTCCCCGGGACCTATGAGAAGCTACCCTGTAATGGAGAGCCCGATCAATTCAGCGGTTAGTAAGATCCTTTGCTACAAACAGACAAACAAATAGACAGACAGACAGACATCGTTCTACTTTGTATTATAGAAGATAATCTGCTGTGCTGGATTATCCAAATGGTTATAAATCCATTTCATGAAAGCTTTATTGGTTAGTTCAAACTAGTGTGTAAATTTGTTTATCATCAATGAAGCTGTACATTAATATATCCTTTATTGTCTCATCCCTTAAGAACCCTGGAATAAATAGATAGTTACCTTATATCCTGCATAAGCCCCAGCACCTATAACAGCACCCTTGGCCAGCTTCCCACCTAAACCTTTACCAAACCTATAATCAAAATGAATAAAATATACATCACAAGATTAGTTTTTATGAAAACTGATGCCTTTTTGAACTGAAAAAAGATTACCGTCCTTTAGTTTACAAACTTAGTGTCAAGATTGATTAGGCTTGGTTAAATGATTTGAAAAATGTGAGAACTATGGTTGGTTATAGAACTACTATAGCCAAATTAGAGTTTTTTGTTAACTTACATGGATGGATGGACATTCAAACAGACACGCAAACAAACAGATGGACATAAAAAAAGGCAGCAGATGCCAAAATTAATTTAACTCATGAAGAATTTAGACAATTCTAAAATTGTAGAAACCTAGACCTAATATAGCCAATTTTTTTCTTATCCCATGTAAAAAAAGAACCTTCTTCTGTAAAGTACTATATAAAAGTTGCTAGCTTATCACTGATACACTACTTATCAACATTGTTTTCATTGTTAAATGAAATTCAGTGTCCCTCATAGCTCTTTCATAGACTGTGGATGTCATCATTGAACCCACCCATGAGTGGGGATCTTTTGTAATTGATGAAAAATGGAAGTTTTTTTTGTAATAAACGTTGTCGCAATTATAGGTATTAAACAAAACTTGAAAGTTTCTTTGTAATAAATGTCGCAAATATAGGTATTAGACAAAACTTACTTTGATTTTCCTCCGCTGACCGCTGATCTTGATCCCCCCCATCCCTTGGATGAACTAGATCCCCATCCCCTGGATGAACTAGAACTCCTGCCCCCTCCGCCACCCCTGCCCCCACCTCTGCCCGCCTCTCCAGTGTGTAGGTGTAGTGTGGCCAATAGGAATAGGGTCAATGCTAGGCTGGGTAATGAAATTCTCATTTTTAGGTTCTGAAATAAAGTACAGAATGACTAAAAGGCGTAGTTAGTACTTTTCTTTTTATTAAAAGCGAAACTTTTCTATAATTAAGGTCGCTCCGTACATCTGTCCGTCCAGAACGGTTAGCTCTTTTTATTAATTTAGACATGTTATAATTATCCTATCGATTTCAAATTTTGCATGATGATTCCTATAACAGTTAGGTACAATGTAGAAAGTGTAGCCACTCTATAATCGTTACCAGAATGTAACATGTTTTATACATGTTGATTTTAACTTTTTTAACAAAAAATTTTTATATGATAAAATTATCCGATTGATGTGATTATTGGAATACTGATTCATAGGACAACGAAGTATAATGCTATAAGCGAAGCATCTCCATAATTAAGTCCTAAAAATGTATGTCCTTAAACAGTATCCTGTATTTAAGTAAGCAGTTTGTCAACAAATGTACTTTTAATTTTGTTTTGACTTTTTATACATTATATTCTGATTATTCAGTTCTCACACTCTACAAGTATTAATATTCGTTTGTCCTACCCTTTCAGAGCTTCGCTTTTATGGATGTTGTCATCCTTTTAAATGTGTCTAATAGAAAAATTTAACATGCCTTAATAAACGATAAGAGCTATATGTAATGTAGAAAAGCTTAAAGCTTCATTAAAGAACAACGTACTATTAACTTATAATAAAATATCATCAATAAAAACCTTTTCTGCCTTATCTTTTAAAAGTAAATAAACGCGAAAGTTCAAATGGATATATTATAGATGGATAAATAGTCGTCGATTTATATTGCTAAGTTGGACTTTTATTGGTCAGTTCGTTCATCTAATAGGAGGGGGTGGGATAAAGGGGGTGGATGGGTTATCATTATTTGAACCAGCTTCACGTTTCACTTTATTAGTGTACATGATAATCTGGTGTAAGATCCAAGTAATAATAAATCCATTGCAATAAAAAAAAACATTTATCTCTTTTAACTTTTAAATGCCTTATCTTTTAAAAGTCAATACAAATGCGTAAGGTCAAGAGGAAAATTTATGGACCATGGAAAGAAAACGAAGAAGCGGGTTTTGTCGTATTTTCCTATGTCTAGCCCCTGAGGGGGCTCTAAACCTGCAAGGCAATCATTAACATTTGCCTAACCTAACCTAAAATAACATATCAAATGCAACTGTGAAAATACGACGAAACCCACTACTTCGTTTTCTTTCCATGGTCCAAATTTATAGATGGCATCGTATTATAGACAGATTTTTGTGGATATTAAAATGAAAACTTATAAGATTGAGACCAGTTTTGTTATCCTAGAGGTTGCTTTTATGGATGTTGCCATCCTTGTTAGTTAGCTTTTTTCCTTAACACAAACGGCTGCGAACCTAGAATTTAGTGGCTCTGTAATTGAAGAGGAGAAGTTGTTCAGAAAAATTTACTAAAACCATGCCTTAGCTTAAATTCAAGAAGAAATAGCCGACAACCATCTTGAGAAATCAATTAGATCAGTAGTTAGGCAGATTTTACCGGCAAAAGAAAGAAATCCTTTCTACTTTATGTTATAAATTTTCTAATTCGTTGGATCAAAATCTTTGAGTATTTTATTTAATTTTGATTGGTTGGATAGATACTAGAAGTGTCCAAACTTTCTAATTAATAATCTTAATCATAGAAGGGGTTAATTCTATTTATCACATTGGAGATGTATATTAATTTATTATTGTCCATTGTCTTATCCCTTAAGATCCCTGCTGGCATACTAAACCAAACCCTAACTAACCACATGAAAAGTCAAAAGGTTACTGTGAACATTTTTATGTAATTTTGAATGTTTTTTGGCAATTTAAATAAATTATCATAAAATTCAAGAATTAAGCATTAAAAATAGAATATAATCATTACGTGTTTCTGTGCCCCTAGCATTTAAAGGATCTATATTCTAAGGGATGTGGAAGGATTAAAAATAGCCTAAAACCATACCCAGAATTTAAAAAAAAAATAAATAGCCTGAAACCTTCTCATGATCTATAAAAGCTTCAATGTAAGGTAGAACCATATCTGTTCAGTGGTTAGCGAGATCCTTTGCTACAAACAACTTAATATAATACGATAAAATTTAAAAGTATGTCTATCTATGTGTACGGATCTCGCAAATTGCTAAACCGATATGTTTCTCATTTACGTTCAATCTTTTCTTAGCTCTAAAGCCCCTTCATTTAAAGGGGGAGGGGGTCAACAAACTGCACCTTCCCCCACCTCCTACAGTATCAAAAGAGGCCTCTAGGGGCATAAAAGCGAGTTGAAAAAATACTCTTATTTTTATTTGAAAGAATTCACAAATAATATTGTATATATAACTTTATCAAATTATAATAAGCAACTAGTCACTTTTTTCACAATTATCAAACTATTATACGCAATATTACGTAAAATTATCCAGTTTATGAGTAAGAATTGAGTTTTCACAGTAATTTTATTATGAAGAAAACGTATGTATAATAAACTGAAGTGACTATACACAAAAAACTAAACATTTATTTTTTATGTTCAGTGGTTGTTTCTTTGAAAACAGCGAAAAATTGAGAAATAATTTAGCAGATTTTTATGATCATTGAATTATCAAACTTTAACTTTAAAAACAAAACTCTCAAAGTTCTAAAATATTACTTCACTAGTTGCTCCGCCCCTAGACAAGATAAAAATAGTCTAAAACCTCCCCTCAAAACATTAATATAGTTTCCCTAAATAGTACATTCATTTGCAATTGTCAAGATTTTAGGCTTCATAAAAAAAGCTCACTACTTTTTATTATAGATTTGTACATTAGAGTTTGTAATTTAAATGTGTTATTTTAACTTAGCCTATATCCAAATAGCCTAAAATTGGTCCAGCCGTTTTTAAGGTCTTTGGACATATATTATTATATACATACCCCTAGCATCTAAAGGGAGGTAGGTGGGCAAATAAATAGCCTAAAACCTTCCTAAGACTTTATAATATCTTAAGCTAAAACCTTTTTCTTAAATAGAGAACTTAATCAGTTTAGTTTTTAGTGAAATTTAAATGGATAGACAAAAAAATTACTGCTTCATATAACAAAAAATTAAAAAGTTTATAATTTTGCTAATATTTAATTTTGGCTGTTTTAAATGACTATGTCTTAGTCTGCTTGTAGCGCTGTAAGAGAAAACTTGTTTATGTTCACTGTGACGTCAAAATACAATGGATTTATGATATACGTGGATATATTAGCGAGGGAAAATTTGTCGTCAAATTAGCTTGCTAACATAGAGCTTATTTATTGGTGAGATTGTTCATTCAGTAGGAAGAAAGAGTATTTGGTAAAGGGGTTGGAAGGGCGAATTGTTATTTAAGCCCACTGCGAGTTTCACTTTATTATATCACATGAAAACCTGGTGTAAGATTCTTGTAATAATATATCCATTAATGCAAATCACGTAAAAGAGAGACAAACGAGTCATAGAGAGAGAGAGGGAGAGAGAGAGAGAGAGACAGAGAGAGAGAGAGAGATAGAGAGAGACAGAGAGAGAGAGGGAGTGGTCGAGAGAGAGATCCATAGATAGATATAGAGGTAGAAGAAAAAAGCTACCACTTACAGAAATCTTACGCAATAGTGGGCTGAACAAGGAAGCCATCTTATATTCAAGTCCAACACATCTCCATCGGAAGGACAACCCACCTCTATTCTAAATGCACATTGGTATTCTTCTTTAATAAGACTCAATTTACACCTATCCACCAACTTTGCGTAAGATTCTTTGGATGTTTTTGCTTTATCACAAGCAAGAAGTCCAGCAGCCAGCAGGTCTTGAAACGAATACCATTCTGTGTGCCATCTGTTGTTCATGAACAATAGATTATTAGCTTGCACCGGATAAAAAAACTGAACCTCAGGTATTGGGTTACACCCTAAAACAAGTTCAAGATCTAACGGTATTCTTAGAGGTGTCTTTGAACCCAGAGCAACTCTAAACTCTCCAGACAAGGACTTTCCATCACTTACAGCACAAACAGATAAAATAGAATTTATGCCTTGTTTCAACAGTTCAGGTGTAATTGTTGGATAATAAGAACCAAATTTATCAGCAGTTTGGACCAACCTTAAAATAAAACAAGTCATACACTAAATAGTTTAAAATAAAAATAAAACTAATAATGAATTCTACTATAAAGAGTAAAATTTCATATTAACCATTAATATTTAAAAATAAATTCTGACTATAAACAGTCAGATTACATAAACATAAAATTTTATGTGCAAATATTAATTACGAATTTAAAACTTCAAAAACAGATTTCAAAATATGAGAAAATAAAAATCCTCAATTAAAATAAAAATTTTCTTTTCTTTCTACGTTTTAATACATTATTATAATTAATAAAAACTACTTACTTATTTGGATTCGGTACCATCGTTTCAGTTCTTTGGGCCGAAACCCGCCGCCGCCTCTCTGTTGAAAAACTTTTAAATAAAATTTAAAAATCTGAAAATATAATAAGATTAAAATTGATAAAAAGGTGAATTTTAGATAAAAACAAGGTAAAAATATAAAAATTATAAGTTACAAATAATCACGTTCATTGCAAAACATTAGAGAAAATTTCCATTCATTTCAATATACTTGAAATACCAATAAAGCAAGATGATCATTAAAACGGCCATAGATAAAGAGAGAGAAAGAAAGAGTGAGACTCTCTATCTAGAGAGGGGGGGAGTAATCAAGAGAGAAAAACATTGATAGATATAGAAAAAGCTATAGAAAAAAAATTATGTCTTCCATCCTAATATAAACAAACTAAGTAAAAAAAGTATCAAAAGTCTATAATTCAATGGCAATCTTAAAGTATATAATTAATATCAGGGATCGAAAAGGATATACCAATTGCAAAAAAATTATGTACATCACAATTGATGATCCACAAAATTACCCCTGATGTTGCACTCAACTTAATGAACCAACAAATAAAAATTCAAGAAAAGTACCCACAGTTGTTAAGCCAACTAATTAGAAAACTGATAAAACTTTGAGGACTTATGTATAATAAAATTGCCCAATATCCCCTCCATCCCCCATCTAATTTTTAAACACTAGTGGTTTCACCCCAAGAAGTGTTGTGAAGTCTCTCCCCCCCCCCCCCCCCTATTGTTGCTTACGTGTTTTAATCTGCATAGTTTTTATGTAATACCTATATTTGAGACAACTTATACCTTACAGGAACTGTAAATTTTTGACAATGACAATTTTATTTTTTCGGGGGGGGGGGGGGGTTTGGGAGAGGGTTAGTTTTCTGTTTCATTGACTCTTCATGTTATTAATGTGGGGGGGAGGGGGAGTATGTATACGCTAGGCACTTTGGGGGTATAATTTACATATATCTTTTATGATATACAGATGTCTAAGATTTGTTTTCCTGAAGATTATGAGACTGACAGATGGACAGTCATTGTTAATATAATTGTTACTAGCGGCTACGCCTCTAGTGGCATTTAAATGTTTTTATTTTATTTCAAATATCTAATTTGAGAAAAAATTTGTCTATGTTACGATCGGTTGTTAAATTCATGTCCCTGCGCAGCACCACTACGCTAGTGATACTATGCGGCAGGAATATTTCAATTTTTTTGATTATATTGTTATTTCTCTTCGGAGGATAGTGGTACCCTCCCCTAAAATAGTTATAAACCTTCCTGGGACCTATGAGAAGCTACCCTGTTAAGGAGAACCAGATTGGTTCAGCAGTTAGTGAGATCCTTCGGTACAAACACACAGACAAACAGACATATGCCCCTAGAGGCCTCTAGTGGCATTTAAATGTTTTTCTTATATTTAAATAAATAGTGAGATCCTTTGGTACAAACATACAGACACACAAACACACAGACAAACAGACATCCTGTTACTTTAGTATAAGGATATTGAGCTTGAGCTTTGCTACTTAAAAACAATTTTAAAAGTATAAAGGATATATTTCATAATCTGTTTTTTATAATCATTTGTACAAAAATAAATATGTTTATTAGTAATTGTTTTAATTCCAATATTGAGATATGTTAATTTTACACAATTTTGGTAGTTCAAATATAAACAGAGATGATGACATCCAAAAACAACATTGTTAAAAATATACAAATGGATATTATTAGTCTTTAATCAAGAATAAATTTATTTGTGAATAAATTTCAAAACCTTATGTATATATGTATAATTCTTGCTTAATAATAAAGGGATATGTGGCTGGATAGTTTCAATATCGGGTATTAGGCATGATAATAATACATAATACAGTATACAGAAAAAAAACTAACCTCCCTTTATGCAATATTTATTTAAATGAAATTGGTAGGGAGTTTCTCTACTCTGTGGGCAATTTAAGAGAAAGTACTAGATCAAGTGTATTGTTTCTTTAAAATATTTATTTTAGAAAAAAAGTTGACTAGGGTCAGTTGTTTGTTTGTAATTACCTTTACTTTTATATGTGACATACTTCATCTCAGTTCAAAACCCTCTCCCTCCCTGGGGCGTTTCAGATCTACAATCTTTTCTTTAATTCTCTTGAAGCAGCAGCAGCAGAAGATGATGAGTAAGTATATGATGAATATACCAAATACAATTAGGCCAATCAGGTCTCCTACTCCCAAGTAGAACCAAATTCCAGTAGCATTTGCTTGTTGGACTTGGCACTTTAAAAATAAAAGTTTATTATTTTTATCACATAAGTTATTTTTCTTTTCCATATCTATATTGCATAGTAAAGATGTGCATTCTACTAACTTACCCAAAGAGCCCTGTAAATTTCAATATTTTGTAGAGGGAGGTTATTTTTGTACTCAAATGAGCACTTTCAGAGAAACTTTTAAAATTTCTTGCCTGCAATTCATTGTCATCGAAGAACATTCCCTCAGGACAGGCACATTCACCAACAATTGCTGCCAAGTCTCCACCAAACCAAGCACGTGACATGCTGAAGTCTAGCTCATAATCTTGACACTAAAATATAGCATCTAGTTTAAAGTAGAACAATGTCTGTCCGTGTCTGTGTATGGATAATTCTTAGGGTCTTGCTTACTGCTGAACAGCTGGGGCTTTATTGATATTCTTTTTAATTTTGCATTTTCTAATTAGACTTTTTATATATGTACTTACATACATACTCCTATCAATCCATTGACAGTCAGTATTACTTCTGCAGAGCATACCATCAGCTTCTCGCCAGCTGTTCCAATCATCAAACCTGTTTTAACGGGGTTACCAACTTCTGTATTTTTCTATTTTTTATTTGAAAACTAAATGGTATAAAATACTTCAAAATATTAATATTGAAGTAATTTGTTTAAATGTATTTATTGAAGAGTTAAAACAAATTTGAAATATATAGTTGATAACTCTGTACCTGTAATCAAGACCTGCATCAATGAACTTGCCTGACAGCTTTGCTAACTAAAACAGCAAAATCAGATTATAAGTGAAGATTACATCAATTGTTTATAACAGATATATTAAACTTTTATTGTATGCAAATTATACAGTGTGTGTAAATAACGCAGAAAGGAAGAGGTTATTAAACTGTTAATTATGCAAGTAACCAAAATTCTCAAATTCAGTGGTAAAAGTTTTTAACAAATGATCTTAATCTACTGAAGTAGTAATTTTGTTTCTCGTATTCATTTGAATATTGTGGATAAGAACCGGTTCTTATCTATATGAAAAAAATATGTCTAGCATCGTATTATATCCAGCCCTCTACAAATATAAAAATGTACAATCATACACGGCATGGGCTAAAAAAACTGGTTTTAATCTTATAATTTTACATTCTATATCTGCTTTTGTTTATAATACGATGCAAGAAATAACTATTATTATTCCTTTTTAATTGGGTTGAGAAAGATTTCTAACTGAATGGTTTGTTTATTATTGTTCCATCCCTTGAGGTTACTAAAATAACTAAATAGTTACCTTATATCCAGCATACACCCCAGCACCAATGACTGCACCCTTTACCAGCTTTCCACCTCTGAAATTAATCAAAGTAGCTAGCTGTGAAACTTGAAATCTATAATTAAAAAGCAGAACAATGTCCGTCTATCTATCTACTTTTATTTCTTGCTAAACTCTGTCACTACTTTTCAAGTAATATATCTACTGGTCTTGGCAAAGTAATATTTTAAAATATTGAAATTATTACTTTGCTACTTATTAACATATTTATCCTTATTGGACTAAACTTACTTTGATTTTCCACCTCCTGATCCTCTTGAACCTCCACCACCCCTGCCACCACCTCCACCCCTTCCTCCTCCTCCACCCCTTCCTCCTCCTCCACCCCTCCCTCCACCTTTGCCCTCTGCTCCAGTATAAAGGTGCAGTGTGACCAAAAGGAACAGGGTTAATGCTATTTTGGTTAATAAAACTCTCATTTCTTTATGTTCTAAAAATAATTTATAAACTATAAGAGCTATCCATTATGCCTAATAATCTAATAGTTGAAAAGTAATAAGCAATATATTAAAATTAACAAAAGATTTTAAGCCAACAAATTGGAGAACATGTTAATAAACATTGAAAACCCCTAAAATTTACAGTCTAATTTCCCTATCTTAAATCTTATAGGCTATGTACAATTTTTGATTATGCACTACTTATGAACTTTAAAAATCACAAAAAAAGACCCAGGACCTTAAAATAAAGAACTCAAATGTCAATTATAATAAAGCTCTGAATGTACAGACAAAAACAACCTGACTGATTTATCCTAAAGGATAAAAAGAATTTCGTAATGTGATTTTAGAATTTTAAAATATAATTCACATTTAGTATTGTTTTACACTAGCCTAGGTTTATGGACACAAATAGTTTTTAACAATGTTAACTGTTTTTGGCACCATTGCTGTGAATTTAAATATTTTGTTTTATGATATTAATTGTTTACCCTTAACAGTCAGGCCCCTTTCTGGACCTTACTCAGTTAGTAAGGGGGGGGGGGGGGTTGGTATGTCATTAAATGCCACCTCCTATTATCTCAACTCCTATTAGAGGAGAGCTAGAGGGCTAATAAAAATTTGTATGTCCCCTATTTTTGATAAATTTCTGACTGTAAGTAAGTCAAAGTCATTTTAACGCCCACTCCCTGACCATAAAGAGCTAAAAAGCCAATTTTGTTGTAAAAAAAAGCTTATTAATCAGGCAACCCTAAATTAACTCAATTTATGGTGTTACAAAGCTTAAATTTGTTAAAATGTCATTATTACTAACACATGTAAACAAATGGAATGTCCTTAACCCCGGCATGGTTAATTTTAAGATGGTTAAAATCTTATACTGTCATATATTACTAACAAACACGCCCTAAAATGCAGAAATTTCTTAAACCCAGACTACTCCCAAAATGTAGTACGCAACTAATCATATTTTTTCTTATTATTATAAATTAATATATTCAATATTATGTAACAAAAAAGTATGAGTAAGAATTAAAATTTTTAAACTTTTAACTCTGTAAACTTAATTGGTTGATTGTTTGTATTAGTTTTTAGAAAAAAACAACTTTTAAACTCTTAACATCATTTCTTGCTGAAATTTTTCTCCATCAATCAATTCTACAAAAAATCACGAAACCTTTGGAAGTTAGCTGGGGGTATATCTTGTTTTTTCATATAACTGAAGAGGAAAAGGGGAAGGGGGTTGTGGGGAAATTTTCTTTAGAATTGTTTGTCAGAATATCATTCCCTTTTCCATGCTCCCAGCTGGCTGATATAACAATACCCTATATCTATAACTAATAAACAAATTTTTTTAGTTGAGAAATGCAAGATACCATATGAAGACAGAGACTTTTGTTATCTGCAAACCTATGAAACTCTGGAAAAACAGATTAGGTAAGTAAGATATATACTACACTGAGTTATGAAAAGATCTATAATATAGATGTATTTACAGATAACTAGTCCCTTTCTTTTTATATGACCTTATTGGTCTGCTATTAAATTATTTCTTGCAACTTGGCTGTGTTAATACACACCACACCATTGGTTGATTTTCAATGACCCAATTGAAAATTGGCACAAGGACAGTGCAATGAGGAGAAACAGTTATTTATCCATTTCCCTCTCTAGTGTTTTACTCTAATAGGTTATGATCCTTCAGGAAAGGGAGGTGTGACAGGAGACAGTAAAATACACCCAAAACACTTTCACCCTAGTACACCCTAAAAGATAAAATTTGAGTTGGGTGGGATTCTTCTTATGTAAAGTAATTTTTTGTGGCTTAAAGTTTTAGTTTCACTGTAGAGATATAAACAAAATAAAACATGCCTTACATATAAACATTCAGATTAATGTAAACTAAGTTTTATAGAACTTGCATTGCAAGTCAGAAAGATGAAACAGATAAAGGGGTTTTACTGGAATGATTAAGTAATCATAATTTCATAATTAATTGTAATGATGACATCATTCATATATAAGCTAAAGAAATTATAATAACAAGGATGACAACATCTTTACACTTCTCTTTGAAGGGTTGTGGTACCTTCCCACAAAATAGTTATAAATCTTTACTTGTTCTATAAGTAGCTTCACTGTAAAGGAAAAACATATAGGATTAGCAGTTTGTTACAGAAAGACACACACAGATCCAGTTACTTTTATAAGGACTAGTGGCAACGCCTCTTGAGGCCTTTTAAACAAGATTTAGTGCTACAAACAGACAGACATCTTGATACTTTTTAATCAGGGAGGGAAGGGACATTGGGCTGTTTATTACACTAGTCCCTAAAGCTAATACCGTTTTCTTAACAACTTTGGAGACTTTTATTCAATGTAATTGCTTAGATCATTAAGTTGAGTGTCCAAATGTTTCAATCTATAAGCGTAATCTACAGAAGGTGTAATTTTGATCATGATTAGGGATGTACATTATTTTATATTGGTCATTGTTTTAACCCTTTAGATCCCTGCTTTTTAAAAATGATGATTACAAAACTTCTTGGATGAGAAGTGAATGTGTTTTGGTGCTGTAGAGCACAATCTTTCTTATAATACCTCCCAGTGTCCCTAATATGTAATAGATCAACCATAGAACCCACCTGAGAAGGGGGGGTGGGAGGATTTTTTGTAATTCATAAACAATTGACAGTTTCTGTGAAGTAAAAGTTGTCGCAAATATAGGTATTAAACTATTTTTAAATTCTAGGATGGGAAGTGAGTGTGTTTTGGTGCTCTACAGTATCATATATCTTATAATTGCTGCAAGGTGACTGAGTTTTAACATTATTCACTTTGTCTGTCTGTCCATTCTCCATTCTATTGGTCCATCAGTCTATCTGTTAGTCTATCTGACAGTCTATCTGACAGTCTATCCGTCAGTCTATCCATTAGTCTATCTATCAGTCTATTAATCAGTCTATCCGTCAGCCTATCTGTCAGTTTATCCGTCAGTCTATCCATCAGTCTATCCGTCAGTCTATCCATCAGTCTATCCATCAGTCTATCCATCAGTCTATCCATCAGTCTATCCATCAGTCTATCCATCAGTCTATCCATCAGTCTATCCATCAGTCTATCAATCATTCTATCCATCTGTCTATCTGTTAGTCTATACATCAGTCTATCCATCAATCCATCAGTCTATATATCAGTATCATTAGTATATACATCAGTCTTTCCTTTAGTCTATCCATCAGTCTATCCGATATTCTATCCATCAGTCTATCCATCAGTCTATCAATCAGTCTAACAATCAGTCTATCCATCAGTCTATCCATCAGTCTATCCATCTGTCTATCATTCAATCTATACATTAGTCTATCTGTCAGTCTATCCATCAGTCTATTTATTTGTCTATCCATCAATCTATCCATCAGTCTATCTGTCAGTCTATCCATCAGTCTATCCGTCAATCTAACTGTCAGTCTATCCCTCATTCTATCCATCAGTCTATCCCTCAGTCTATCCCTCAGTCTATCCCTCAGTCTATCCATCAGTCTATCCATCAATCTATCTGTCAGTCTATCCACTAAACTATCAATCAGTCTATCCATCAGCCTATCTGTCAGTTTATCCGTCAGTCTATCCATCAGTCTATCCGTCAGTCTATCCATCAGTCTATCCATCAGTCTATCCATCAGTCTATCCATCAGTCTATCTATCAGTCTATCTCTAAGTCTTTATCATTCAAATATTTTAATATTGATTTCCCATATAAATTTTTGCGAACTTTTTTTATTAAAATTTTATTCCAGAGAACGCTGTTTTCTCGGTGCTGAGGTAAGTAATATTGATCTTTCTTTTATAAAGTTTTAATCTACTAGGACAATTATTTCAATAGGAGTATGTTATTGTATTTTATATGTAAGTAATATTGATCTTTTTTTATAAAGTTTTAATCAACTAGGACGAATACTTCAATAGGTGTATGTTATTATATTGTATATGTAAGTAATATTGATCTTTCTTTATTAAGTTTTAATCAACTAGGGCGAATACTTCAATAGGTGTATGTTATTATATTGTATATGTAAGTAATATTGATCTTTCTTTATAAAGTTTTAATCAACTAGGACAATTATTTCAATAGGAGTATGTTATTATATTGTATAGGTACGTAATATTGATCTTTTTTTATAAAGTTTTAATCAACTAGAACAATTATTACAATAGGAGTATGTTATTATATTTTATATGTAAGTAATATTGATCTTTCTTTATAAAGTTTTAATCAACTAGGACAATTATTTCAATAGGTGTATGTTATTATATTGTATAGGTAAGTAATATTAATCTTTCTTTATAAAGTTTTAATCAACTAGGACAATTATTTCAGAAGGCTCATGTTATTCTTTACTGTTATCTAATTAACAACGTTTAAATAATTTCGCCCTTTGGGCTAACAAAACTGGTTTTAATCTTAATTTTTTTAATATCAGCAAAAAGCTGTGTCTGTAATACGATGCGATAAATAACTATCATAATTAAAAAAAAAAATTTTCGTGTTTTAAACAGATCTATAGTATAAATGTATATACAGATAACTACCTCCCTTCCTTTTTCAATCACCCTTTTCGTCTGCTTCTAAATTATTTTCTGCTACTTGGCTGTGTTAATATAATCGACACCGTTGGTTGATTTTCAATGACTCAATTGTGAGTTGGCACAAGGACACTGCGATGGGAGATACAGTTATTTAACCCCTTCCCCCTCTGGTGTTTTAATCTAATGTGTGTTGATTTGTATGGAAAATAAAATTTAAGAGTAGCTGTGCTCTTTTTAAATAAAACTATGAATGGATGAAATACGTACATAATAAAAACAATTATGTAACCATATTTGGAGCTTTAACACAAAGTACCCTGTTAAGCCAGCTGTTAAGCACTTATATCCCACACCCCACCTCTCTTATTTACTAAATATTTTTAAAATTAGAGGGTTGGGATAATTTTTAATTTGTTGAATTATTAAGGTCAGGCTAGGTTAGTTTTAATGGGTACTGGGTTGAGAAAAACTTAAAATAAAAGCAGCAAAAACATATCAGTGCTCAAAACTAATTTCTCAATTATAAATACTAATTTATAATTATGATAATTATACTAATACATGGGAGTCAAATAAGCCTCACATAACCTTTTGAGCACTGAAATCATCCTCCCCTTATTTTTGTAATAAATTTAAATAAAAGTCAAGGAAGTAGGTTTTTTTTTCTCTCTGTGGTTTAACCCTGCGGTGCCAAATATAACCTAACCTGACCTAAAGTAACAAACAAACAAAGTAAAAACTTTTCTCCCTAGTACAATTTAACATACAAGATTTTATATTTCAAAGCTTTTTTATTTGTACAGGTTTTTAAAGAAAATATGATCCTGTGTCCTTCAAGAGTTATGTTTCTAGTTGCCTGTGTTTTGGTAAGTAATTTCACCAGGATCATAACCGGTTCTTGGCCATACTGAAAATTCATGTATCGTATCATTTCAATATAGTAAAATATAGATGATAAAATTAATACCAGTTTTGTTCGGCCGGGCCTTTCAGCCCCTTTAAGCGTATGAAACTAGAATTTATCTTATACCTTTTCATTTTACTATCCGTGGAAACCTGTCTATAAAAAAACAAATACGTATAGCTCCGAATCCAGTTAATTTCAATAACACTTTTCATAAATAATCATAATTAAGTTCCATATTTTTATGCAATTATTTCATAAAACAAGGGTGACATCATCCATAAAAGCGAAGCTCTAAAACGAAAGGACAATTGAACATTAAAACCTAAAGAATGTCAGGACTGAATAATTAGAATATTAATGCATTGAAGTCGAAACAATATTGTGAGTAATTTTGTGGCAAAACTTCTTAAATACATAATGCTGTTTAAGGAAATACTTACATTTTTATAAAATTGTTTTATATTAACATTGTACCTTGTGGTTATAGGAATCAGTTTTTCATAAATCAGATGAATAGGACAATTATAACATACAAAAATTTGTAAAAAATCAGCATGTTTTAAATGGACCTACGGACCTTCTGGTAATGATTTTGAGTTGTTACGCTTTCTAAATCGTACCTTATTGTTATAGGAATCATCATGCAAAGTTTGAAATCGTGACAATTCTAACCTGCTTCAATTAATGAAAAGAGCTAAATGTCCGGACAGACCTGAATTATAGAAAAACTTCGCTTTTAAATATACAATACTGTCCCAATTGATCACACATTTTAAAGCTGAAAGAGAACCTTCAAGAAAAGCGAATATATAAGTTTTCTATATTACAAAACCTTTACAATTCACAATTATAAAATGTACAATTGAGAAACTAAGTTATATAAAAACAAGGATGACAATGTCCATAAAATCAAAGCTCTGAAACGGTAGGATCAAAGGTCAATAACACTTAGTGTCAGAACTGAATAATCATGCAGGATAATGTTTAAGGACATACTTACATTTTTAGGACTTGATTTTAAAGTTGCTTCGCTTATAATATTGTACTTTGTTGTCCTTTGATCAGTATTTCAAAAATCAGATCAATCAAAGTATTATATCACATAAAAATTTGTTAAAATAGTTAAAAAATCTACACGGTTAAAATGGATGTACGCACATTCTAGTAACGATTATAGAGTTGCTGCGCTTTCGAAATCGTGCCGAAATATTACAGGAATCTCCATGCAAAGTTTGAATTTTAACATTCCTAAATTAACGAAAACAGCTATCTGTTCCATACGGACGAACGGACCGACCCTTTTTATTAAGATTCGATGTAGAAAAGATAAAAAAGGAAATAAGTAGAATTGTTCAATATCATTTTTGTCTAAAGACTCATTCATTCAGAAAAATTTAAACACAATTTATAGATGCTCTAAGATTTGCATTATATTTATTTTTCTGTAAAATGGATGTAGAACATATATAGATGTTATGACAGGGGGAAAATTGCTATATATCCTGTCATTTATTGATCAGTTCATTCCTCCAGTAAGAGTGGAGGGGATGGGGTAATATCGTTGTATTAGCCAGCTAGAAGTAGCATATTACCAGAATATGCGAGAATCTGGCACACTATCCACGTATTCTATATCCATTTATGCAACTTGGGTAGCTTTCTTTAGTGCCCTAGCAAAATAGGGATAGATAACACTGCTTTTGGCCTACCTATTCTATTGACGTCAGAAAATACCCTATATCCCATCTCTTTTCTAGAGGGCTTCTTTCCCCCTAACCTTTCTCTTTCCATCTACTATGACGTCAATATAATAGGTAGGCCAAACGCGGTGACATTTATCCCCATTTTCCTAGGGCACTAAACACAGCTACCACTTAGCATCCTTGTTAAGGTTCTATTGTGTGTCCCAGCAAGGTTGTTATGTCTTTGTGATCTTGAAGATACTATGGCAATAGGTAATTCTAATCTAAAAGTAACAGGATGTCTGTGAGTTTATCTGTGTGTAAGGAAGATTCTCGATAACCACTGAACCAATATGGTCCCAGCAAGGTTGTTATGTTTATGAGTTCATGAAGATACTATGGCAATAGGTAATCTTAATATAAAAGTAACAGGATGTCTGTGTAAGTTTGGTTTGTGTGTCTGTCTGTGTGTAAGGAAGAATCTCTCTAACCACTGAACCAATATGGTCCCAGTAAGGTTGTTTTGTCTCTGTGATCTTGAAGATACTATGACAATAGTAATCCCAAACTAAAAGTAACAGGATGTTTGTGCGTCTATCTGTGTGTAAGGAAAGATCTCGCTAACCACTGAACCAATATGGCCCCAGCAAGGTTGTTATGTCTCTGTGATCTTGAAGATACTATGGCAATAGGTAATCATAATCTAAAAGTAACAGGATGTCTGTAAGTTTGGTTTGTGTGTCTGTCTGTGTGCAAGGAAAGTTCTCTAACCACTGGACCAATATGGTTCCAGCAGGGTTGTCATGTCTCTCTGTGATCTTGAAGATACTATGGCAATAGGTAATCATAATGTAAAAGTAACATGATGTGTGTGAGTCTATCTGTGTGTAAGGAAAGATCTCGCTAGCCACTGAACCAATATGGTCCCAGCAAGGTTGTCATGCCTCTGTGATCTGGAAGATACTATGGCAATAGGTAATCTTAAACTAAAAGTAACAGGATGTCTTTGTGTACCAAAGGATCTCTCTAACCACTGAACCAATGTGGTCCCAGTAAGGTTGTTATGGATCTTGAGGATACTAATGCAATAGGTAATCTTAATCTAAAAGTAACAGGATGTCTGCTCGTCTATCTGTGTGTAAGGAAGAATCTCTCTAACTACTGAACCAACAAAGTCCCAGCAAGGTTGTAATGTCTCTGTGATCTTAAAGATACTATGGCAATAGGTAATCCTAATGTAAAAGTAACAGAATGTCTGTGTGTCTATCTGTGTGTAAGGAAGAATCTCGCTAACCACTGAACCAATATGGTCCCAGTAAGGTTGTTTTGTCTCTGTGATCTTGAAGATACTTTGGCAATAGGTAATCCTTATATAAAAGTAACAGGATGTGTGTGCGTAAGGAAAAATCTCTCTAACCACTGGACCAATATGGTTCCAGCAAGGCTGTTATGCCTCTGTGATCTTGAGAATACTATAGCAATAGGTAAACCTAATATAAAAGTAACAGGATGTTTGTGTTTACCAAAGGATCTTGCTAACCACTGGACCAATATGGTACCAGCAAGGTTGTTATGTCTTTGTGATCTTGAAGATACTATGACAATAATTAATCTTAATTTAAAAGTAACAGGATGTCTGTGTATCTGTCTGTGTGTAAGGAAAGATATCTCTAACCACTGAACCAATATGGTACCTGCCAGGTTGCTATGCCTCTGTGATCTTGAGGATACTATGGCAATAGATAATCCTTATCTAAAAGTAACAGGATGTCTGTGTAAGTTTGGTTTGTGTGTCTGTCTGTGTGTAAGGAAGAATCTCTCTAACCACTGAATCAATATGGTCCCAGCAAGGTTGTAATGCCTCTGTGATCTTGAAGATACTATGGCAATAGGTAATCATAATATGAAAGTAACAGGATGTCTGCTCGTCTTTCTGTGTGTAAGGAAAGATCTCGCTAACCACTGAACCAATATGGTCCCAGCAAGGTTGTTTTGTCTCTGTGTTCTTGAAGATACTATGACAATAGGTAATCATAAACTAAAAGTAACAGGATGTCCATGTGTTTATCTGTGTGTAAGGAAAAATCTCTCTATAAATCGTGGCTAGTATAAATGAATTGAATCTTGTTTGACTGAAATCTTCATATGCTAGAAATTCCTTTTTTTAAAGTTGACTTATTATCATGTCTGATTGATTATCTATCGTAATAAATCTATTGAAATTTGTGGCTCTGTACAGTGCTCTTGTAAAATGAGGATAGATGTCACTGCTTTTGGCCTATCTATTCTATTGACGTCAGGGAATACCCTTTACCCAATCTCTTTTCTAGGTGGTTTCTTTCCAACTTCCCTTTCTCTTTCCATCTACTATGACGTCAATTAAATAGGTAGGCCAAAAGCATTGACATCTATCCCCATTTTCTTAAAGCACTAAACATTGCATTGATTTCTCTTTATATTTTAGCCATTATGACCTTGACTGGAAACCATTTTCTGTTCTTCTGTCGCGGATTTAAATTGGTTGGGCCTATGGTTATCATGGTCTACAGAATGTTGGCTCAGGTAAAATGTTCCTGGAATCGATTATTCATCGTAAAAATGCTCCTGGGATCGATTATCTCCCATTTTAATTGGTTGGGCCCATGGTTATCATGGTCTACAGAATGTTGGCTCAGGTAAAATTTCCTGGGATCGATAATTCATGGTAAAATGTTCCTGGGATCGATAATTCATGGTAATATGCTCCTAGGATCAATTATTCATTGTAAAATACTCCTGGGATCGATTATTTATGGTATAATGTTTCTTGGATCGATTATTCATAGTAACAATGTTCCTGGAATCGATTATCTTCCATTTAAATTGGGGGTGGGGGGGCTATGGTTATCATGGTCTACAGAATGTTGGCTCAGGTAAAATGTTCCTGGGATCGATTATTCATGGTAAAATGTTCCTAGGATAAATTATTCATTGTAAAAATGCTCCTGGGATCGATTATCTCCCATTTAAATTGGTGGGGTCTATGTTTATCATGGTCTACAGAATGTTGGCTCAGGTAAAATGTTACCGGGATCGATTATTCATCGTATAAATTCTCCTGGGATTGATTAATCATCATATAAATTCTCCTGGTATCAATTATTCATCGTATAAATGCTCCTGGGATCGACTATCTCCCATTTAAATTGGCATGGCACTTGGTTTTCATAGTCTACAAAATGGATATAGATTTCACCGCTTTTGGCATACCTATTATATTGCCGTCATAGTAGGGGGAAAGAGAAAGGGAAGGGGCAAAGAAAACCCCTAGAAAAGTTCAATTGATTGTTCATGGTAAAATGTTCCTGGAAACGATTATTCATGGTAAAAATGCTCCTGGAATCGATTATTATCTTGTGGTAATACGACACCCAGACGGACAGGCAGTTTACAGAGTTGCTTCGCTGTGACTTATGATAACAAACCCCCTGCACTAATCTTATTATATCACCATCTATCTCATGACCGCTGTTGACCCCGCAACCCAGCGGTCAAACTGGCCTGCCTAAATGTGGGGAGGGGACTCAAACATGCAACTATCACGCGTCCCTCACGCGCTTATATAACCGGGAGGCGCTGCCTCCCCTTTTACCACCGCTGCCCCCACAGCCTGTCTACCGCCGGGAGCTAAGCCCTAGCGTCCCACACCCCCTTCAAACCTAACCATTGTTATAATCTGTTGTATATATATAGTAAACATTGCTTGTAAATATTATTCAGTTTAAATATATAATTTCTGTATGATTGAATCCTGCTTGTTTGTTTGGTAGAATAATTAAAGGCTAGGGCTCGTTGAATCCGAACTCGTTACCCTGTGGGCCGAGAACGCTCGGCTTACCAGAATCTCCCATATTCCAAATTATGTTTAAGCCTTCTTTTGTTTGTTAAAATTTTTTGCGAACATATATATATATTTTTGATTAACAATAATAATTCATTAAAGTGTAAAGATATTTCTTTAGCAAAATTTCTATAGAAGTCAATAATAAAGTTTTCAAAATTAAAAACAAGGTGTGTAGGTTTCTTGAAAGGATTTAATAGTTCGTTTTATTTTTCATTCTGTTTTCCTCAATTTAATTTTAGTTATTTAACTTTGTCTGTCCGTCTGTCAGGTTTTTTAACGTATCGCTATTTATCGACTAAACATCTTCTCTATAATTCTGTTTGTCCTTCCATGAATTTTTAGTACTTCGCTACTTATGGATGTTGTCATCCTTGTTTTACTAGCTTAGGTACTTTATATTCATAGTTTAAAAATATATATAGAATGGGGAAACGTAAATTTATTGGCTGTTGTTAAAGATATACTTGTTAACATTCCCATCATTATAAAGCTTATTTAATAATAAATCATCAATGGCAGTCGGGAAGCTAAAAGAAACATTTTAGCCGCTTTTATCATTTTCAACTGATTACCACATAATGTATTTTTAACGGACACACTTTATCTGTTATTTTTATTTTAAGTCAAAACTATTTACCACTCCATCTTTTCATAAAACTTTTCATCAAGTAATTTTGCTCAATTTATAAAACAACTTATGCTAAAAACACATTATTTTATTATATAATTATTTTACCTGTTTTTTTAGTGCGAAGCTATTATGTAATAGCAGGGATATAAAGGGATAAGACAGTGGCCGATTAATTTATGTATGTCCCCGTGATGATGCACAAAATTACCTCCTTTATAGATTGCAATTAGTGTTTGAACTAATCAAAATTCACTAAAGTCCCCAAAGTTGTTAAGCCAATGAATAAGAAAACGTTATCATAAAACTTTAAGGACCAGTGTAATAAACAAGAAGATATACCAAAAATAAACAATTCTTTAACGAAATAAATTTTTTGTCTGAAGCTTAGGATCTCAATAACTACTAAACCGAGAAAGTTCTCCATTTCAAGAAAGCTTTAAATATGTCCTAAGACGATCCTTGTTATGGTTTTGGGCTATTTTACTGTTTTATTCAAAGTAAAAACATTTAGTCATATTCATAATATCTCTTAAACTGCTTTCGTTTGATTTGATCATGATTTTTAGAGATGCTTTATTTATGTGTCCTTCATATCATTTTTACAACAAAAAAATGCTGTTTTGAGATCTTTCTTTTCGATATACTAGTTAGTTCACCCCTAGCATAAAACTTTGGGGACTAGTGAGATAAACAGCCCATTGCATTGGTTGGACTTTTCCTTTGACTGTCCGTCCGTACCTCTCTGGGGGAAATACGATTTTCTCATCTGCTATTTAAGATAGACGGCTGAAATTTTTGGTGAAGATTACCAATATCAATGAGCATGAAGTGTATAATTCACTTTGTCCGTCATTCTGTCGGTCATGCATAAAAAGACATAAACAAGAAAGACAACATCTATATTCTATAACTTCTTTTATTTTGCTCTATTTGACAGACAGATTAACAGACCTCAATTATAGATTAAAGAGATAAGACAATGCCCAATAAACTGATATTCATCACGAATGATGATACACAAAATTACCCCTTCTGTAGATTAAAATTGGTGATTGAAACATTTGAACACTGAACCTAATGAGATGCTGTGAGTATTGGTGCAAAAAATATGACGTAACAAAAAAAATTAGCCAATGAGAGGCCGTTATTGACCAATGGTAAAATTTATAGTGGCCTCTCATTGGCTAATTTTTTTTGTTACGTCATATTTTTTGCACCAATACTCACAGCATCACCTAATGAATCAACCAATTAAAATTCACTAGAGTTTCCAAAGTTATTAAGCCAAGAAAACTTTATCATTGGAAAGCTAGTGTGATAAACAGACTAATGTCCGTTTCTTTTGTCTGTTTATTTTGCTATTTTAGAAAGACGGATGAATAGAGCCCAATTATAGAGTATCTTTTGAACTAAAAATTTATAATTAGAAATCACGCAACTTCTTATTAAGTAGAGTATAATACTGTAAGGGAAGGGACATTGGATTGTAAATTATCCTAGTAACCAAAGTTTTAAAGTCAAATACTCTTATTTGTTGGCTTTTAAAATGGTTTCGTATAGCCAATTAAAATTGGTTAGTTGATTCAAACTAGCAGTGCAAAAACTTTCACAAAATTAAGATGCCACATAAATAAACTTTTTAACAGAAATAATTAAGATCTAAATTCAAAGTCTAAAAATTGCGGCCACAGATGCCATTCAAAGTTCTCTGATGACCTTCAGATGCCAATTATAAAGTAATTTTTCACTTTTTTGTTATATTTTTAGGATATTGTCAGATTTGGAAGTGTTTTCTTCATTTTTGTTATGGGTTTCTCACAGGTATTTAAAAAAAAACAGTGCTCGTCAGACGCAACTAAATCATAAATTTAGACCCCTTTGGATGCTTTGAAAAATTTGTTGAAAATGGAATTCCCATATTTTTGTTAAGTTTAGACTTTCATTTTTTTTTTAGATTTTATAAGGCGGTCGCCGATTCCTGAAAAAAAACGGTAGCTCGTATAAAAAAATGTTTTTACTTATTGAAAAAGGTAGGAAAGAAAAAAGAAGGGGAATTAAATATATGAAAAGATCATTTTGTAAAAGTTGATAAATATATTTATATATGAATACAGCAATACATTAGCCAATGATCACATGTATTGGAACATGCAAATCTTTCATATCTCTCTGAAAACAAAAACGAGTATAATTAGCAAAAATATGTATTAACCCTTAACGGTCGGGGGGGGGGGGCGTTGAACGCCCCCCCATCCGGTTTTTTCTATCTCATTTTCTGTGTGTGAAAGATAAAGAGCCCAAACTGCTTGACTTTTTAAGTATGGGTATGACACATAACTGAGAGATGGAATTTTTTGAATATCTTCATCCTGGCGGGCACAGGATGCTAGCAAACCTGGCAGGGTCATCCAGGTAAAGAGCAAAAATATTTTTTTGACTAAAACAAAGCACTTTATCATACCAAATTACTAAAAAATCCTCTAGTAGTACATCCTTATATGAAATACAGGTGTTCAAGTCATTTTCAGGTTCCAAGTATGATCCTGCAGGTCCTGATCCTCCAGGTCTCCAGAAATCTTTAAAAGGCTCCTGTGGCCGCAATTTTTGATCTAGAGACTTCAAATTTTAAACTTAAGCTTTTCTGACATGTCTACATAACGTATTAAAATTTTATGAAGATCCGCCGCCCCCCCCCCCCCCCCCGACCGATTAAGGTGCGGCTAGGGGCCCGACTGTTAAGGGTTAACACAAACAGAAGGTAAAGAATCTTTTACTCGATGAAAATAAAACAAAACATGAATAAAGTATAAAAAGATATTATTTTTGAACAACACACATTACTGAAAAACTTGGCCTTCCTGCTACTACATCAGGGATTAAGGTAGCACGGCATCCTGGCACTTCAGGATTGTTTAGTAAATGTATTCTTTGGCCTTCCTGTAAACTTCAGGGTAAAGGTATCCATATTATTTCCCCAACTAAAATACAAATATGAAGGTCAGGTTATTTGACATTCCTACGCACATTTTATTTCTTGAGTTTTGTCATTATGAATGTCATCCTTGTTTTTTTTTTTCTAGGGTTATTATATCATCTTCCAAAGCTTCAAATCCGAAGATGAGTCGAACCCAATGCCTAATCCCATCGAATCTATACTGGCTGTTTTCCTCATGTCATTAGGTAAGTTATACTAGGAGATACTGGAATGGCTTGGGATGGAGATCCCTTCACTAATCATGAATATATTGGCAAGATTATCTATCTATCTAGGAGATACTGGAATATCTTGGGATGGAGTTCTCTTCACTAATCATGAATATATTGGCAAGATTATCTATCTATCTAGGAGATACTGGCATGGCTTGGGATGGAGTTCCCTTCACTAATCATGAATATATTGGCAAGATTATCTATCTATCTAGGAGATACTGGAATGGCTTGGGATGGAGTTCCCTTCATTAATCATGAATATATTGGCAAGATTATCTATCTATCTAGGAGATACTGTCATGGCTTGGGATGGAGTTCCCTTAACTAATCATGAATATATTGGCAAGATTATCTATCTATCTAGGAGATACTGTCATGGCTTGGGATGGAGTTCCCTTCACTAATCATAAATATATTGGCATGGTTATCTATCTGTCTAGGAGATACTGGCATGGCTTGGGACAGAGTTCCCATCAATAATCATGAATATATTGGCAAGATTATCTATCTATCTAGGAGATACTGGCATGTTTTGTGATGGAGTTCCCTTTAACTAATCATGAATATATTGGTAAGATTATCTATCTATCTAGGAGATACTGGAATGGCTTGGGATGGAGTTCCCTTCACTAATCATGTATATATCGGCAAGATTATCTATCTATCTATCTAGGAGATACTGGCATGGCTTGGGATGGAGTTCCCTTCACTAATCATGAATATATTGGCAAGATTATCTATCTATCTAGGAGATACTGGCATGGCTTGGGACAGAGTTCCCTTCATTAATCATGAATATATTGGCAAGATTATTTATCTATCTAGGAGATACTGGCATGGCTTAGGATGGAGTTCCCTTCACTAATCATGAATATATTAACAAGATTATCTATCTATCTAGGAGATACTGGCATGGCTTAGGATGGAGTTCCCTTCACTAATTATGAATATATTAACAAGATTACCTATCTATCTAGGAGATACTGGAATATCTTGGGATGGAGTTCCCTTCACTAATCATAAATATATTGGCAAGATTATCTATCTATCTAGGAGATACTGGCATGGCTTAGGATGGAGTTCCCTTCACTAATTATGAATATATTAACAAGATTACCTATCTATCTAGGAGATACTGGAATATCTTGGGATGGAGTTCCCTTCACTAATCATAAATATATTGGCAAGATTATCTATCTATCTAGGAGATACTGGCATGGCTTGGGATGGAGTTCCCTTCACTAATTATGAATATATTAACAAGATTATCTATCTATCTAGGAGATACTGGCATGGCTTGGGATGGAGTACCCTTCACTAATCATGAATATATTGGCAAGATTATCTATCTATCTAGAAGATACTGGAATATCTTGGGATGGAGTTCCCTTCACTAATCATGAATATATTTGCAAGATTATCTATCTATATATCTAGGAGATACTGGAATGGCTTGGGCTTGATTTCCATTTACTTATCATGAATATATTGGCAAGATTATCTATCTATCTAAAAGATACTGGATTGGCTTGGGATAGAGTTCCCTTCACTAATCATGAATATATTGGCAACATTATCTATCTATCTAAAAGATACTGGAATGGCTTGGAATGGAGTTCCCTTCACTAATCATTAATACATTGGCAAGATTATCTATCTATCTAGGAGATACTGGAATGGCTTGGGATGGAGTTCCCTTCACTAATCATGAATATATTTGCAACATTATCTATCTATCTAAAAGATACTGGCATGGCTTGGGATGGAGTTCCCTTCACTAATCATGAATATATTGGCAAGATTATCTATCTATCTAGGAGATACTGGCATGGCTTGGGATGGAGTTCCCTTCACTAATCATGAATATATTGGCAAGATTCATTTCTTCATTTTTATTATGTTAGGTGAGTCACTTTTTTAGTAGCGAAGCTACTCTATAATTTGAAATGTCCATCTGTCCGTATAAAACGTTATGGGGGAAACGTGATTTTCTCAGCTTCTATAAAAGATACTTAAACTTCTTGTCAAAATTCACATCAATATGGAGCATAAATAGGAATAAAACATCCATGGCGGTCGGATTGCTTTTAGGCAGGTTTTTTGTTATTATCTTTAGTATTTTTGGTCAGATTTGCTAATTTTTTTGTGGATTTTCACAATTATATTTTCCGTTGTTTTGAGCTTACAATATTCTTGTTTTTGATACTTGCTCTTTAAATTCGCTACTTATGGATGTTATCCTTGTTTATGTTTTCTTATGCTTGACCATGATATTGGGAATCTTCATAAAAAAAATTCAGCCATCTATCTTCAATAGCAGAGGAGAGAATCGTGTTTCCCCCATAACGTTACGGACGGACTGACGGTCAGAAAGAAAAAAGTGAATTATAGAGTAGATTTGCTACTAACAAATTATAAATGGATTTAAATTGTTAAATAACATGGATGACAACATCCATAAGTAGCAAAGCACAAAAAAAATTCTGGATGGACAAACAGACAAAATAAACTATAAAGCAGATGTTCAGTGCCTTCATCTTTTCTTCTTTATTTCACAAAACCTTTCACATATATATTTTATATATCTTTTTAATTAACATCGTTGTAGCTTGACTGACGGACTGACGTACCAAATACATTATATACTGTATGCGCAGGAAATTATCAAAAGTGAATTAGCTATCTCTCTCAAATAGCAAGAGATAAAACCATACTTCCCATATTCTAGGGCTACAATTTAATTTCGAGTATGGCTTCGAAACTATTCAATATCCGCTGGATTAGAACCAGTTCTAATCCATATTGAAAAATCATGTATTGTATCGTATCATAGCCAGTTGTCTATGAATATTAAAATAAAAAAATCATAATATTAATAACAATTTGTTAACCCGGGCTTTCAGCACCTTTGGACTAACAAAACTGGTTAAAATCGTATATTTTTTATTCTAATATCCTCGGAAAGCTGTCTACAATACGATAAATAACTATTATAGTTGTGATTCTGCTGTTGAATTTACTGATTGCTATGATGGGAGATACGTATGCGAAAATTGCTGAAATAAAAAATGAATGGATGCGACAGGTTAGTATTTTCAAAGGGATAAGACAATGGCCGTTAAATTGATTTATATTTGCAAATCCCAATGATGATTCACAAAATTATCAATTCTGTCGATTAAATTCAGTAGCTGAAACGTTTGGACATTCAACTTTATGAACCAACCATTTAAATTCGATAAAAGTCCTCAAGGTTGTTAATTCGACGAATTATTAAATGCTGTAATAAAACTTTGGGGACTAGTGTAATATACAGCCCATTGTCCTCTTCTTCCCTGGTATTTAATTGTTATGATCGTTTTGTTTT
Source organism: Acartia tonsa (assembly GCF_053477335.1). Classification (NCBI taxonomy): domain Eukaryota; kingdom Metazoa; phylum Arthropoda; class Copepoda; order Calanoida; family Acartiidae; genus Acartia; species Acartia tonsa. Next base: position 45,133,364 of record NC_137272.1, read on the forward strand.
TCACTTAATTTTTTTAGTCTATAATTCACTTTGTCAGTCCGTCCGTCAGGAAGTCTGTAGCCATATGGTTATAATTTCACTTGAATGTAAATGTTTTCATTTAACTTTGGGGTGGGGAGAGGGTCATTTTTTGAGTGTTGATTTCTACACTGTAAAGGAGGATCATATCAGTTCAGCGGTTAGCGACATCCTTTGGAACACACAGACATATTGACTATTATTACTTTTTTTCACAAATACATTCTTGCTTAGCCCCTTGTCTCTAGGGGTGGGTGAGGGAGTTCAGAAAATAGTGTAAAAACATCAATAGACATATAAAGGCTTCCCTAAAGTACAATCAATTCATCAGACCAGCAGTTTTCTAGATTTTTAGATTCAGACAAAAAAAACGTACTACTTTATTTTCACAATATATCATACCCAACAATAAACTGGAAGAGTTTGGTGTATATAAACGCGCCAAAATAAATTGAGGCAATTTTTTTGAACTTTGGATAAACTCAACTCCAGCTGTTGATAAGTCAATTTAAAATTTGAATTTTATTATTCAAATATACCTATTCTTTATTTAAATTGGTTTCTTTACCTTTTTAGGAAGATTAAACTAGTTAATTTATCTTTTTATTTTTGGCGATTTTCCTTAAACACTGAAATAATCCCCATACCCCCCCCCCCCCTCTTTACTTATTTATGAAATAAAATGAAAATTGTGAGAGGGGAAAGCATAATTTTTACGGACCGAATCTATTTAATAATAAACAAACAAACGCCCCTCGCCCCCCCCCCCCTATTTTTATTTATTTAAAATTAAGGAAGGGGGGGATTTTCTGTGCTCTAAAAGACACTTAAGGGAAACGGCCTCTTTTTCTTTTCTTTGTGAAAATTGAACAAAAGATAAAAATTCTATAAAATCGAAAATTATCCTATTCTAGCAATTAGTTTAAATTTTTCCCATTCAAAGATTTTTAGTTGGTTGTCAAACGCTTTTCAAAAGTCAAAGTGCATGCATATATAATTCAAGGAAGGGAGGGGACATTGGGCTGTTTATTACACTTGTCCCCAAAGTTTTTTAATAAGGTTTTTCTTATTCATTGGCTTAAAATCTTTGGGGAATATAGAAATTTGGGGATGTAAATCATATGTCGGCCATTGTCTTATCCTTTTAGATCCCTGATTTACTTCGCTAAACTAAATTGTGCATTAAAATTGACAATAAATTGATAAACACCCTTAATCATAATAACAGAATTACTGCTTCTGAAGATTAAAATTAATGGTTAATGCTGTCTTTTTTGTGTTTATGTACCTCTTTTAAAATAAGATTCAGTATACAACTTGTATTGTACTTTGGTTCGTCTTATCTTTCTTATTATTAATCATTATTTCTATGACTACAGAACATTTGCTCCATAATTCACTTTGTCCGTTAGTCTATCCCTGATAATTTTGTGCTTCGCTACTTATAGATGTTGTCATCCATGTTTCACTAACAGTTGACTTATAAAATTATCTCCAAATGTTTCTTTTTTACTTAGAACATTTATAAATTGTTTAATAATATAAAAAAAGACAAGGATGACAACTTCTATAAGAAGCAAAGCAAAAAAATCATGGACGTTTTTACGGACAAGATTTAAAAAGCATTTGTTAAAAAATAGAATAGAGAGAAAATCACAAAACCTATTACACGTAATTTTCGTTTTTTAGCATGTAGCATGACTAACAGACCGACGGACAAACATACTTGATAGTAATAGGAAATCTTCACAAAAAATCAGCCGTCTATCTTTAATGGCAGATTAAAAAATCACATTTCCCCAATAGACTTACGGGCTGACTTACTGACGGACAAAAAATGGAATAATAGAGTAGCTTCGCTACTTAAAAAGAAATTGTTTTTAAATTTTAAAACCTGTTGAATATATAATAAGATCCGGCTATAAATAATTATGAGAAAGGAATTTTTAAGATCTTGTACTTTTTGAAACTTTCTTTTAATTTTCAAATAAAAAAACATTAAACGAAAGGCAAAAAATCACACTAACTAAACCACCTGCAATTTGTAGATTATTTGTTGTTAGAAGGGAGGGCATTATGTTTACAAAAGAACTTTGTACTATCCACGATATTTATGGTTGTTGTTATCCTTGTTTATCCCACTAGACAATATTAATAATAATAATAATTGATTTTTCCTGGACTATTTAATAATCCGGCAATATAATTTGTTAGAGCAAGTACACATTTTGGTGCTAAAGTTTCTCGCTAACCGCAGAACCGATATGATATACAGAACCCTCCCAAAAGGAGAGGGTACCACAACCCTCCCAAGAAAAAAAATATCCCCCTTCACCAAAAAAATACATTTTTCTATAAACTAAATTAAATATGAGCTCTGTCTGCCTGTGAACCGTAAGGATCTCGCTAGCCACATAAATGATATGGTTCTCCTTTACAGTAAAGGCTCTCAGGTCCTGGGAAGGTTTATAATTAAAAATGATGGCTGGTCGAATTCCTAATATTAGTTATAAATAGTTGAATTTCTTGGGATAAAACAAGCTGTCAACAAATTTGCGTCGCTCGTAATATTAGAAATAATATATGTATCTATGTAAATACAAATCTTTGTTTGGTACCTAGACGTTTTAAATTGTCTGACAGTCCATCTGGGATAATAAATCTATTTAAATGTGCTTTCATTCATTGCTTAACCTGGCTTCTTTATTTGTTTCAACAACTTATAAAATTTGTTAAGCAGTTGGCAGTTTTCATTTAGTTCATTCATCTCAGGGATCTTAAGGGATAAGACAATAAATGATAGATAAATATTGTTATAAACAAAATAACCCCTTTTGTAGATTGAAATTATCGGTTGAAAAGCTAAGACACTACTAGTGTGAAATCAAACAAAAATTTTAAGCCAACGAATACAATAATATGGAAATGCAACTTTGGGTACAAGTGTAATTTACAATCAAATGTCCCCTCCCTCCCTCACGGATTAACCATAGTATTCATTGATTTAATTAAAACCTTCTAAATGAAATGTTTTAATATTGAGTAATTGAAAACGAGACAAGGATGACAATAACCCAGAGATCTAAAGGGATAAGACACGGGCCAATATATTGATGTACATTCCCAATGATGATTCACAAAATTACCCCTTCTGTAGGTTACTATTAGTGATTGAAATGTTTGGACACTCAACCAATAAAAATTCAATAAAAGTCCCCTAAGTAGTTAACTTATTAACGTTATTATAAAACTTTGGGGACTAGTGTAATAAACTGCTTTAAGTCCCCTTGTTTTATAACAAAGAAACAGAATATTTAAACAGAATTGTATTGTTATAGAATTGCTTTTAATGGTCTACCTAATTGTCATTTTTCCAGGTTTGAAATCAATAGAGCAATTATAACATTCCTAATTTAAGGATTAAAACTATATCCATATGGTACTTTCCCTCAAAGTGTCTGTCTAGCAATGAAACCTTTCCGCGCTTAGGACGTGAAATATACCTGCGAATCTATCCAATATAACCTACCTAACCTAACCTGACAAACGAACCTATATGGCAACCCCAAATTCATTCTGGTGTGGGGGTTAATCATTCCTTTACCCCCCTCCCATTGGACGTCCTTGAAGCGAACAATCCCCCAATTATTTTCAATTTATTCTTAAGAATAGAAAACAATAAGCAGGGAAGCAAAAAAAACGAAAATGGACTGACGGACAAAGTAAGTTATAGCGCAGATTTTCAGTATAGAAATAAAGACAAAGTAAAATAAATCTGTAATCGGATTATACAATAAGTGTTTGAGATTAAAGGAAGCCTGCAAGAAATACCACGCTTTAACTGCTGAAAGACTGCCACAAGTAGACCAAATACCCCAAATTTGAAGCCTTCAGCTTCTATAACAAAAAAGTTCTAGGCATTTTAAAATGACATTTTATGTACAATGGAAATTTTGAAAGAATTGCAATGCTCATGTTGAAAACTTTAAAATGAAACTACGTGGCCTAGAAACAAAATTATAAGCTTATTTTTGTCATAAATTTAGGTTTCCAGTAGCTAATTATATTTTTACAATAAAAATACCCATTTTTATAGTCAAAATCATTAAAAAAAATTAAGTTTTACTTGCGTTGTACCGAATGTACTGTAGCCAATCAGAAGGCTGAATCAGCTTAACAACCAATCACAGCTAAGCTTGTATTAGTTTACCCCTTTGTTTCCGCTATGATTTTCGTTTAAAAATGCAATTTAAATCGATTTTTTTTCATAGATTTTGACTATGAAATGTGGTGTTTTTATTGTAAAAATGTAATCAGTTACAGGCAATCTAAGTTTCTGACAAAGATAAGGTTATAATTTTATGTCTAGGCAACGTAATTTAATATTGTTTTTTTCTTTTATGAGCATTGGAAATCTTTCAAAAATTCCATTGTACATAAAATGCTATTTTGAAATGCCTAGAACTTTTTTGTTATTGAAGCTGAAGGCTTATAATTTGGGGTATTGGGTCTTCTTGTGGCAGTCTTTTAGCAGTTAAAGCGTGTTATTTCTTGCAGGCGTCCTTTAAGTAGCCCAAGTTATGAATAAAAAAATCCGTGATTCTGACTTTTTCCGGCTTTATCTAATGAAAGATGCATTAAAAAGACATTATTCATTTCTCTTTAATAAAAAAAACTTTTTATTATATAAAGTCCTATGGTTTTTTTGTCTGATAGATTATTTGAGTTCTCAATTTTGTTGAAGCCTCGCAAAGTTTGAAAATTAGATGAAATCATTCAATGTAAGTTTATTTCGTCTATTAGAAATCACAGAATCACATAGAGGTTTTTCATTATTTTGCTAAATAATCTATTGAAATATTTACACATTTACATTACAAGTTATAGTTAGAATATCTGCTGATTGAACTTACATCATTTTTAAAAAATGATTTTATAAAAAAGTTAGCAAAAAAGTTATTATTTTTTCTATTTATTTCAGTGGGCCCGAACTGTGCTAATTGTGGAGCGAGGCATTCCTCCAAAGGAGAGGTTACGACAACAAGATCTTTATAGGTTAGTAGTTTGGGTGCTTTTCCTAGAAAACCAAGCGAGCACACAAATCCCCACCACCCCTTAATTTTATTATATTTCTTATTTTGTGCCTAAACCCTGCGGGATGTTCTAATTCTGCAAAGTCTAAACCTGCGTTCAGGACTAACCTAATAAAAACCACTAACCCCTCCACCCTTATTTCAAATTTATTTCAAAATAAGAGGTTTGCTGTGCTTCATTTTGAAGGAAATCACCTTAATTTGCCGTAATTTGAAATCTCTTGAGTTTAATTTTTCCCTTTAAAAATTGTGTCAACTATTTTGTTATTATTTGTATTTAATATCAAGTAGTAAGGTTTGTTTTATGTACGTTATATGTTATAATACTTTTAACAACCTAACTGATTCTAGGGAACCAGTGATTGTTTTAAACTGCCTTATTTAAGTCTTAAGGATAGTTTTAAGCTTTTTTCCTATACCTTTCTTCTCTTTCTGGATCATAATAAAGACGCTAATAAACGTCCAAACTGCTACTATGACCGTCATAGTACACTAATAGTTAGAGTTTGGGGAATGCCTTAGCCCGTAAACTGACGCAACTCCATGAACAGTACAGACTTCCAAACAAAGGTCGTGCAATCAAAGGGTTAGTTGTCTGTTAGGTATTACTTAAACAAATATAACAGAATGTTTAGTTTTAATGAAATAAAAAAGACCTTGCCCTCCCTATTTGAATAAAAAAAATAGCTAACATGTTTAAATCATGTATAATTTTCCTTCTGAACTTGCAAATATTTTAAGTACGTTATTATCTTTTAGTTCTTTTTACAAGGGCAAATTTTTTCATAGTAATTCTAGTAATATTTGTGGGACAAAAGTTATTGAAAATCTGAAATCATTATCATATATTGCATCGGCCCTCAAATGAACTTTTTATGCTTTTTTAGGTTAGGTTTTAGGGTTTTTAAGGTTAGAACATCCCATCCCTGTAGGGAAATCAACACCTCCAGAGGCTAGAAATAACTTTTTTCCCTAAATATTCAAAATTAGGGGGGGGGGGGGTTGAGAGTTAATTATTGATGAAAAGGATAAATTAGGGTTAATTATAAAGCAACAACACTACTAAAATGATAAAATTTATGTACATATATTTTTATTCAATTATCTGTATCAAAGTCCAAGTTCAAAGTTTAATATTACTTATGCAAATGATTTTTTATCTTTTATTTTACAAATTTTTTCTTGGATACGTTGACCTATTATTCAAAATAAGGCTCGACAGCCATCTCAAAAATCATGGCAAAGATATTTTACGAACTTGGTCTGCAAGTCCTTACTATGTGATTAATATTGTTTAGCTGTTTTCTGCAATGAAATTTCCCAGATATATATAATATACATCTGGGACAGTTGCATCAATACCATAGGTCCCAAGGCGCTAAAATTACACTTTGATTTCTCTTGAGATGGTTGTGGTGTGGTAAGCCGAAGCGTTTCAGCTCACCGGTTGCGAGTTCGAATCCAACAAGCCCTAGCCTTGAAGTATTCTACCAAAACAAACTAGCAGGATTTAGTCATACAGAAATTATATATTTAACTGAATACATTTACAATGGATGTTTACTATATATATACAACAGATTATAACAATAGGTTAGGTTTGAAGGGGGTGTGGGACACAAGGGCTTAGCCCACGGCGGTAGACAGTCTGTGGGGGTAGCTGTGGTAAAAGGGGAGGCAGCGCCTCCCGGTTGTATAATTGCATGAGGGGCGCGTGATAGCTGCGTGTCCGTGCCCCTCCCCATATTTAGCCAGGCCAGTTTGACCGCTGGACAGCGGGGTCACCGGCGGTCATGAGATAAATGGTGATATAATGGGATTAGTGCAGAAGGCTTGTTATGATAAGTCACTGCGTAGCAATTCTGTAAACTGCCCGTCCGTCTGTTGCCGTATTACCACAGTGGTACCTTCCCCCAAAATAGCTATAAACCTTACAAGGACCTCTGAGAAGCTACATTGTAAAGGAGAACTTTATCGGTTCAGCATTTAGTGAAATCCTTTAGCAAAGACAGACAGACACACACACACACGCATTATTACACACGAGTATTCAACTACAGTTGCCGCACCCTAATCAAAAGTATATATCGATATGTAATTACTTGGATGTTGAACCAGGTTTTCATGTATTCTAATAAAGTGATACTCCCAGCTGGCTAAAATAACCATTACCCTACATCCACCCCTGTACAAAATCCCCTACCCTCTTCCTATATGAACAAATTTACCAGTAACTGTGGTCTGTATGAGCACCTAAATTGAGGTTTAAATTTTTCCCATTATACCATTTTCGTAGTATTGAGTTACAGCTGCCAAACCCTATTTACAATTATGATATCTAAGTGAAACAATTTGTAAAAGTATATCATGTTTGTGTCATGCATTTATTGTGTGTCTCATAGCAGTAATCTAAAGGGATAAGACATTGGCCGTTAAATGGATGTACATCTTCAATGATGATACTCAAAATTACTCCTTCTGTAGATAACAATTATTGGTTGAAACTTTTGGACACTCAACTTGATGAACCAACTAATCAAAATTCAACAAAAGTCTCCAAAATTTTTGTGCCAAGAAAACTTTGCGGACTAGTGTAATAAACAACCCATTGTCTCCTCCCTCCCTGATGTTTCATGCCTTTATTGTGTGTTACATAGTGATTATAGTGATCAATTATATAAAAATACAAAGATGACAACATCCCTAAGTAAGAATGCATAAAAAAATCATGAATTGACAAACAAATGTTTTTTTTGTTGCATCAGATGGACAAAAAATCTGCAATCTAGTTTTAATAGCAGACGAGAATAGTTATTTCTCGCATCGTATTATAAATAGCTTTTTTTATATTCGTAGAAAGCTGTATATAATATGATGCTAGACATAGTTTTTTCGTATGAATGAGAACCAGTTCCTATCCACCGGATTCGACTGAATACAAGAATAGTTATTTCTCGTATCGTATTATAAACAGCTTTCCGCGGATATAGAATGTACAATTATAAGATTAAATAATAATAACATTTTTAATACGAGAATGAAAGTGAATACGAGAAAATCACTTTCCTTCTCCAAACTTTATAGAATGACAAACGTACGTACGTACAGACCAAGTTAATATAAGGTAGCTTTGCTACTACTAAAGTGCATTAAGTCTACTTCCCCTTTTCTCAGCTAAATACAATTTATGCAAATAATATAATGATAATACATTTTTTAAAGTGAAATCTTTTCTACAGTTAATGTATGTCCGTCCCTTCTTCCGTCTCTTAATTTATTTGGGCATGCTGGAATTGTCCAATTGATTTTAAACTTTCAGCTTGGTGAATCCAGAAAAAAGTTACATTTAACGCTCCCCGATCTCTAGGGGCTAAACATAATGGAAAGAAACATACATCCTGTTACTTTACTATCCCTATATAAAAGTATGTCTGTCTGTCTGTGTGTCTGTAGCTTGAGATCTCACTAACCGCCGGACCAATATGGTTCTTCTGTAGAGAAAAGCTTTATAGGTCCATTTTAGTACCCTACAAATCTATTAAATAGCGCATACGCTCGTAATAGGTTCGAATTTCGGTCAGCGTCATAACTAAAGACTTAAAAATTGTTCCTACTGTTGCTATGTCAGATGTCTGGACCCAAAAAAGGCCGTAACACATTACCATGCACGACAGTCTCAGACAAAGGTCGTGCGATCAAAGGGTTGGTTGAGCGCGTTACATTGTAATTTAAAATACAGAGTATGTTCAAAGGTGACGTGGAAAGGACTTGTACCTGAAGCGCCACCACGCCCCTAGAGTCAGTAGCCAATAGGTCCATTTTATGTTTATAACTTTTATCTTGGAGGGTAACTCTCTTTTCACCCCTCTTCAAGTACCCCTAGAGGCCTAACAGATATTTTAATTTTAGTGAGAGAAACAGCGATGGCAAGAAATGTTTGGTGATGAAGCAATTTCTATCCGCTGATCAACTCAATGAAATTGAAGAAATTATTGAAATGAAAGTTACACACAGGTGAATATTGCATCGTATTATAGACAGCTTTCCGCGGATTTTAAATGAAAATTATAAGACTAAAAATAGGTTTGTTACCCCAAAGCTAACACATTTTATGCTTATTAGTTTAATATTTATGGAAAATTGGAAGATACAACGCTATACATGATTTTTTAGTATAGCTGAGAATCGGTTCTAATCCATCAGATATTAATCGGTTTCGAAGCCTTACTGGAAATGGATTTAGAATACGTGGATATTTTGATAGATTCTCGCATACACGTTAACTATGTTTCTTCAGCTGGCTAATATAACGATAGCCTTTATCCAGCATCTTTACCCTCTTACCCTTCCTTTCTTCTACTGAAGGAATGAACTGACCAATAAATGATGTCCATAGTAGCAAGTTAAATTTACAACAAAATTTCCCTGTCATAATATTCACGTATTCTATATCCATTGGTAAATGTTTTCATTTATATAAAGTAGTCAGCTTTTTTTGTCTGTAGTGAAGGATCTTGCTAATCGCAGAACCAATATGGTTCTCCTTTAGAATTAAGTTTCTTATACGTCCAGTGAAGGCTTATAAATATTTTGGAGGAGGGTATCTCCACTCCATCCTCCCAATAAAAAAATAATTCCCCCCCCCAAAAAAAATATTTTCATATTACTTTTTCTTTTTTAAGACTCAAATTGAAAATTAAGGAGTGTAGACTTTTTCTCCTCTCACCTTAAGTGCCCCTAGAGGCTTCCACGGGACACAGCCGCTAGTTTAATATAAAACAAGGTTGACAACACTAATAATATGATTATGAATGGACAAAGGAAGAAAACTAATTTTAAGGTTAATAATAAATCACGTAACATGACTGACAGACCGACGCGACGGTACAAGAAAGTTGTATACTAGTGGTTGCTCTTTTGTAAGGGATATCTTTACAAACAAAATCAGTAGTCTATCTTAAATAGTAGCCTAACGGTCGGACATACATATAGAGTATCTTCGATAATAAAAGAAAAAAAAAGTATGCTAAATAATTAATATTTAGAAAGAATATTGACAGAAGGAGGGAGAGATTTGGTTATGAGAGCACCAGCAACATGGGTATTGATGTCGCAGGAGCTGATGTTCTTCAGGTAGTTATATATCTATGTATCTAACTATTTATCTATCTATCTATCTATCTATCTATCTATATATCTATCTATCTATCTATCTATCTATCTATCTATCTATCTATCTATCTATCTATCTATCTATCTATCTATCTATCTATCTATCTATCTATCTATCTATCTATCTATCTATCTATCTATCTATCTATCTATCTATCTATCTATCTATCTATCTATATATCTATCTATCTATCTATCTATCTATCTATCTATCTATCTATCTATCTGTCTGTCTATCTATCTATCTATCTATCTATCTGTCTGTCTATCTAACTATCTATCTATCTATCTATCTATGGTTATGAGAGCACTAGCAACATGGGTATTGATGTCGCAGGAGCTGATGTTCTACAGGTAGTTATCTATCTATCTATCTATCTATCTATCTGTCTATCTATCTATCTATCTATCTATCTATCCATGGTTATGAGAGCACTAGCAACATGGGTATTGATGTCGCAGGAGCTGATGTTCTACAGGTAGTTATCTATCTATCTATCTATCTGTCTATCTATCTATCTATCTAGCTATCTATCTATCTATCTATCTATCTATCTATCTATCTATCTATCTATCCATGGTTAAGAGAGCACTAGCAACATGGGTATTGATGTCGCAGGAGCTGATGTTCTACAGGTAGTTATCTATCTATCTATCTATCTATCTATCCATCTATATATCTATCTATCTATCTATATATATATATATATCTATCTATATATCTATCTATCTATCTAGGCGGATGATGACGAAGAGAATCCATTTGGAGATGAGTTTGGAGCCAATGTTGTTTCCTTCCAGGTATAGTAGTAAAGGGGAATTCCTTGGCCATAAACAGGCGCAGTAATTGATTCATTATGACTTTGATCTTACACCCCATAATCATGTATTCTAATAAAGTGAACATTGTAGAGGGCTAAAATAACTTTCTCTACCCAAACCCCCATCCCCTCCACTCCTGCTAGATAAATAAACTGACCACTAAATAACATGGGAATTAGCAACCTAAATTGATGACAATTTTTCCCTTGTAATATGAATATCCACGTATGTTCTTCATGATTGGCGCAGTTCATTACCATAGACAATCAGAGCTTATATATAATTGCCAAATATATGGCCAAAAAAAGAATAAATGGTTGGTTCATTAAGTTGACTTTTTGACCAAAAATTGTTATCTACTATTGGAGTAATTTTATGTATCATCATTGAGGATGTACAAAAAATTATCGGTCATTGTCTTATCCCTTTAGATCCCTAGCTTTTTTCTCTCTCTTTATTTTTAAGATCTAATGAATGAAAGGCTTTTTAATTTGATTTTTAAAAGCAAAGTTTTTCTATAATTAGGGTGGGTCCGTCCGTACGTCAGAGATAGATAGCTTTTATTCGTTAATTTAGGCATGTTAGAATTGTCCTTTCGATTTCATGACTTTGCATGATGATTCCTGTAGTAGTTAGGTACGATTTAGAAAGTGTAGCAACTCTATAATAATTACCAGTATGTCCGTACGACCATTTTTATGATTTTTCTATTTGTTTAACAATAATTGATTCCTGGGACAACAAAGAACAATATTATAAGCAAAACAACTTTATAATCAAGTCCTAAAAAATGTCAGTATGTCCATAAACATTATCCTGTATCAAGCAGTTTTTCAACAAATTTACTTACAAATTTGCTTCGACTCTTATACATTTATATTCTAAATATTCAGTTCTGACACTGTACAAGTGTTAATGTCCGTTTGTCCTATCGTTTCAGTGCTACGTTTTTATGGATGTTGTCATCTCTGTTATTATAGGATCAGCAACCCAAGAATCTGAATGTGAAAGCTGGTGCTGGAGATGTTCCAATTATGAAATAAATAGTTATCTATCACATTGTATTATAAACATCTTTCCGCGGATAGTAATATAAATGATACCAGTTTTGTTAGACCAGAGGTGCAGTAGGGCATTGCTAAAAAAGCTGGTATTGATTTTATGATTTTTATTGTAATTTTCTGTAATAAGATGCTATACATTATTTTCGCTTTTTGGCTGAGAACCGGTTCTAATCCACCGGATATTAATCAGTTTCGAAGCCATACTGAAAATATCATTATTGTTCAATTATAATCATATTAGGGAGGGAGGGGATATTGGACAATAGATTATTGGACTTGGTACCTAAAGTTTTATAAACAAAAACATGCTCTCTTTTGTTGGATTGTCCTAACTTTTCCACCATTAATTTAAATCTACAAAGGGAAGGATATACATCAATTTATCATCCATTGTCTTGTCCCTTAAGATCTCTGAGTTGCTTTCCTTTTACTTTTGAAAAACCCGTTGACACTTTTGGATGTTTTCGTTCTTGTAAGTTATTTTCAAATCATATGCAAAATTAAAAGTTTGAAAATCATCCACAGTCAACAGTTTGGTTTCGTTCCTAACAGAACAATGTCCACTGCATCTCTTAACATTACAGCGGCCATAAATCATATTATCAAAAAGAATGACAATGCTCAAATTATTGCATTAGATTGGTCTCGTGCCTTTGATACAATATTACCCTCAGTTATCGATTCAGTTTTATTGCACATATTTCCAAATGGTAGTTTTGCAAAAACATTTAATCAACTTACAAATAATGGTAGGTTTAGAGTATCAATTAAAGGCAATTTTTCCAAATTCTATACATTAAAAAGGGGGTCAGCCCAAGGTGACCCACCCAGCGGAAGCAAATTCATAATTACAAACCATATATTTATAAGTTGTCTAACTAGCGAAAAATTTAAGCATATTTTTTATAAGGTTGGAAAAAAATATACTAAACCTAAGAGCTTTGCCGATGATTCTATTGTAATTTCTCAATTGAAAACAAATAAGGATGTCCACGATTTAAAACAGTTACTACATAAACTAGAGAAAGCTATAGGGCTTCATATAAACTTTGGTAAAACAAAAATTTTAACACATGGTACTTTCCCCCCCGACCTTGCGTCAATGGGTGAAATTGTTGACAAAATTAAGCATCTTGGGATTTACCTCTCTTTCAATCAAAACCTAGCCAGAATACATACTTATGATGAACTATGTAGTAAACTTGAAAAAAAAGCAAAATCTATTCCCCTAAAAAGCAGTTATAATTTGATTAAAAGACGAAATCTCTGTAGCCATTTATTATCAGCTTGTGCCTATCATGTATACAGAATTTATCCCCCTGATGAGAAATATTGTAAATCAATTTGGAAAATTATTTCAAAGTTTTTGTGGTCTAGTAGAAATCCTGATGGAAAATTATCATACAGATACAAAATTTCACAAAAGCGTATAGAACAAGATTTCACTCAGGGTGGCTTAAATTTTCTAAAACCTGAAACGCAAGCATTTTCAATCTGGATCAATAGTTTTATGAACTGTTTAAAATTCTCTTCTCAACACAATGATACTACTATTAGTTTAATTTTGGAACATAAGCACATAAACATTCAAGCTATGTTACCTACATTAGGATATAAAACAATAGTTGAGCATCAAAAATTATTTAAAAGTCTATACCCATGTGCAGGTGGTAACTTCTTTCATAAACTTGTCGAGTTTTTCTATGATTTAGAGCATGAACCATTTACTTTTTTTCAATCCCCCATTATTACTTCAAAGTTTGCTAATATCTCAACACCCTTCACTAAACACGATGAAAATGTACTACTTAAAGCTAAGAAATTAACCATTGCTTCTATATTTGAAACAAGAAAATTTGAGGAAAAAATACTGTTTCTGCCATGCATAAGAGCTGATCTGCCGAATATAATTAGAGACGTTTCCTTAATAAATAAATTGTCTAATATAGTAGAGTCAACAAAAACAGCTTTTCCTAGAGATTGTGTATTTACAACAAAGAGAGCAAAACAACTTTTAATCCCCATCGGAAATATTTTTTTAAAGAACAAATCCATTTTTTCGCTTCATTTCAAACATTTACATAGAAATAAAAATGCTTGCAGTTTACCTGCATTGAAAACTAGAGTAAGTGATAAACTGTATATCCCAGACAAAGAAATGCTTAATATTTCGTTAAAAAAAATATTTAACATGCCAATTATTTTATATTATAAAAATTTTCTTCTTGAACAAATGAATAGAACTCTAAATAGTAGAAATAAACTTTACAAATTTAAGTTAGCTGAATCAAACTTATGTTCAAAATGTAATATAATAAGTTCAACAGAACACGCCCTCTATTTTTGTGTGTTTCCTACCTATTTTATACATAAACTTGCATTATTTTTAGATTATGTTCTGAATGATAGTAAGCCAGAATTCATCTTTTTAAAAGAAAACTTTTACTTATACAATATGTTTTATGAAGGCTTTTCAAACGATTTTTATCTACAATTATCCCATTTAATCTTAGTTGCAAAAGATAGATCTTTAAAAATAAGCGTAGAGGATGATTTCTTTAAGTGGGATGACAACAATTTCTATGCACACTCTATTCTTTTATCTCAATTTACTTGTAAACTCCTTCATAATGCCGGCTTGAATAACAATATAATATATGATTTTATTAATTTCATATCAAACTAAGCCTAACATACACATTGTTTCTTTTATTCGTTCTATATGGATTGATTTATGTCTTAATCTTATTTATCTAATATTATTATTATTTAACTGTTTGTATATTATTTCGTATTTGGAATAAATATTTAAATGTTAAAAGTTTGAAAATTACAAAAAAATATGCCCTCTAACAAAAATTAGTTTGGACTAAATTAAATAGTTGAGGGTCGACTTTCACAACCCCCTCCCCTATACTCTCTTCAAGTGCCCCTAAAGGCATTAGGGACTGCTAGTTTTTAATGAATAATGTAGAATATGCTTAAATATGTTTATTATTAAAAATGTCAATTCTTTGTGATTTTGTAAAATAACAAGGATGACAACATCCATAAAAGCGAAGCTCTGAAACTGTAGGACAAACAAGCATTAACACTTGACTTTAGTATCAGAATATGAATTTGTATAAAAGTCGAACAAAATAAAATTGTAAGTAAATCTCTGAAAAACAGCTTAAATACAGGATATTGTTTAAGGACATACAAACATTTTTAGGACTTGATTATAGAGATGCTTCACTCATAACAATGTACTTTGTTGTCCTAGAAATCAGTATTCCAAAAATCAGACATATCACATAATTATATAACATAAAAATTTGTTAAAAATCAACATGTTTTAAATGGACGTAAGGACTTTCTGGTAAAGATTATAAAAATGCAAAGTTTGAAATCGATAGGCCAATTTTAACTTGCCCAAATTAACCAAAAGAGAGCTAACCGTTACGGACGGACGGACCGACCCTAATTATAGAAAAGCTTCGCTTTTAAAAACATGTAATACATATTTTTGAGTAAGATGTAAAAATAAACAAATTCTAAATATATCTTTGACAAATATTCTTATTTTGATTATTTCAAACAAATATACGAAAATAACACATAGTTTTTTTGATTTATTAAATATTGAAAATTTAATTAGCTCCTATAAAAGATAGACTTTTCATGTATAGAAAATACTCCCCAGACCAATGGTTGTACACATGGTGATCATGGTAATTTGATTGGTTCATTAAGTTAAGTTCAACACAAAGAATGAGTAATTTTGTGTATCATCATTAGGGATTTACATCAATTTATCGGCCATTGTCATATCCCTTTATACCCCTGAATATTTTTAATTGTGAAATATTTTCAAATTATAAAATGATATTTATATCTACAAATCCAAGAGCTCTTTGTTTTCATTCATTATTTTGGTGATAAATTGTGTACATTCCCAATGAGGATAAACAACATTACCACTTCTGTAGATAAATACCAAAGACTGAAAAGTTTTTTCACTACAAGTTTTAAATGAACACAACTAATTAGTTTTAAAAGATTAAAAAATCTGCTTGTTTTAAACTTTCTTGTAACGATTTTAGTGTTGCTACGCTTTCTAAGTCGTACTTAACTGTTATAGGAATCAGTATGCAAAGTTTAAAATCGATAGGACAATTATAACCTGTTTAAATTAACGAAAATTATTTTATCAAAATAAGGAAGTTATATTATTTTGATAAAATAACATTGTACTGTAATTTGTTTTGTTTTAAAAATATCCATTTGGAAAGAAATAAATATTCATATAAAATTAAATTTATGATAATAGATATAGAAAACGTGGATATATTGACAGGAGAAAATTCGTCGTTAATTTAGGTTGCAAATATGGACCTCATTTATTGGTAGTTCTTTCATCCAGTAGGAGGAGAGGGGACGGGGTAAAGGAGGCGTTTTTTAACCAGCTGAAAGTTTGGTGCAACATCCAAGTAATAACATATCGATTTTCTGATAGTATGATATATCTGTTGCTTTCCCTCTAAAACTTATCGAGCAATTTACCCCTCTACTTTCTATATTATACTATCCTATTATATAAAGTATTATATTATATGTATAAACACATTTAATTTTTAGTAGCGAAGCTACTCTATAATTCACTTTGTCCGTCCGTCAGTCAGTCAGTCAGTCAGTCAGTCCGTCAGTCCGTCAGTCCGTAACGCTATGGGGGAAATGGGATTTACTCAGCTCCTATAAAAGATAGAATGCTGAAATTTTTTGACAACATTCCCATTATTAAGGAGCACAATTGACTATAAAACATCATTTGCGGTCGGACCGATTTTTAGCAGGTTTTAGGCTATTTTTATATTTTTCACATTTTTCTCCATATCTTCAGTGTTTATGGTCCGATTTTCAAAATTTTTTCAGTTACAGATATCAAAATTAAATTTCCTGTCGTTTAAAGAAACAATCATGAAGGCCAGACTGCCTTTTTAGCAGGTTTTAGGCTATTTTTATATTTTTCACATTTTTCTCCATATCTTCAGTGTATGGTCCGATTTTCAAATTTTTTTCAGTTAGAGATATCAAAATTAAATTTCCCGTCTTTTAAAGAATACAACCATGACGGCCAGACTGCCTTTTCAGCAGGTTTTAGGCTGTTTTTTTTTATATTTTTAACATTTTTCTCCATATCTTCAGTGTTTATAGTCCGATTTTCAAAATTTTTTCAGTTGTAGATATCAAAATTAAATTTCCCGTCTTTAAAGGAAATAACCATGACGGCCAGACTGCCTTTTTGGCAGGTGTTAGGCTATTTATAAATATATTTAACACTTTTTTCCATATCTTCAGTGTATATGGTCCGATTTTCCAAATTTTTAAAGTTTTTAAGGATTTAAAAATTAAATTTTTTGTCGTTTTTTGAAAACAACCATGGCGGCCAGACTGCCTTTTATCAGGTTTTTGGCTATTTTTATATGTTTTACATATTTCCCAAGATCTTTGTTTATTTTGATCCAATTTTCAAACTTTTATGGGATATCAGTATCAAAATAATTTTTCCCATTGTTATGAGCATCTTTAATATAATTTACTTTGACCATCGTCATCATACAAAATAAAACAAGGTTTCATATTTATTTTATCCAATAAATCTATTCTTGATTTTAGTAAAAACCTTTTAAATCTACCTGTACGTATTCCCATCTACGATTTTATGTGCTTCGCTACTTATGGATGTTGTCATCCTTGTTTAACTATTTATTGGTGGAATACATATGTTTCTCTAAAAAAATAGATCATCAGTTCCAGTTAAGATGTATAAAATAAGAGTTAAAAAGATATATGTCTATGCATTTTGAATCCTTTTGAAAGAAAGACTAAATGAGAAAGAAGTGTTAGAAAATTGTGCCCCCTGCGGGGTTTTTTACTGCTTGTATCCTCTTGGGATAAAGTAGTAAGTTTTTTGTATATCTAGAGTATATCTAATACTGCGGGGCTACAAGACAGAGAGAGAGAGAGAGAGAGAGATTGGACAATGCGCTGTTTATTACACCAGTCCCAAAAGTTTAGGATAACGTATTTTAATTCGTTGGCTTAACAACTTTGGCGACTTTAGTGAATTTTGATCGGTTGGTTTATTTAGTTGAGTGTTTAAACGTTTCAACTAATAATTTTATTCCTAAAACGGGGTATCATCTTTGGGGATGTACATCAATTAATCGGGTATTGTCTTATCCCTTTAGAACCCTGGGTACTACCCAGTACCTAAAATTACCTAACATAAACTGATCTAATGTAATTAGGAAACAAAATACATTATCTTTTGAAGCAAAGCTTTTTTATAATTAGGGTCGGTCCCGTTTGTATTTTTTGTTGATTTATACATGTTAGAATTGTCCTATCGATTTCAAACTTTGCAAGATGACTCCTATCGTAGCAACTCTATAATCATTACTAGAATGTCCATACGCCCCTTTAAATCATGATGATTTTAACTTTTTTTAACAACAATCTTTCATGTGCTTGTTGTTATACTTGTTAATTTTAAAATAAGGGGGGGGGGGTCTGTGTTCGACTAGGTTCTTTGAGGTTAAACTGTCAGATATTTACTTTAAGAATTAAAATATTTTGTATGATTTCCACCTTATTTTTCCGTTTTATATTCATTCATTTGCGGATTTTAAATATATTTTTTTCAGATGTTACTGATATAGGAATCATCATGCAAAGTTTAAAACCGATCAGACAACTCTAATATGTCTAAATTAACGAGCTAACTGTTACGGACGGACGGACGGAACGACCCTAAATATAGAAAGGCTTTGCTTTTAAAAATTAAAATATTTTGTACAAATATATCCACCTTTTATATCCGTTTTATTTTCATTCATTTGCGGATTTTAAAAATATTTTGTTTTTATATCTTTTTCAAAGATTACTGAAATAAATAAAGTGTAATCAATGAATCAAACTGGTAATTTTTTTTGGGGCTGTAGCGAAGGATCTAACCGCTGGACCGATATGGTTCTCCTTTACAGTGAAGCTCTTTATTACATTGGCTGTGCTACTATTTATAACTATTTAAGGTGAGGGTATCACCCTCCTCCCAAGAGAAATCGCCACCTCCCTAAATCATTCTTCTTTTTAAATCTACGTGCGGATTCATCCCTAGCCTCTAGGGGCTTTGCCCCAAGAGTTAAAAAAAAAAATAAGGCGAAATTTGTAAAAGGACCAAGGAAATCTTCAGCAAAAAAAAGGACCAAGGAAATCTTCAGCAGCAAAAAAAAGGATCAAGGAAATCTTCAGCAAAAAAAAAAATAGGGGGGGGATTTTTTTGTTTTTTCTTGGGGTTGGGGGTATCCCACCCCCCAAGAAAATAGCCTAAAACCACCACAGGACCATTAGGTATATTCCCTGAAGAGTAGAATCCGATCGGTTCAGTGGTTACCGAGACTTAAGCTTCAGACGGACGGACGGACAGACGGACGGACAGACAGACATCAAGCTACTTTGTATTATAGATTGGGTTATTGAATTCAACTCCCTCCTCCGGAAGTGCCTCTAGAGGCCTCTATGGGCGTATCCGCTAGCATGTAAAAAAAGTAATATTTTAAATACTAAAAAGTCTATGTTTAAGATTCCCTAGTACATACGTATTTTTCTGATGCCAAAAAAAGTTCATTATATAGGAAGGCAGGGGGTAAGGAGGAGGGGTAAAAAAGTTCATTATACAGGAAGGTAGGGGGGAGGGGGAGGGGTAAAAAAAGAAAGCAAAAAAAAGGGGAAGTAGAAGTAAAATAAAACAGTTTTTATATGGGTTCTTTCTCGTCCCCCCCAGGTTAGGTCAATAAAAGGGGAAGGAAGAAATTGCGTATTTGGTGTTAAACATTGTAGTAATTTTTTGGCCTTAATACTTTTTGCTGTTTTAAGTGGAAATTCTGCGTATATGATGCTTTATAGTGTGTGTGTGTGTGTGTGTGTGTGTAAGTGTGTATGTGTGTGTGTGCAGAGTGTTTGGTGCGTGAACTACATATGTTTGTAGTGTAGTATAATGGATATATGATACTTTGATATATGAACAGGAGAAAATTTATCGTCAATTTAGGTTGCTAATATGGACTCCCTTTATTCAAGGGAAGGAGATGGAGTAAAGGTTGTGGATAAGGGGATATCGTTATTTAAGCCAGCTGAAATCATTACTTTATTAAAGTACATAAAAATCTGGTGCAACATCCAAGTAATTATACATCTATTTAATGTATAGTTTTTCTGTGCGCTTATTTTTCTTTCTTTCTTTCAAGTTTCTGTCTGCTAGAAGCTTTTATATGCACTAGTTTAAAATTTTGTGAAATACAAGTGTTTTATTTTTATACTTTAGTAGTTAAGTATAATATGAATTATGCTGTTGTATGATTTTATGATTGTTATACATTTCATTTATAAGTGATTATTAAATCTAATAAAAAATCCTCAAAAATTTTGTGAAAAATCTTTGAATTTTGAATCAGTGAATTTGCTTTAAAATTATATAATATTCCTAAGTTATTAGTTAAAGTGATTTTGTTTTGTATGAAAGATATATAGAAATAAAGCTTCCCTAAAAAGATTGATAAAACGAAATATGCTTATACTATATGTAAAATAGCCTAAAACCTTCCTAGAACCTATGTAAAGCTTGCTTGCATGGGGGAAACCAATTGGTTCAATGGTTAGCGAGATCTGAACATCCAAGACACCCTACAATTGATAATGTTCGTTTGTCCTTCCATTTCAGAGCTTCGCTTTTATGGATGTTGTCATCCTTGTTTTTGTATATCTCCTTTTTTAACTGAATTATGAAAACAGCTGATCTGATAAAAAAACTTGTCCTGTTTTTGTTGTTGGTTATGTAATGTGGAATAATGGATATATTATACATGGATATTTTGTCCTCATAGGTTGATAATAAAGTGTTGGTCAGTAGATTCCTCCAGTAAAAAGGGGAAAAGTGGAAGGGGGTAAAGGCATGGATGGAGGGTATCGTTATAATAGCCAGCTTGAAGTACCATTTTATTAGAGCAATATCCACGTGATTATATATCGATTTGTGGAATTTTGGTTACCAAGCAGTTAAACAACTTGGGTTAGTTTTGTATTGTAAGTTTGATGTAAAATTACACTAGTAGGTACCCAAAGTTATAATTAGTTGGCCTAGAAACTTTGGGTACCTTTTCTTAAATTTTATTGGCTGGTTACAAAATAGTAGTTTCTAAACTTTTTAACCAATAATTTCAAAGGGTTTAACTAATTTCAATCAATAGGCATATACATCTTTTATCGTCCATTGTTTTATTATCTCTTCTGTTCCAATGTTCTCCCCCCCCCCTGTTTAAAGTCCATTTAAAAAGTATTAATAGTTCTTACATTTTTTTGTAGAAGTGTAGAAATGCCCATCTCACTTTTTTCTTCTTATATGCAGCATTAGATATAGAATACGTGGATATTGTGACAGGGTAATTGTTGTTGTTAATTTAGTTTGCTAATATAGTCCTCAGATATTGGTCAATACGTTCCTCCATGGTCAGGGGAAGGGATGGGGGGAGGGGTATCGTTATATTAGCCAGCTTTAAGAAACATTTTATGCGAAAATCTGACACAATATCTACGTATTCTATATCCATTTAGGCAGCTAGTAGGCAATAGTACGCTAAAGAAAAAAATGCGTTTGTACTCCTAGTTTTAACTTCGCAGTAGAATGTAAGACAAGTTTTCTAAGAAATAATGATTTTTTTATAAAAGTAAGAGGATGGCTGTCTGTTTCTTTGTCTGTAGCTTAAAATCACACTAACCACTGGACCAATATGACATTCCGTTACAGTGAAGCTTTATATAGGTCCAGGGAAGGTTTAAAACTATCTTGTTTGGAGGGTTTTAACTTCGCAGTAGTTATTTTAAGACAATTGTTCTCAAAAATAAAGTTAAGTTCATAGAATTGTTTTTTATAATAAAAGCAAAGCTGCTTTATGATTTAAAATGTCTGTCAATCATATTTGTTAATTATGAGCTTTATTTTCTCTGCTTCTATTTAGGATAGATGACTTAAATTGTATCAAGTTTAAAATACCAATGTAGTTTTCATAAATACTGAATGTACTGTATTGAAAAAATTTCTGAATTCTTGCACTTCAACGAAAAAGAAATAATATATAGTAATAAAGAAACAAGGATGACAACTTCCATAAGTAGCGAAGCTCATAAATAAAACTGCTTTAATATTGAACAGACTGACAGTAAAAGATACTTAACTGACTAACAGACAGACGGACAGACGGTGTGACCGGGAGAGAGACAGACAGATAGTCATATAAACAGACATACATACAGACATCCAGACAGACAGACATACAGACATATAGACATACATACAGACAGACATAAAGACAGACATACAGACAGACAGACAGACATAAAGACAGACATACAGACAGACATACAGACAGACATACAGACAGACAAACAGACATATAGACATACATACAGACAGACAGACATAAAGACAGACATACAGACAGACATACAGACAGACATAGAGACAGACATACAGATAGACATACAGACAGACATACAGACAGACATACAGACAGACATACAGACATACAGACATACAGACAGACATACAGACAGACATACAGACAGACATACAGACAGACATACAGACAGACATACAGACAGACATACAGACAGACATACAGACATAGTGACATACTGACAGACACGCATATAGATATAGAGACATACAGACAGACACACATATAGACGTATAGATGTACAGACGGACGGTTGAACGGACAAAGTGAGCTATAGTGTAGCTTCGCTGCTTAAAAAGAGGAGTTTAGGTTGAATAATGATGAACTGAAATCTAATTTCCGAATGTGTACACAGTTTCCGCGGTGTTTCCTAATCCTATCTCAATATTTACTACTAGCTAAAAAAGCATCAAACTTCAAAAAAAAAATTTAAAAATTAAAATTTTGAAAGTATAATGTACAAATCGTTTATACATTCAAATTTTTATTTTTTTGGAAGTGAATATTGAGATAGGATGAGGAAACACCGCGGAAACTGTGTAAACATTCGGAAATCAAATTTCAGTTCATCTGAATAATCTTGTTTACAAATATGTTTTTATAAAACAGTAATTATCATAACGACGTTTGTACAAAAGACCAAATAATAAAAGACCTAATAGATAAAAGACCTAAAAGACCAAAAGGACATATATGATTAAAGCCAAAATGTTTATAAACCAAAAATAATTTAATTTAGTTTAAGAAAAAATCGTCCAATTTTTTCTTGATAAATCCTTGAATTTTTATTCAATATTCGATTTTGATAATTCTGAATCGAGAGAAAATGAAGTTTTTGTGTGTTTTAAAGGAACACTAACACAAACTAGTCTTTGATCTATAAATGGATAATATTAATACTTGGATGTTGAACCAGATTTTCATGTACTCTAATAAAGTGATACTCCTTGCTGGCTAAAATAACGATAAACACCATACATCCCCTTTCCCACATTCCCTCTCCTCGTACTGGATGAAAGAACTGATCAATAAATGAGGTCACTACTAGCAGCCTAAATTGACGACACATATTCCCCTGTCAATATATCCACGTATATTCTATATCCATTAATTTGTAAGACAAGGCTCACTCAATATTACGCGATCTGCCTGTGAAAGAAGTTAGTTGCATAATTTTAATGCAATTGGGAAAATAGTTTTTTTTATTGCATTGTATTTTAGACAACTTTCCGCGTATAATAAAATTAAATATTATAAGATTAAAATCAGTTTTGTTAGACTTGCGAACAAAACAAAGCTGGTATTTATGATTTTTTATTTTAATATTTGTTGAAATTGTCTGTAATACGATGATCTTTTAGTATTGCTGAGAACCGATTATGATCCACTGCACTGGATATAAATCGGTTTCGAAGTCAAACTCGAAGAATAATTCATATTTTGGACAAAGCCCAAATTGTGTAAAAATGATCCATATGACGTCATAAAAATGAGGGATTATCCATCTCTTTTGTAGGGGTTTTCTTTCCCACTTCTCATCTCATCTCCCTTATTTTTATGACGTTACATGCATCATTTTTAACGTAATTTTGGCACAATTTGGGCTTTGTCATTATTTTGATAATTTCTTTTAAAAATCAATATTGATTAGAATAAAATGTAAAAGAACGACAAAAATGGAAAAATAGTGATAATATTCATATATATGCTTAAAAATAAAGTGAAAAAAATAAACTTTATATAAATAGAAAAAGTTGAAAAGTGATTTTGTATAAAAAACATTGAAAATGGAATCCACAGATGAATCTAGAAGGTAAATTCTTTAAATTTTGTACATACTTCTAAATAGTGTTTAATATTAAATGCGTTAATGCCCTATATTTGTTAATGCTTGTTTTTCTGACCATTTAATCAGTTGAGCTTAGCTTTTATGGATGCCATTCTTGTCCTTAGAATGATATTAGAAGGATTAAACAAAAAAAATGTGACGAAATTTATAAAGCTAACAAATACATACTTATACAGGGATTTATAGGGATAAGACAATAACCGATAAATTGATGTACATCCTTAATGATAATACACAAAATTACACCTTCTGTAGATTATAATTGGTGGTAGAAATGTTTGGACTCTCAACCTAATGAACCAACAAATCAGAATTAAATAAAAGTTTCCAAAGTTTTTGAGTCAACGAATAAGAAAACGTTATTATAAAACTTTGTTTACTTGTGTAATACACTGCCCAATGACCATGCACCCCTTCTCTGACTTTTATATGTAAGAGATAAAAAAATAATATGTAAAACAAATTCAAATGAATTTATTAGTATACTGCAAGTTATCGTTGCAAACAGTTATATAACTGATAAGTTATAATATAACAAGGATGACAATATCCATAAGTAGCAAAGCACAAAAGCAATCATGGAATGGATTCACGGACAAAGGGAGTTATAGAGCAAATTGTTTTGCTACTTGGCTGTGTTAATATTCCCGTTACCATTAGTTGATTTTCAAAGACCAAATTGAGAGTCGACAAAAGGTCATTGCGATATGCTAATACAGTTATTTAACCCTTTTTAACCCCTATCTCAAATGGCAGCCGAGAAAATCATAATTCCCCCATAGCGTTATTGGCTGACTGACTGACAGACAACGGTAATTATAGTATAGCATTGCTACTATATGTGAATTATTGAATTACCAGCGGCTGCGCCCCTATTATCTTGGGGCCCTATATTCGATGGGATATGGGAGTGCAGAAAATTAGCCTAAAACCATACCCAAACCTTTTTTATGAAAAATAAAAATAGCCTAAAACCATCACAGGAACTAAAAAACCTTCTTTAAAGAGAAGGGCCATATCGGTTAAGCAGTTAGTTAGATCCTTAGCTACAAAGAAAAACTTACTACTTTATATAATAGGATATATAATGAGCTGTTTAACAGTAAATAGAACTGTACCTGACTATGAAATATCTGATAGGTATAGATACACTCATATAAAAGTAACAGGATACCTATACGTGTGTCTGTATATGTTGTCCAAAAGGATCTCACTAACCGCTGAAACTAAATGGTTCTCCTTTACAATACATTATATACATTTAAATATTTATTCCAATACGAAATAATATACAAACATTTCTAGATTATGTTCTAAATGATAGTAAGCCAGAATTCATCTTTTTAAAAGAAAACTTTTACTTATACAATATGTTTTATAAAGGCTTTTCAAACAATTTCTATCTACAATTATCCCATTTAATTTTAGTTGTAAAAGATAGATCTTTAAAAATAAGCATAGAGGACGATTTCATTAAGTGGGATGACAACAATATTATGCACACTCTATTCTTTTATCTCAATTTACTTGTAAACTCCTTCATAATGCTGGCTTGAATAACAATATAATATATGATTTTATTAATTTCATATCAAACTAAGCCTAACATACACATTGTTTTTTTTATTCTTTCTATATGGATTGGTTTATATACATTTTAATAACAAATATTTTTATGTAATAAGAAAGTACATTTATTGGAGAGATTTTACATTTTAGATTTTCATTCTCTTAGAGATAATCAGGGAGGGAGGAGACATTAAAGTGTAAATTACACTGGTACCTAACGTTTTATAATCTTGTCTTCGTTGCCTTAAACACTTTGGGTACATAACTGATTTCTGATTGGTTGGTTTCAAACTAGCAGTGTCCAAACTTTTCGCCCAATATTTTAGATCTACAAAAAGGGTATTTTCAGCATTTAGGATGTATATAAATTTATCGTCTATTTGCTTATCCCTTAAGATCCCTGGTGATACTATACGTATATTATTAGTAGCGAAGCTACTCTATAATTCGAAATGTCCGTCCGTCCGTCTGTCCATCCGTCTTGACAGAATAGGGGAAACGTGATTTTCTCGGCTCCTATAAAAGCAAGAGAGCTGAAATTTTTAGGGATTAAATTTGTTACCATTCTTCATATTTTCTCCAAGTTTCATTAAGATTTGTCAATGGGTTGAGGTGCTAGATCGAATCCTACATTTTTAAGTTTTCATGATTTTCTCAACTCCTATTCAAGATAGACGGCTGAAATTTTCAGGGATTGAATACTTTTATATTCTGTTTTTTTTATCAAGTTTTGTCAAGTTTATTGGTTAGGGTGCTAGTTCGATTCCTAGATTTTTAAGTTTTTATGATTTTCTTTTTTTTTCCTATTTAAGACAGACGGCTGATATTTATAGGGAATCTATAAGTTTACAAAGTTTCATTAAGATTTGCTTATTGGTTGAGGTGCTAGATCGCTTCTTATATTTTCAAGTTATTAATCTTACTAGGTTTCGTGATTTTTTAGTTTTATGTTTTTTTATAAAACTGCAACATAGTTTATTTTTGCCGGATATCTATCCATAATTTTTGTGCTTCACTACTTATGGATGATGTCATCCTTGTTATTTTTCAATCAGTTCCGTACTTCTGACCCATCAAAACAAAATGTTAAATAAAATCATTTTGTCGGAAAATAAGATAAATTTTATGATGGAAAATATTTATAATTTTATTTTGAAGTTATAAAACATATGATTTGATGTAGAAAAGATAATTTAATTCATTCTATAAAGATTCCAATGACAATAAGGCATTTACTTTATAACTTACTCTTTCTTTCTTCTGCGACCATTAAACATCAGGGATTTTAAGGGATAAGACAATAATTACAACAAGAAGTACAAGCCCAAGTCAAACAAAAATTATCTATAGATTGAAAAGTTTGAAAAATGCTGTTTTGTTTTAACCAATCATGATTAAAAAAGGAATTCACAAGTTTTATGTCAACAAATATGAAAACTTGTTTATAAAACTTTGGTTAACTGTATAATTTGCAGCCCAATGTCACATCCCTTACTGTTTTGCTGGTACCCAAAGTCTTTGCAATTTGCCAAAATAGTAAAAGTTGCAAATGTTCTGGTACCCAAAGTCCAAGACCGTCAAAATGAATTTTAGATCCCTCCCTTTCTCTCTAGATAAATCTTTCATTCGTTCTCTCAAAAACTACAGGGACCTTTATAAATATTTATTGTTTGGTTGTAAGCTTTTCCTGAATCACTTTTCCCTAATTTTAGGCAAGCAAAGCTTTTATATAATTAGGATCTGTATGTCAGTATGTCTCTTTTATCAATATATGAAAAGCATTCTAGCATATTGCAATGTTAGTTATAAAAGTTTAGTTTTTTTTTGTTCGAAACAGTACATTGTTATGAATTTGATAATTAGTCAATGTTTATAGTGATTTTTTTGTCAAGGAATTTATAATTGATAATCTACACTTGTTCTTTATAAAATATATAATTTTATATTCAGGTTGTCATATGTTATGGATTACTTGATAGGAGGTGTTGACCAATCTAAATGTAAGTTTTATTTTAACAAGGATGACATTACAGACGTTATAGAGTGGTGTTACTCCCCTTCCCAACTTTTGAACCCTTGATTTAACCCCTCTAATTAAAAAATACATTAGATTATACCCCAAACAAGTTTAAAACACTTCATGTTATCTTCCTAAATTATTTTTACCTTTAAACACCCATTTATACCCTGCTCAGAAAAACTTCCTTGGATGACAACATCGATGAGTAGCAAAGCTTAAAATTATTATGCATGGACAAAAGGACAATGTTAGTTATAGAGTAAATTGTCAGTTGTCATATGAAAGAAAAATAAAGAGAGAGAAGCAAGAACTATATATCTGGTTCAGTAATAACCAACAGACAATAAACCCTTTGACTGCTAGACATGTTCATGGTAATAATTATTGCCTGTTTGTGAGTCAAGTAATTTTTTCTTTTCTTTCTATTACTGTAATGCCTCTGACATAGTAGTAGTAGGTACAACTTTAAACGTCTATAGTTATGGATTTAAATTTGAATGAATAAGAACATATCATAGGAACAATTCGGTTACATTATTGGTTAAAACGGTCCTAGGACAAACGCAGGAGTGGAAACTTAATCTGACCTAACCTATTTTAAACCATTTTTAAGGATTTTTAAATTTCTAACTCCTGCGGGTGGGGGGGGGGGGGGGGGTATTTGTATATTCATATCTTAACCTAACCTAACCTGTATTAGAAAAACGTGATTAAATTAATATTTTAGCACTCCTGCGTTTGTCCACTCCGACGTTTGTCCTGGAACCGTTAAAGCGTGTTCGTAGTTTGGTATGAAAGAGCAGTTATTTTTATTTCAAATTAAGTCATCCAGGAAAAAGTTATAATTATTAGGATAAAGCTGGCTTTTGGGGAATTTTATTATTGGAATATGACTTAGCTAAACCTGAAAAAAAATCTACGTCTGCTAGAAATTCCTTTGCAGTTTGACGGATTATTATGAATGACAGAGCATCTAGTTTATCAAATCTATTATAATTTTGTTTTGTTTCAGCGGGTAATGGAGGTCCAGGCTGTTATGAGTTCAGATCTGATTACAGAAAGGTTTGTTTATCTATCTATTTATGTATCTATCTATCTATCTATGTATCTATCTATCTATCTATATATCTATCTATCTATCTATCTATCTATCTATCTATCTATCTATCTATCTATCTATCTATCTATCTATCTATCTATCTATCTATCTATCTATCTATCTATCTATCTAGGCTGTGGAAAGTATTATTCTAGTTAGCCTTATTCTTGGAATCTTATACAAAACAAGATCTAATAAGGTAACTTGATATTTTTATGTTTTGTAGCAAAGCTTTTCTATAATTATGGTCAGACCGACAGTATGTCAGGGGACACTGGGCTGTTTATTAGACTAGTCTCCACAGTAATATTTTCTTATTCGTTGGCTTTTCAACCTTAAAGACTTTTATTGAATTTTGATTGGTTGCTTTGTTTAGTTGAGTGTCCAAACTTTTCAACTACTAATTTTAATCTAAAGAAGGGGTATAATTTTGTGTATTATTATGGGGATGTAAAACACTGGTTATTTCAGCCTCTAATAGAGCTAGAGGGCTGGACTTTGTTTTTGGCTTGTTCCCGAATTCAAATTATAACACAATCAAAATTACATTTTGCTTCCTTGTTCCTTTCATTTAGTAACCTTTGTTTTTACGCCTTTTTTTACTTAAAAACCAGATGGACAATTAATCATGTTATAAATGCAATTTTGCTACAAATGAAAACAATTATCCTTGTTTATAAAAATATTTTTCTATTTTTATGTCTTCTTTTACATCTATCTATCAGTGTACTTGTAAATAAATGTAATCTTGTATAGCTTCAACTAAAAAAAAGCTTGGGATATAAGAAAATATAGATTTAAAATGGAGATTAGTTATTTCTCGCATCGTATTATAAACAGCGTTCTGCTGATATAACATGTACAATCATAAGATTAAAACCAGTTTTTTAGTCCTGAGATACCGAAGTTTTATGATAATGTTTTCTTAACGTTGGGTACTTTTATTGAATTTTGATTGGTTGGTTCATTATGTTAAGTGTTCAAACGTTTCAACCACTAATTGTAATATACAGAAGAGGTACTTTTGTGTATCTTCATTGGGGATATACATCAATTTATCGGTCATTATCTTATCCCTTTAGATCCCTTGGTAATAAGGTTAAACTATTCTGGGAAGTAATCTTCAAATTCTTATAATGAAATTCTGAATTTGATGAATTGAGGAAAAGAAAGGAATGTAAATTGAATTTACCTTCATTCTCTTTTTCTGTTATTTTTGTACTTTTAAATTTGATAACTTTATTTTATAACAATTTTTTAATTCTATCAAAATAAGATGTTATATATAATGTTATCCATGATCGTAGATATGATCAGTAAAATAAACTAATGTTTTCAAAGTTTTATATAGGATGAAAGCAAATTAAAAGCTAGCACTTTTTTTCTCAGGATTTTAAGGGATAAGAAAATGAACTATAAATTGATGTTAAGACATTACCCCTTCTGTAAATTAGAATTATTGGTTGACAAATTTTGACACTTTTTGTTTAGGCCTAAGTATTGGGAATTTATTAAAAGTACTCAAAGTTTTAGGTTTTCATTGCCTAATCAAAGTATAATTTAGGTTATGATGAAATATTGATTGGTTAGTACAAACTAGAAGTGTCTAAACTGTTCCACCAACTATTTTAATATAGATAAGAAATAATATACTTCATTATAATTTGGGGTGTACATTGATTTATCGTCCATTGTCTTATCCTGCAGCTTGAACAATATTACAAAAACAAATTAGTCACCAGTGTTTGTCATTTTGTAATCAAAGTATAATCTAGCAGTGTCTGAGCTTTTCCCCCAATAATTTTGATACACGCTATAAATAATGTATTTCTCAATGTTTGGGACTTACATCAATCTATCGTCCATTGTCTGATCCTGTAGCTTTGACAATATGAACAACAAATTAGTCACCGGTGTTGGTCATTTTGTAATCAAAGTATAATCTGGCAAAAACTTGTAATCAAAGGAAATGATGGAATATTGACAAATATCCCAGAGAGTTCAATCTGTTTCATTAACAAACAACTAGCGACTATGTCCCTAGATGCCTCTAGGAGCCATAGAGGGAAAAAGTATGAAGGGAGTCGACCCTTTACTTTTGACTTTTAAAACAAGTTATTTTCAAGTTTTTTTTCCGAGGGGCGAATTCTTCTAGATTGGTAGAGGAACCCTCCCATAAAAAAGGTTGTAAACCCCCTCATGAATACCGGAAAGGAGAACCATATCGGTTGAGTGGTTACAAACACAGACAGAAAAAAAATCATGTTTAAGTTTGTCTCTATCTTTGCTAAATTGTTGCAATTGCAAATAACTATACGTCTAGATGATAATAACTTTACAAAGTGCGAAATATCTAATTTAATTTTATATTTATAGTACATGCAAACATCGTATTTAAGTGAAACATCGTATTTAAGTGAAACTACGGTGCTTTCCCTTTAAGTACAAGTTGATCATTTAACCCTCTACCCTTTATTTTTAAAATAAGTTTAATAAAGAGACAGTCGGGGCTAGTTTCTTCTTATGCCACAACCCTGCGGGGCTAACACAACATAACCTTACCTACTACCAAATTATCATTTCTAAATAATTTCAAAATAAGGAGATGTGGTTTCTGAGCACTGTATGCACATATTTTGATGGAAATTACCAAAGTAACTTATGTGTTCTTCTATTTGTAGGATATTAAAACTGTAGCACACGAGGGAAGAATATCAGAAAATGCCCACAACAGTAAACAATTGGTTCTGGTACTTTACTGTGTCATGATGGGTATACAGGTAGATAGATAGATAGATAGACAGACAGACAGACAGACAGACATACAGACGGACAAAACAGTAAACAATTGGTTCTGGTGCTATATTGTGTTATGATGGGTATACAGGTAGATAGATAGATAGATAGATAGATAGACAGACATACAGACATATAGACGGACACAACAGTAAACAATTGGTTCTGGTGCTATATTGTGTCATGATGGGTATACAGGTAGATAGATAGATAGATGGATAGACAGACAAACAGACGGACACAACAGTAAACAATTAGTTCTGGTACTATATTTTGTTATGATGGGTATACAGGTATGGTATATAGATAGATAGATAGATAGATAGATAGATAGACAGACAGACAGACATACAGACGGACAAAACAGTAAACAATTGGTTCTGGTGCTATATTGTGTTATGATGGGTATACAGGTATGGTATATAGATAGATAGATAGATAGATAGATAGACAGACAGACAGACATACAGACGGACAAAACAGTAAACAATTGGTTCTGGTGCTATATTGTGTCATGATGGGTATACAGGTATTTGGATAGATATATGTAGATAGTTATTGCTGCTCTAATTATGCACGAAGTATAATAATTATATAAAGTTTTATATAGTTTTGCAAATTGCACAGATGTAAAATATGTTCAAGTTGACTGATTTTGTTTATATTGCATAGATTAGTTATTTCTCGCATCGTATTATAAACGTCTTTCCGCGGATATAGAATGTACAATTATAAGATTAAAACTAGTTTTAATCTTATGATTGTACATTTTTATATTCGTAGAAAGCTGGATATAATACGATGCTAGACATAGTTTTTTCGTATGGATAAGAACCGGTTCCTATTTACCGGATTCGAATGAATACGAGAAAATGAATTATTAATATAGTACTTTTTCGGAGAATGGGGGAGGGAGGGGAGGGGAAATGGGAGGTTAAATTCTTATTCTGGAAGAATAGCTGAATAATTAACACCCCCCCCCCCCCATGATATTTCGTAGTCGAAACAAACCAAAAGTCAAAATTGCTTCAAAATAAAACCCAAGAAAATTAAAATTTTAAATATCTATGAAAAATATTTTCATTCCTATTAAAGCTACATAATTATTTTGTTTGTTTGTGTTGCTTTAAAACACTTGTATTATATAATTTAATTATAATTTATTAAAACTTTATAAAACTATAAAACTTTATATACTTATTAAAAGTGAAGCTTTTCAATAATTAAGATCGGTCCGTCCGTCCGTAAAAGTATGCTTTTTCATTGATTTATAACCGTTGGAATTGTTCTATTGATTTTAAACTTTACATGATGATTCCTATAACAGTTGGGTACGATTCAGAAAGCGTGGCAACTCTGTAATCGTTACCAGAAAGTCCGTATGTATATTTCTCTGAATTTTAGAATGATGAATCCTTGGACAACAAGGTTTAATATTATAAGCGAGACATATTTTAATCAAATCATAAAATTGAAAATATACCTTTATCTTGTATTTACGCAATTTTGCAACAAATTTATCTTTACGTATCTTTTAATAGAAAGAGAGAGAGAGGGGACAATATGCTGTTTACTACTCTAGTCCCCAAAGATTTTTGATAAAGTTTTCTTATTTGTTGGATTAACAACTTTGGGGACTTAAGGGAATTTTGATTGGTTGATTCATTAAGTTGAGTGTTTTAACGTTTCAACCACTTATTTTAATTTACCTAGAAGGTGTATCATCATTAGGGGTGTACTACTATTTATCGGCTATTGTCTTATCCCTTTAGATTCCTGAACTTTTTCAATGATAAGGATCACACAGTACAAACTAAGTTTACATTATTGATAATATTTAATAGCGAAGCTACTCTTTACATTACTTTGTCTGTCCGTCTGTCCGTCCAATATAAAGGACAATGTAGGAAGCTGATTTTTATTGATTAAAGATTCCATATACCATTACCAATAAAACTCGCTTTATCTAAAATTATTTTTTTTTGAGGGAGGGTGAATACTTGTTGGGGGTATATTCTCCCTAAGTTATCCAAAAAGATTTCCAGCGTTTATCGAGATCTTATGGTACAAACAGACACACAGTTATACATTTTGATTTGTTAACACTTTTGTTTTTTCCTATTACATATTTTATTATGTAAAATAATTGCGTTTTATTTGTTTATAAAACTTGTTTAGTTTATTACAAATTTATTTCAAAATTGTATGAAATTAATTCTATATTTTTTTTAAAATGCAATAAATTACTTAATCAAATGAAGTTAATTAATTAATTTACAATTTTATCGCAAGGCGCCTCATTTAATTTTATAAAAAAAAATTTTAAGTGTGAAAAATACAATTTGACAACCTCATAATTTTTGTATTACAAAAAATTTGTATTTATAAATAAACATAGACTATTTACACCACTTTAAACATTTGTTTATCAAGGCATATTTCTCTTAAAAGTTAAATTATTTGAATACATTAATTGTTAGAAGTTCATATAGGTTGCCAACATTAGACTAGTCCATCTTAGATATAAATACAATTTTTAATTCCCTTTAATTGGGTTTTATTACTTACAATAATGCTGCGCCCCTAAAAACACTTTACAAGAACGGGTCACTATAAAAAATTTGTTTTGTTTCAATTTGGAATGTGAATATAGTGGAAAATTTTTCGTCTATTTAGTTTGCTAATATGGACCTCATTTATTGGTCAGCTGGTTCATCCAGTAGAAGGGGAGGGGTTGGGATGATTGTAATTTTAGCCAGCTGGGAGTTTCACTTTCTTAGAAAACATGAAAATCTTTTGCAACATCCAAGTAATTATATATTGATTTGTTTAGGTTGGTTTCAAGTTTGCCACCCGCACGCTCATATTCTACTTTCAACCTTGCCATGTCATCTCTACAGTTCAGATATTTCTTCTGGCGACCAGGCCTAACAAATATACTTCTATAATCTTCAGGTATGTAGATGGATAGATAGATGGATAGATTGATTAGTAGATAGATAGATTGATTAATAGATTGATAGATAGACAAACGAAAAATATTCCTACTGACTTCCAGGTTTAATAGATATACTTCTATCATTTTCAGGTAGGTAGATAGATAGATTTAATTTATTAGTAGATAGCTAGGTGTATGGATTAATTGGTAGATGAATAGATGGACAAATTAAAAATATTTCTACTGGCGACCAGGCCTAACAAATATACTTCTATCATCTTCAGGTTGGTAGATAGATAGATAGATTAGAAGATAGAAAGGTAAACGGATTGATGAATGGGTACAGATATGAAAATAGAAAATATCCCTACTGGGTTCCAGGGTTAACAAATATACTTCTTTCTTCTTCAGATAGGTAGATAGATAGGTAGATTGATTAGTAGATAGATAGTTGGATGGATAGATTAATTGATTAAAAGATAGATAGATATTTTGATAGATCGACAAATTGAAATATTTCTACTGGCTTCCAGGCCTCACAAATGTACTTATATCATCGTTAGGTTGGTAGATAGATGGATAGATGAGAGATTGATTAGAAGATAGATAGGTGGAAAGATTGATTAGTAGATAGATAGTTGTATAGATTGATTAGTAGATAGATAGTACAATAGATTGATTGTTAGAGAGGTGGATAGATTGATTAGTAGATAGTTAGATGGATTGATTGATAGATAGATAGGTGGTTAGATTGATTATTAGATAGATGACTGGATAGATTGATTAGTAGATAGATAGATGGATGGATAGATTGATTAGTAGATAGATAGATGGATGGATAGATTGATTAGTAGATAGATGACTGGATAGATTGATTAGTAGATAGATAGGTGTGGATTGATTAGTAGATAGATAGATGGATGGATAGATTGATTAGAAGATAGATAGATGGATAGATGGATGGATAAATTGATTAGTAGATAGATAGGTGTGGATTGATTAGTAGATAGATAGATGGATGGATAGATTGATTAGTAGATAGATAGGTGGATAGATTGATTAGTAGATAGATAGGTGGATAGATTGATTAGTAGATAGACAGGTGGATAGATTGATTAGTAGATAGATAGGTGGATAGATTGATTAGAAGATAGATAGATGGATAGATGGATGGATAAATTGATTAGTAGATAGATAGGTGTGGATTGATTAGGAGATAGATAGATGGATGGATAGATTGATTAGTAGATAGATAGGTGGATAGATTGATTAGTAGATAGATAGGTGGATAGATTGATTAGTAGATAGATAGGTGGATAGATTGATTAGTAGATAGATAGGTGGATAGATTGATTAGTAGATAGACAGGTGGATAGATTGATTAGTAGATAGATAGGTGGATAGATTGATTAGAAGATAGATAGATGGATAGATGGATGGATAAATTGATTAGTAGATAGATAGGTGTGGATTGATTAGGAGATAGATAGATGGATGGATAGATTGATTAGTAGATAGATAGGTGGATAGATTGATTAGTAGATAGATAGGTGGATAGATTGATTAGTAGATAGATAGGTGGATAGATTGATTAGTAGATAGATAGGTGGATAGATTGATTAGTAGATAGACAGGTGGATAGATTGATTAGTAGATAGATAGGTGGATAGATTGATTAGAAGATAGATAGATGGATAGATGGATGGATAAATTGATTAGTAGATAGATAGGTGTGGATTGATTAGGAGATAGATAGATGGATGGATAGATTGATTAGTAGATAGATAGGTGGATAGATTGATTAGTAGATAGATAGGTGGATAGATTGATTAGTAGATAGATAGGTGGATAGATTGATTAGTAGATAGATAGGTGGATAGATTGATTAGTAGATAGATAGGTGGATAGATTGATTAGTAGATAAATGGATGTACAGATTGATTAGAAGATGGATAGATTGATTAGTAGATAGGTGGCCTTACAATTAAGAATACATCTACTGACTTCCTGACTAATTACTGTTTTTTTCAGAACTCATTTGGGGCTGTTACAAGGACCATTATTGGCCCTTCTCTTTCCAGTCTTGGATACCTACACTCTTCCATTTGAGGTTACATTTTTTTATCTTGATTTTTTTATGATTTTCCTTTTAAGTGCGACCCCCTCCTCTAAAAAATAAAAATAAGGTTTTTAAGGGAGGTTAGTTTTGTGTTTGTTTGTTGTTTACCTTAGTTTTTTTAATAGTGATTTTTTTGGAAGGAAGAAAATACTCCCTTTCTACTGTAAAAAACTATATTTACCTATTATTTTTATTTAGATAGAGATGTATTTTATCCAGCACATTGCCATACTTGTTGTACCTGTCTATCTATACTCTCATGGAGAACCTTATTCTTGTAATTCTTTGGTTAGTATTATTCTTGTTTTTAAAAAAATCCATATTGGAGATTACTGTAACGATATAACCAGAAAGCATTTCTAACTCCTAGGCTAGAAGAGCCAACAACTTTCATTTAGCAAATACAAAACTTACCTGCAAATTGTTTAACGATGGGTTGTTATGTCTACGAGATCTTTTGTGACATACATACACACACACAAAACACTTATTACTTCATAGAGTATGACTGTATTTGATTTTTGAAATGGTAATACCCAAAACGATAGCAATATACAAATTTTCTCTGTTACAGATAAAATTTTGGCTGTGTTCTTATCCCGTGTTTGTGCTGTATCATATTGTATTCCTACAGCCTATATCTATGTATACAGGTAAGCTAAAGTTTTATAGTGTCTTCGCTCTTAGCCTTGTGGGTCTTACCGTTGGCGTTTTTATTTTTGAAAAAGAGAATTATTGGGGCTTGGGGTTAATTTTTCATTTATTTGTATAATACTTTAGGTCAGGTTTGGTTAGGTTATATTGGATACTTGTTAGTCTCACAGGGGGTTAGGACACCGCAGTTATAAGCCCGGCAGGTTTATGGCCCCTAAGTAGGGGGTTAGGCATACGAAAAAACTAGCCCCCTTTTTATTAAAAACATAATATTAGCGGGCTTATTAGTGCTAGAAAGGCACTTTATCGGAAAGCACTAATATATCAGCTTTGGCATTCTCTTAATTCAATTCTAAACGACAAAATGCACGTAAACGGTGTGCCTCTCGGAGTAACACGAGAAAAAGTCACGTTTATTTGTTGTTATAAAACAAGTGTGACAACATCCATAAGTAGCGAAGCTCAAAAATAGTTGGACAAACGAACAAAGTCAGTTTTTGAGTGGATGTTTAGTGCCATAAAAAGTAGGTAATATTCATAGAAATTAAAAACTCACGAAACCTTTTTCCATTTAAAGGTCTTTTGCAAAATAATCCAGAAAATTTTAGGAGTTTATCTTTAGCAGCAGCTGAGAATTTCTCCTTTCTTTAATTCCGTTTCTTATAGTCTGACGAATAGACAGACATATTTCAAATTATAGAGTAGCTTCGCTACCAAAAATAATTTCTTCTTATTGTCTAAAGCAAAGTTAAATGAACAAGTTAAATTGCGCTATTGTTAAAAATTGTTGAATTCTTTGAAATTCTGAATTAAACTTATAATTTCTATAGGGAATATATCAGGGAGAGAGGGGACAATGGACTGTTTATTATACTAGTCCTCAAAGTTTTATAATAACGTTTTCTTATTCGTTGGCTTAACAACTTTGGAGACTTTTAATGGATTTTGATTGGTTGGTTTATTTAATTGAGTGTCTTAACGTTTCAACAACTAATTGTAATCTACAGACGGGATAATTTGTGTATTAACATTGGCGATGTACTCAATTTATCAGTCATTGTCTTTGCACTCTAGATCCCTTGGGAATATACAAATTCCAAAAAAATATTTCCTTTGTGAAAAGAGAAATTTATTTGTACTTTGAAATTTTAATTTTTAAGAGAAAAAAAATTGTCTATTGTATTATAGACAGTTGTCTGCAGATTGGAAAATTTCAACTTTTATAATAAAACCCTTCTTTTTTGGCTCTAAGCAGAAACATTAATGAATAAGACAATGATCAATTGATATACATCCCCAGTGAGGATAAACAAAATTAATCTGTATGCAGATAAACATTGTAGTTTTAAAAGTTTGAATACACCTTTTTGCACCAACCAATTAAAAATTTTAAAAAAGTACCTAAAATTTAAAAGTTAACAAATTAGAGAACGTGATGATAAAACTTTGGTTTCCAGTACAATTTGTACTC
The DNA here is from genome assembly GCF_053477335.1 of Acartia tonsa. Taxonomy (NCBI): domain Eukaryota; kingdom Metazoa; phylum Arthropoda; class Copepoda; order Calanoida; family Acartiidae; genus Acartia; species Acartia tonsa. The sequence goes on from NC_137272.1 coordinate 45,172,604, forward strand.
CAATGTCCCCTCCCTTCCCTCCCTGGATTTTAAAAATACATAAAAACTTTTCATAAGAAGATGAATGTTTCTGACATTTCTAAGTATAAATACTCAGAGATCTAAAGAGATAAGACAATGATCGATAAATTGATGAACATACCCAATGATGATGCACAAAATTACTCCTTCTGTAGATTACAATTAGTGGTTCAAACTTTTGGACAGTCATCTTATTAAACTAAACAATAAGGATTCTATAAAGTCCCCAAAGTTGTCAAGTCAACGAATAAGAAAACATTATTATAAAACTTTGGGGACTAGTGTAATAAACAGCCCATTGTACCCTATCTTTCTGACAAATACTTGTATTTTGAGTTGCAAGTTTGTTTCTATAATTAAAATATTCAAACAAATCTAGGTACAAGGCCGAGAAATAGGCTAAATCCATTCCAAGAGTTCATAAATTAGCCTAAAATCATCACAAGATCTTATAAAAAGCTTACCTAAAATAAAGATCTGAAGCACAAACAAAAAACGTCTTTCTATTTATCTTTTTATCAATAGAATAGAATAGGATAAATATGCGTGAATTTTATATTTATGGTAGTAATTATAACAATAAAAATGTTTAAAAAAGACATTTGATAATATCTCAAGCAGTGTTCTGGAGCCGGAGCCGAAGCCGGAGCCGGGAGCAGCAACATTTTTGGTGGACCCGGAGCCGGATCCGGAGCCGTATTTTTCGTTAAAAACGGCTCCGGCTCTGGACTAGCTAAAAATGATTTTTTAAAGTAATATTATAATTTGGCAACGGTCTATTTCCATATAATAAACCAGTCATATGTGAAGTTTCAAATATTATTTTGACTCTGTAAATGTTCAAGTTAGGGCAATAAACGGCTAATTTTCGTTTTATTTGGGGTCCGTGGGAAAAAGTCTGATAATATCGGGTGTAAGGGGTTTATTATTATATTTCCATATACGAGTATATACTGACCCTTGTCCGAGAGGTGTGAAATAGTCCAAAATATAGGGGATATAAAATATTAAAATTCTGTAATATCTCACTACCCTTCTGGACAGAATATAAAATATTTTTTAGCTAAATATCATGTGATTTGCATGATTAGGAATCACGGAACCTTGGCATATTTTCTAGAACTTTCTTGGCTTTTTTTGTAGCTTAACGTTAATTAAAAAATACCGAAATTATAAGAAGCAAAAAGCGGTGCATATTTTCTAACCCTGTCGGGTAATCATTAAAATTTACTTTACCTAACCTAACCTAATCTTCATAAGCTACTGTGAACGTACGATGAAGCCCGCAACTTCGTTTTTCTTTCCATGATCCTAATTTTCTACTAATACTCCATTTGCAAAATATGCGAATTTCCCAAAACTGCTTCTGATAAAAATTGTTTTAATACTTCTTTTTTATATAAAATAAATATGATTGATATTATTTTGTTTTATTATCTTGATTAATAGCTTTACTAGGGTGATAACAGATATAGTTCAAGGAGCTAAAGGTATAAGACAATGAGCGATAAATTGATGTCTATCCCCAATGATGATACACAAAATTACCCCTTCTGTAGATTAGATTTAGCGGTTGAAACGTTTGGACACTCAATTTAATGAAACAACTAATCAAAATTCAATAAAACTCTAAAGTTGTTAAGCCAACGAATAAGAAAACGCTATTATAAAACTTTGGGAACTTGTGTTATTTTTTTGCTAAAATTATTAATCTTATTATACAATTTTGATTCGACATTTATACATTTATGTTCCGATTTTTCAGTTCATATACTATACAAGTGTTAATGTCCGTTTGTCCTACCGTTTCAGTGCTTCGCTTTTATGGATGTTGTCATCCTTGTTATTTTAGTAATCGTGGGAAAATGTGGAAATTTGACTTTAATACGAAGCTAAACATGATTTTTCAGTATGGCTTAGAACCGGTTCTTATCCAGCGGAAATAAATTGGTTTGGAAGTCATACTGGAATAGTTATTTATTGCATTGTATTATAGACAGCTGTCCACGGATATTAAAATGGAAAATTATACAATTAAAACCAGTTTTGTGGGCTCCAAATGGCCGAAGGCCTGTGCTAAAAAAACTGACATTATTCTTTAGGATTTTTATTTTAGTAATTGTGGGAAAATGTCTGTAATAGAGAAAGTAGAGAAACAGGTGCATATATATTGTTAATGAATTCTGGCGTGGGGGGGGGGGGGGGTTACAATGATGCATCAGATTCAGAAGTAGCTAATATACCAACCAAAGGTTTTTTTATAATATCTATATGTGATACTTAATTTTTCAAAATATTGCTTGACTTTGGTGTATCAATGATCAGAAATAGCTATTTATTTATCTAATATACCAAACAAAATTTTTTTTTATAATAATTAATATAATATCTATATCAGTTACTTAAGTTCTCAAATTTAAAATATAGCTTGAATTTTCTAAAGAATAATTCTTACAACATTTCTGTACGAACACCTTGGCTGACCGTAATATCATGTTACCAGTTACTTACCACCACCCCCCCCCCCCCCCCATATTCCGAGGGTTAATCCCCATAAATCATACATTTAAATAAATACAGGAGACTTTATAATAATAATACTCGAGTCCCCTCCCTCCTCTTTACTACTTACTAGTAATATAAATAAAGACATCTTCTTAGCTTTAACTTTACCAATTCCGAGCCTAACCAAGGAGAGCGCAAAATCTGTCGGACGACACGAAACAAACAGACCAATGAGAGTTCGAGTTGGGTGGGTTAGCGGAGATTGTTAAATAACAAATTAGCTGTAATAAATAATAGGTTTATTTCATATTGTTCAAACAAAATTGAAAATACAAATAAACCTTAAAAATATTCCTCACCCCCCCCCCCCTTCATATTTATATTTGACTTACAACTTTGGATGGAAGAAAATAATACCCTTTAGGATTTAACTTTCACTTGACCTATACTGAACTCCCCCCCCCCCCCCCATCTCTTTTAGCAAAAGTTGACCGATGATCATTCATCATATATCATACATCATAATAGGGGGAGGGGAGGGATCTTTTACTTAGAAAAAAATAACATCCTATTATATAAAGAAGTTGGAGTTTTTTGTCTTAAGCTTTAGATTTCAATAACTGCTAAACAGATTGGGTTCTCTATTCTAGGTAAGCTTCACATAATTTTTGTGATGGTTTTATGCTGTTATATTTTCATATTTAAGGTTTACGATGGTTTTAAGCTATTATTTAGTTCTTTTTTTGCCCCTTCGAATAAAGAGCCTCTAGATGCTAGGGGCGTAGCTGCTAGTATACATATAATAGGATACTAGTTCAGATACTACAACGGAAATATTATTACTTGGATGCTGCATAATATTTTCATGTATTCTGATAAAGTGAAACTCATAGCTGGCTAAAATAACCATACCCCCCACCCCCCAATCTACCCACTCCCCTTCTACTAGATAAACTAATGAACAATAAACGAGTTCTGTGTTAGCAAGCTAAATTAACTACAAATTTTCTTTCTCAGTATATCCATGTATATATTTCATATTATTTCATTGTTTGTCCATTTTTAAAAACCCGGAAGGCAAGTAGGGATTGAATGGACTGTAAAGTGTAAATTATACTGGTACCCAACGTTTTATAATCACGTTTTCTCATTCGTTTGCTTGGACTTATAAATGTATTATTTTTGACAAAATCATACGTCATTTTTTTTTGTAAAATTGTTAAATACAGAATACTGTTTAAAGGACATACCTAACCGTAATTGACGGACATACCGACTCTAATCATAGAAAAGCTCTGCTTTATTAAAAGTAAGGTTTCAAGTTCGACCCCTTGCTCAAATCAAAACCTCAACTTCTTTTCTATTATAAGAGTCGGTCCGTACGTCTGTAACAGTTAGCTCTTTTCGTTATCAGAATGTCCGTATGTCCATTTCAAACATGTTGATTTTCAAGTTTTTCAACATCAAATTTTTATGCATTATAATTATCTGAATGATATGATTTTTGGAATACAGATTCCTAGAACAACAATGTATAATGTTATTCAGTTCTGACACTCTACAGGTGTTAATGTTTGTTTGTCCTACTATTTCAGAGCTTCCCTTTCATGGATGTTGTCATTCTGTTTTTATAACTTTTATAAATGCTCAAATTAAAATTAAAATTTAGAAAGCGTAACAACTCTATAATCGTTACCAGAATGTCCGTACAACTATTTTAAACATTTTATTACTATTTTATTACATACAAAATGATATTTTATTTTTCTAAAAAAATAGCTGTTTTAAGGCATACAAAAATTATTGCATGAGAATACTGAAGGGGTTGGAAAGACAAAAGTATAAGTACAGATTCTATATATAACATATCTCCGCCCATTTCCCTATCCAATTTAAATTTTAGCTAACAAAAAATAGCTATTTGTTCTGAACGGACGGAACGATCCTAATCATAGAAAGCTTCGCTTTAGAAAAAAGAACTGATAGATTAAGAAAGTGGAACAACTTTATAATATTAACTTATAATTCTGTTTATACTTTATTCTGATTATTCAGTTCTGACAATCTACAAGTGTTACTGTTTGTTTGTACTACTGATTCGCTTTTATGGATGTTGTCATCCTTGTTGATAAACCCTCTGATTTCCTTTATTTGGCTAAAGTTAAACAGAGTTGCCCCCCCCCCCCCATATCCAATTGAATATGATTTACTACTATTTTCTGCCAAAATAAAGGTAAAAGGTAAAACATGGACAATAATAGTTATTTCTTTCATTGTATTATAAACGGCTTTCCGCGGATATAGAATGTACAATTATAAGATTAAAACCAGTTTTTTTGGCCCCGAGGTGCCGAAGAAAAAAACTAATTCTATATTCTAATCTCCCCCCCCCCCCCATAAAAAAAGTTGCTCTTAAGAATTCATTTGTAGTTCAGGAAGGGAGCAGAGAAAATAAGAACGGCTTGTTTTTTTCCTATGCCTTGTAAAGTAAATCATATTCAATTGAATATGGGAGGGGGGGGGGGGGGTTAAAAAACCCTGTGAACACACCCCACCCCCCATAATCCTATACAATAGGAAGTTTAAATATGAGCATTTATAGAAACAACAAGGATGACAACATCCATAAAAGCGAAGCGCTGAACTGGTAGGACAAACGGACATTAACACTTATATAGTGTCAAAATTGAATAATCAGATTCTAAATGTATAAGAGTCGATGCAAAATTGATTATAGAGTTGCTACGCTTTCTAAATCTTACCTAATTACTGCAGGAATCACTATGCAAAGTTTGAAATCGATAGGACAGTTCTAACATGCCTAAATTAACGAAAAAAGCTATCTGTTACGGACGGACGTACGGAGTGACGGACGGACGTATGGACGGACCGACCCTAATTATAGAAAAGCTTCGCTTTTAAAAATTAACTTTTATGTGAGACAATGTTAGATATACCTTTGTAAGAATGTGTTTCTAAGGACCAATTTTTAAAAGCGAAGCTTTTCTATAATCAAGGCCGCTCCGTCTGTACATCTGGAACTGATAGATTTTTTAGAATTTGGGCATGTTAGTATTGTTCTATTGTACAATTTAGAAAGCATAGCAACTCCAAATATTCACTTATAATTTTGTTTTTACTTAAAAATTTATATTCTGATTATTCAGTTATAACAACAGACAAAATACAAGTGTTAATGTTTGTTTGTACTACTATTTTGCTTTTAAGGAAGTTATCATCCTTGTTTTTTATCTCTCATTTTATTCTTAATCCTCTCCCTCTCCCATATGTTGACCCGTTTAAGATGACCCCTTCTTAAGTTTCATCATTTATGCATCATTGTAAAACAACCCCCCCCCCCCTCGCCGGAATTCATTAAGAATATGATATCCTGGACCGGCTTTGTAAAGTCACAGGACACGTATGATATCTATGTTTATAGCCCCCCCCCCCCCCCCCCCCCAAGGAGTGGAATAAATAAAGTATAGCCGTTTCCTAGTTTAATTTTGATAAGACAATGGCTGATAAATTGGTGTATTAAAGGATGCAAACTTTTTTATTTTAATATCCGTGGAAAATTATGGAAAATGCAGCGGATATTAATTGGTTTCAAAGCCATACTAGAAAAGCTTTTCTTTCATTCAGGGTTCGGCAGCCATAGTCTCTGTGGCTTTTCATATTGAAAAAAAGGCAAACAACAAGTCAAGTCATGACTAACTTTTAAAATCATTGGAAGAAACATTCAAAAAAAATACACTTAATTAAAGAAAAAAGTTACACTTACATGACAACATACAATGGCCGATAAATGATGAGACACAGTCTTGCCCCATCTGTAGATAAAATTAGAGGTTGAAAAGTTTAGACACTGAACTAAATGAACAAACCAATCAAAATTCAATAAAAGTCCCTAAGATCTAAAGCCAACGAAAACATAATTAACAAGGATGACAACATCCATAAAAGCACTGAAACGGTAGGACAAAAAGACATTAACACTTGTATAGTGTCAGAACTGAATAATCAGAATATAAATGTATAAGAGTCGAAGCAAAATTGAACGGAATAAGGAAAAATAGATTATATTTATTTCAGTACTTACGAGATTTAGTGAATATACATCAAAAATATATTCACCAAACCTTATTCTAATTTAGCGGGTATTGAAATATTAAAACATATTTTTTGATATTTGTTGACCATCTGAGAAGGTAACAAGATATTACCCTCTGTTAATATATATTAGTATATTCAGATTTTCAATTTAGATATTCCCCTTCTATGTGTTAGGATATATGCAGAAAGGTGTGAAGTTTGGACTTCCGGGGTACATGGGATATTAAGAAATTTTAATATATTTACGGGAAAATAATATTTACAAAATATTGATAAACAGTAATATTTCACTACGAAATCACCCTAGTTTTGATTTATTTAATATTTTTCAAGAAATATTCAAACTTCAAATATGATTGTAATAAACTGAAAAACTATTGTTACTTAACAAATAGACACACATCCTTCTACTTTTATATAGCTTTAATCAAATAAAAGCAAAATATTTTATATTATTTATTTTATTTTATCAAATTCAATAATGAAAAAAAAATGATATATTAATTTTAAGGTAGGAGCCGGAGCCGGAGCTGGAGCCGGAGCCGTATTTCCAAATACGGCTCCGCGGAGCCGGAGCCGCATCAAAATTATACGGCTCCGGCACCCTGATCTCAAGAGTAAAAACTTAATAATCTTCCAAGGACTTCCTAAAAAATGAAGATCTTAAACAAACAAAAAACCTTCCTAATTTGTATCTATCCATCTATTTTTTTTATATATATTCATATATCTATTTATATTTCAAGTTCAGGATATGTATGCCTAAATAATATTTTAATTTGTATATTTTCTAGGAGTAAATGTATCCACAATCTTATGTCCAGTGCCCACAGATCCTTTCTATGGGCCTAACTATGTTCTACATGCAGCCTGGCATCAGGTAGATAGATAGATAGATAGATAGATAGATAGATAGATAGATAGATAGATAGATAGATAGATAGATAGATAGATAGATAGATAGATAGATAGATAGATAGATAGATAGATAGTTAGATAGATATATAGATAGATAGATAGATAGATAGATAGATAGATAGATAGATAGATAGATAGATAGATAGATAGATAGATAGATAGATAGATAGATAGATAGATAGATAGATAGATAGATAGATAGATAGATAGATAGATAGATAGATAGATAGATAGATAGATAGATATATGTAAATATATCCACCATCTTATGTCCAGTGCCCACAGATCCTTTCTATGGGCCTAACTATGTTCTACATGCAGCTTGGCATCAGGTAGATAGATAGATAGATAGATAGATAGATAGATAGATAGATAGATAAATAGATAGATAGATATATGTAAATGTATCCACCATCTTATGTCCAGTGCCCACAGATCCTTTCAATGGGCCTAACTATGTTCTACATGCAGCTTGGCATCAGGTGGATAGATAGATATATAGATAGATAGATAGATAGATAGATAGATAGATAGATAGATAGATAAATAGATAAATAGATAAATAGATAAATAGATAAATATATGTAAATGTATCCAACATCTTATGTCCAGTACCTACAGATCCTTTCTATGGGCCTAACTATGTTCTACATGCAGCTTGGCATCAGGTGGACAGATAGATAGATAGATAGATAGATAGATAGATATATGTAAATGTATCCACCATCGTATGTCCAGTACCATCAGATCCTTTCTATGGGCCTAACTATGTTCTACATGCAGCTTGGCATCAGGTGGATAGATAGATATATAGATAGATAGATAGATAGATAGATAGATAGATAGATAGATAGATAGATAGATAGATAGATAGATAGATAGATAGATAGATAGATAGATAGATATATGTAAATGTATCCACCATCAGATCCTTTCTATGGGCCTAACTATGTTCTACCTGCAGCTTGGCATCAGGTGGATAGATAGATAGATAGATACATAGTTAGATGTAAAATGCTAGTGTTAGATATATTTATGGCAGTTACTTTAGGTATGACTGTATGTTAGACAGAGATTTTTACATTTTTCCAAAAAAACATCAAGTTGTATTTCTGCTAGTTGTAGAAACGCCATGGACCCGAAAAGACATGTGTTAAGTTTTATAACAGATGTTTTAATAACAAAAGAATTAATATTAAAAGTTAGTTTATATAATTACCGCAAGAGTTCTTTCTGCTATTAAGATTTTAGTACAATTTTAAAAATAAGAAATGGATTCATAAAATTAAAATTTCTAATTGGTAAGATGAAAACTTAATTCAATTAAGATATACTTTAATGGTGACCTTTTTTATTCTTTTTCTTACCAAAAATAAAATTATTTTCCAATTTTTATAATTATTTTTATAGTGAGTAACTTTATTTGCTTTGTTGAATTACCACAATAGACATTTTAGATCATTTTTTTAGCATTAAAATGCGTTTCTTTTAGGTCTTTATAGGTTTAAGTCGTCTCTGTAAGTGATTGTTGTTCTTATAGTAGCAAATCTAATTAATTTTGGAAAGGTAATTGGTTCGAATCTCTTCTCAACCATGTATGTAGTTTAAACTGAGCTGGATCTTTAAATCGTTTTTATGGTGCGCTAAATTGGGGCGATTCAGAGGTGAACCGTAGGTGCGCTGGTGGTGAGCCACAGCGCACCTATAAAACATTGATTTTTAAAAGATTTTCGGCGCGGTGTTTTTAGATCGCTTGCGCACTCACTAAAATATCGATCCGCGCCAGTACAACTTTATTACTTAAGGCGTGTCAGTCAGGTATTTTATATAAAATGCCGTGTCAGTATGGTATTTTATATAAAACATTAATATATAATTTATTTTAAAAATAACTAAAAAAATGTCTTCTCGATAGTTTTGCAATAAAATATTAAAGTAATTAAAAAAATATCCATTTATTACATATGATTCACCCCGATTTGAACCGCCAATGCCACTCGGTGAGTGGCATTGGTGCGCCACTGCCCCATCCAAATCGCCCATGCAAATTCGATTTAAAGATTGGTATTTAATAATTTGATGGTGCGCTGAATGAATCGCCCCGGTTTAAATCACCTATAAACGATTTAAAGATCAAGCTCAGGAATCTAAAAGGGAAAGGGGAATGACTGATAAATTTACATACATCCTCAACGATAATAAACAAAATTACCCCTTCTGATGTAGGAATTCTTAAAATATTTGTATAACCAACAAATCACAATTCAATGAAAGCGTATAAAGTTTTTTAGCCTACAAATAAGATTGCGTGGTTATAAAACTTTTGGTATCAGTGTAATTTACAGTCCAATGCCCCCTCCCTCTTCGTAAGTTGTAATATTATTATGTGTCGATATAAGGTCAGTCGTGATCACTTTTCAACAAAGCATAAATGTGCTATTTCATAGTACAATGTTTAGGTAAGGTGTTACTTCAAAGAAATTAAAAAGAAGAAGATTTTTAAAATCGAATTAGGGTCAGTCCGTCCTACCGTCTGGAACGGTTAGCTCTTTTCGTTAATTTAGTCATGTTGAAATTGTCCTAGCAATTTCAAACTCTGCATGGTAAATACTGATTCCCAGGACAACAAAGTACATTAATATAATCATCTCTATAATAAAGTCCAAAAAATATTAGTATGTCCTTAAACATTATTATTTAAGCAGTTTTTCAACAAATTTACTTACAATTTAGTTTAAACTTTTATACAAATGTTAATGTTCGTTTGTTCTGCTGTTTCAGGGCTTCGCTTTTATTGATGTTATCATCCTTGTTATTTTTAGAGTACATTCGTGGTAAAAATCGACTTTATTATTTAATATTTCTAGAAGAATAAATAAAAACAGAGGGCTTTTAAGAGATAAGATAATGGCCGATAAGGTAATCTACATTAGGGTGGGTCGATTTTGGACATTTTTTTTCTGAGGCCAAAGCGGGGATCTGCACTCAATTTATATAGATATAATACACCTCTGGATGATTTAAGATTTATCCAAAGTCTTAAAACCGCTGACGACCAGACATTCAATTGTATAGCTATTTGTAAATGGGAGTCAAAAATTTATTGAATCAGAACTATGGCTTCATGGTGCTCCCTGGAAATGCCTTGAGGAGCTGAGTCAGGAACTTTTGTCCGTTTCAAAAAATCTCGTTCCTAGCCTGAGAAAATCTAAAAAACCTCTACAAATTGGACAATTCTCAATAAACCTTTAAAAAAATTGGTTTTTTAGTGATTTCTAAGGCTAGGAACGAGATATTTTGAAACGGACAAAAGTTCCTGATTCAGCTCCTCAAGGCCTCTCCATGGAGCACCATGAAGCCATATTTCTGATTCAAAAAAATTTTTGAATGTCGTCTTTGCATACTAATAAGTAATGAATTATATTTTTAAGTGGTCGTGTTCTAAAACTCAATTTTTTAAAATTCTTTTTCGGTCAGAAATGTTTTTAAGGTTAATTTTATCTGTTGCATATCCCCGCTTTGTCTAATTCCGATATGAACCCACCCTAATCTACATACCCAATGATGATGCACAAAATACCCTTTCTGTAGATCACATTAAGTGGTTAAACACTTAGGTACTCAACTTAATGAAAAATGTAACAAAATTGAATAAAAGTGCCCAAAGTTTTTATTATAAAACTTTGGGGACTAGTGTAATAAACAGCTAAATGTCCCCTCCCTCCCTGCACTATTATAATTCATTTTTTCCAAGTCATTTGTTTTTAATTGTTTACATTTTGTATTTTATAATTTCCGTTTTTCCAGTATGGCTTCGCGAAACCGGTCAATATCCGCTGGATTAGAACCTGTTCTCAGACTTACTGAAAAAAACATTCTTAGCATCATATTACAAACAATTTTCCACGAATTTAAAATTATAAATCATAAAATCAATACCAGTTATGTTAGCCCGGGCCCTTGGCCCCTTTAGGACAACAAAACTGGTTTTAATCTTTTTATTTTAATATCCGCTAAAAAGCTGTCTATAATACGATGCAATAAATAACTATTATAAGTAATTTGTTTTTGTTGTTCATATTTAGACTTTTATAATATCCGTTTTTATTCAACAAAAATTTGTATAAGATGGATATTATCTATAATACAAAGTAGAACGATGTCTGTCTGTCTGTCTAAAGTTTAAGATCTCAGTAACCACTGAACCGATTGGGCTCTACTCTTCAGGGAATATACCTACTGGTCCTGTGATGTTTTAAGCTATTTTCTTGGGGGTGGAACACTCTCACCCCCCCCCCCCCCCACCAAAAAAAAAACAATACCTTCCCCTGCTGGATGTTCGACTATCACAACCCCCCCCCCCTAATCAACCCCCTCCCCTCAAGTGCCCCTAGAGGCCTCTAGATTACTGAGATTGGGGTACAACCCAAAAACACATATCTGGGTTGGAGGGTCGAATTTCAACATAAAATTATCAAAACTAAAGTTAGGACTTTCAGACAAAGGTCGTACTATCAAACGGTAGGTTGTCTGCAAAAGTCGGGATGTTAGGTTTTAAAACTATTATCTTAATTGGGGATGTATATCAATATATCGGCCATTGTCCTATCTCTTTTAATCTCTGACTTTAAGTACTAGGAAGTTAAAATTAGATAAGCTCTACAATTAATTGTGGTAAGCCGAACGTTTCAGCTCACAGGGTTGCGAGTTCGAGTCCAACGAGCCTTAGCCTTGAATTATTCTACCAAAAACAAACTAGCAGGATTTAGTCATACAGAAATTATATATTTAACTGAATAATATTTACAATGAATGTTTACTATTTATAACAATGGTTAGGTTTGAAGGGGGTGTGGGGACACACGGGCTTAGCCCCACGGCGGTAGACAGGCTGCGGGGGCAGCCGTGGTAAAAGGGGAGGCAGCGCCTCCCGGTTATATAATTGCGTGAGGGGCGCGTGATAGCTGCGTGTTTGTGCCCCTCCCCATATTTAGGCAGGTCAGTTTGACCGCTGGATAGCGGGGTCACCGTCGGTCATGAGGTGAATGGTGATATAATGGGGATTAGTGCAGAGGGCTTGTTATGATAAGTCACTGCATAGCAATTCTGTAAACTGCCCGTCCGTCTGGTTGTCGTATTACCACAACCTCCCCTTCAAGGGTTGCGGGGCTCTCGAGCCACCAGGCCTTGAACCTGGGGATACGACAACCTATGTCTGCGCAGGACAGGCTCTTCCTGGGGCACAGCTCGGTGGAGGACAGCTCTGGCTACACAGGCTCCGCGGGACACTCGCTGCTCTGTCTGGCTGTGGTTGGATATCAGCATTGTCAACTCCTGGTTGGCTTCCAGCTGTGGGTTAGCGACGGCCAAGCCCCGTCGCTGGAAATTTTGCCTCGTCTGCAGAACTAACTCTGTCTCGGCGGGTAGCTGGACACGGAGGCCTAGGCTAACTCTGGAGGCTCCCAAGGGGGGAATGACGATGGAGGAAGGCGCATAAAATTCCATGGGGGCGCCTGCTTGGTCCAGGTTACTTGGCCTCCTAGCTCCTACTCGGATGGGGATGGCTGTCATCAACAGGGGGCACATTGCTTCAGCTTCGTCCTCTGGGGCTGCCTCTTCCATCGCAGTGGCCGCCTCTCCTCCTACAGGCTCGCTGCTGGCTGGCAGGTTCTCCATGTCAGTATCAGGGTTCCAGATGGCATCTCTGGGTGGATCTGGAGCTGGCGGCGGCGGCGGTGGTTCGTTGGGTTGATCCTGCAGGTTCTCTTCTACTGGGTCACGATCCTGGCCGCAAGGCTGTGGGGCGGCTGCGGCTGGCTGGTACACTGGGAACTGCCCTGGGTCACTAGCTGGCAGCGCCGCAGCTCCGACAGGCAGCTCGGTGGCCTCCTCGTCGCCGTCCAGGTCACCTTGAATGTCTGTTGGAATCTGATGGGCAGTTACATCTCCAGTGTATTTGCGCAGTCGGCCTACATGCGCGGTGACTTCCGAGATCCTGGCTGTTGGAGAGGCAGGCTTGATGACATAATGGACGTCTGTAGCTTGCCGCACTATCTTCCAGGGGCCAGTCCACCTCTTGGTAATCTTGGCTGCCTTCCCTGGCACCAGGCGGGGAGCCAGGTACCAGACCAAGTCTCCAACCTCGTACTTGGCCGTGCCTTCGTAGGCGGCCGCGCTCCTCCGGATGGTTCCCTCCTCTCGCTGCTGGATGGCGTCATACACGGCATGGTAGCGTTGCAGGAGAGCTTGGACGTTGGCTGGAACCGAGGCATACTCTGTGTCTGGTAGCCGGAGCACCATGTTCACCGGAAGTTTGGCCTCTCTCCCAAAGTAGGCCAGGAACGGGGTCACGCCCGTGGATCTGCAGGCCTTGGTGTTGTAGGCGAAGGCGATGGCAGGCAAGTGTGGCTCCCAGTTGTTGTCGTCTCTGTCTAGGAACAGACGCATGCCTGTGTTGAGCGTCCGATTGAACCTCTCCACTCGGTTGGACTGCGGGTTGTAGGGCGGTGGATGTGTCAGGCCAATCTCAAGCTTGGAGGCCAGTTCCTTGAATACCTGGCCGGTAAACTCCATCCCGTTGTCGGAGTGGATCTTCAGGGGGCATCCGAACGTGGCCAGGTGGCGGTGCAGCAGGGCCTCAGCCACCGTGAGGGTGCGCTTGTTGGGGATGGCGTAGAGGCTGACAAACCGGCTGAACCCATCCTGACAGGTGAGAATATAGCGGTTTCCAGCTGGGGTCTCTGGCAGCGGCCCCACCAGGTCAATAAACAGGACTTGCTGTGGATACCCCTGGCGGGAGGGCACATGTATTCCTAGCTTCAACCTCTCCTTGGTAACCTTCTGGACACACTCAGGGCAGGTTTGAACCATCAGGCGGACGTCACGGGACAGGTTGGGCCACCAGAAATGCATGGCGACGCGGGCAATAGTAGCGTCCATTCCAAAGTGCCCGGCCATGGGGGTCCCATGGGCTAAGAAGAACGCGTCCTGCTGGAGGGCCGAAGGCAGCAGGTATCTGGTTCTTTCTCCTGTCAGGGTCTGGTCAGTGGTGGTGAGACAGCCATGCTCGTCAAGTCCCAGGGCTGCGAAGCGGCTGGCGTACTGCTGCTCGTCTCGTTCCTTGCCGCACAGCTCAGCCTTAGTTGGGGCTCTGCCATCGGCCACCCACTGGCGGACATGGAGCAGGAGAGGGTCCTGTGTCTGGGCTTCTAACACTCTAGCCGGGTCCAGTCGTGCGGCAGGGGGCCGGCCAGCTGCGGACTCCCCTAGCTGGCAGAGGTTGTGGATGTACTCAGCTTGCTCTGCTAATTCTTCAGCGGTAGCTGTCGGCATGTTGTCGTCCTCCCGGCGGCTGAGGGCGTCGGCGTTGGTGTTCTGGGTGCCAGGACGGTGGCAGACAGTGAAATCTAGGGCCACTAGCTCCTCCTGCCTGCGAGCCACCATCCCTGTGGATGTGTTCAGCGACTTCATCTGTAGCAAGGCTGAGGAATCAGTGTTGATCTGGAAGCTGCGGTAGGACAAGATGCCGTGAAATTTCTGAATTCCATACATAATGGCGGCCATCTCTCCCTTCCAGGAGGGGTAGCGAGTCTCGGGGTCGGTTGTCTTGCGCCCCACGGCGGCAATCAGCCTCTCCTTGCCGTCCTGGCATTGACTCAGGATGGCAGAGAGGGCGCGGCTGCTGAAGTCTGTGGTGAGCTGGAACACCGCCGGCAAGTCAAACCTAGGCGGCGCTCGGATGGGGGCTTGGCGGAACTTGTCCTTGAGCTGTAGCAGCTGGGCTTCCATCTCAGGCGTCCAGGCCAATGTCTTGGCCGTCTTCTGCCGATTCATCTCGTAGGTGAGGTCGGCATACTCTGGGATGAACAGGCGGTAGTATCCAAAGAACCCCAGGAGCGCCAGCAAATCCTTGGGGGTGCTGGGGGCCGGCCAGTCCAGGATACGGTCAATATAATCCTCTTGCATGGCTATCCCCTCACGGCTGAGGGTGTGGCCCAGATAATCCACCTTGGCTCGAAACAGCTTGGTCTTAGCTGGCTTGAGGCGGATTCCTCCCCTGCAGTGGGCTTCCAAGACCTCCCGGAGCCTAGCCAGGTGGGCCCAGGTATCCTGGTGAAAGGTCAGGACGTCGTCAAGATATGACTGGAGGTTGGCCGTACCTAGTGGATTTAGGACCCCTGCAATAAATCTGGAGTAGACAGGCGGTGCCGTAGCAAGGCCAAAGGGCATCCTTTTCCATTGGTACAAGCCTCTGGGGGTGGTGAAGGCGGTGCAGGGCCGGCTGTCCTCAGACACACGGATGGTGTAGTACGCGGCCACCGCGTCTAAGGCACTGTAGACGCGGTGTCCTCCCGCTCGTTCTACCAACTGCTGGATCCTGGGCAAAGGGTAGCTATCCAGTTCCAGGCACTTGTTGAGGGCTCTGTAGTCGACAGCCCAGCGGGTGCTCCCGTCCTTCTTCTTGATGGGCACCAGGGGGCTGCTCCAGGCGGAGTCTGAAGGCTCTATGACTCCCTCTTGTAGCCAGGTGTCCAGTTGTTTCTCCAGCTCAGCCTCCTGCCGCGGGTTCAGATCCCTAAATCTCTGGCGGATCGGCTGGGTCCCTGGTTTGAGGCGCAGCTGCAGCTCTACTACGTCAGTGCAGCCGGGGGTAGAGTTGGAGAAGACGTCCCTGTATTCTGATAACATGGTCCAAACCTCCTTCTTGAGCAGGGGGTCCTTACGCAGGAACTCATTCTCCTCCATCTCAAGGGCCTCCCACAGTTCCTGCATATCTGGGGGCTCAACAGGCTCTTGGAACGAGTGGAGACGAGGGGGAGGCTTATCAGAAACCTCTAAAATGTCAGGCTTGACCAGCTCCCCAGCCACGGGGAGGCCAGCGTCCAGCAGGAGGGGCGTCTCCCCTTCATTTACCACCAGCACTCGAAACACGCTGGCGGAGCCAGGCCTGTGGGCATACAGGCCTTCTGGGATGACAAGATCCTCCCCAAACCTCTGTTCTGGGGCAGCTAGTTGGATGGCATCCTTAGTACGGTGCCCTACTAATTCAACAGGGACAGCCATGACACCGTGGCCAGGCAAGACCACCCGCTTGGCCGTGCGGAGTTGGGGTGGCTGGCCATCAGTTGGAGTGACAGCGCTTAGCCTATACGTGGCTGGCGTGGGGTCAGCTTCGGCTCCGGGACCCGCCGGCCGCGACTTGACGGGCTCGGCCTCGGGAGGGGCTGGCGTGTCGGAGCCAGGTGTGGCTCCGAGGGCGTCCGGCCACGATTTGACGGGCTCGGTGCTGGGAGGAGGCCGGGGCGCTGGGACCAGCCTGGGCTCTGTGGGCGTCTGGCCGCGACTTGACAGGCTCGGCGCTAGGAGAGGCTGAGGCAGCGGAGCCATGCGTGGCTCCGGAGGCGGCCGGCCATGACTTGACAGGCACGGCGCCGGGAGAGGCTGATTCCTGGGAGTTGAGTGTGGCTCCGGGTGCATCAGACCGCGACTTGACGGGTCTGGACTCAGACTTGGCTGGCTGAATGGCTGGGGGTCCCAGGTAGAGGGGGCCAGGTGGACACGGCTGGCCGTTGATGAAGGTGTCGGCGGAGAAGATTGGTTCTGGAGGGCTGGCAATCTCAGGAAATGTTGTTGGCAGGTTCTCCAGCGGCACCTTGGGCACTGGGGGCAACCCCATGGCTAGCAGGTTGGTCCCCCTATGGGCGTTTAGCGCAGTATCCACCCAGTGCGTGCCTTTCTCGACTACACGCGGCTGCTCTGGCAGTGGGCCTGGCAGAGGCCCCTCATAACTCAACTCTCTCTCGGCGGTCTCCCAGTCGATGGGGACGCCACGGAGTGGGATGAACTCCCCACGCACCCACAAGCAGGGGGGTTGCATGTCGAAACAGAGCCTAGTTCCGAACTCCTTGAGAAAATACCCTCCTAGGTTCAGAGGGTGTGAGAGATTCCGTACCACAGTCACGTGGTACAGATGGAGTATAAGGGTGTGTGAGACTGCCATATATAATTCTTTTAATTTTCCTATTACCTGGAGGGGCTGGCCTTCCTCGTTAGCAGTCAGGATTTGGGTGTTGTCTGGAACCAACATGCGTTGCACGCCCATTGCGTGCATGAGATGTTCAGAAATTACAGCAGACCCTGGTACACGGTTGCCAGAATCGACCATGGCATCAACCTGTACGTGCTGGGCAGGGTCAGGAGTGGGAAACCTCACCCTGATATGGCAGGGGAAGTGGAGGTCCTGCCCTTGAGACAAGGGGGCCTCCCGTTCGGCTGGGGTTGGCAGAAACTTCGGTGGTGGCCGAACCGCAGCTATGGTAGTATCGCTTACCATGGTGGCTTAGGCTGTAGCTTCGAATCACTAGAGCTTATCAATTATCACTGGGTCAACAATTTTATATTTCTTTTTATCACTTGGTTGACATTTATACACACTTATGTGTTGTTATCACTAGGAGCTCTAGGTGTGATTCTGGAAGCACTGGCAGCAGGGAATGTCCGTCCTGCAAGGTTCAGAGGGGTGACGGCGGCAGGGAATGTCCCGTCCTGCAGCGCCGCTGGTTCGAATCCCGAAAGATGGCGGCAGGGAATGGCCCGTCCTACAGCGCCTCGGGTTCGAATCCTGGAAGGCAGCGGCAGGGAATGTCCCGTCCTGCCGTGCCTGTGGCTCAAATTCTGCTATCCGTCGCAGTGGTAGGCCTTACTTGTGTGCTGAAGCTTCGCAGCCACATATTGCCTTCTCAGGGAGACCAGCACCTAGCTGTCCGTCTCGTAGGTTTGGCCTGGGTGTCCTGGGGCTTGTCCCAGCTACACTTGCCAATTTAGACTCAGTTCTGTAGCCGTTTGAGCTAAATTATCCGATTACCGTGGCTGCGCACCTAGCGCTACTCCTACACGGTACGGAAAAAGCGTCGTAACTGGCGCTTTTAGCAGGCTAAATCTGCTTGCCGTAGGCCAAAGGCCCACATATTGCGTTCAAAATGATGGAAATTTGACCTAAAAAGGCCGTCTCACAGGTCAGTTGGCTTCTCAGTTGGCGGCTGATTGTCCCCTTACTTGCCAAAGGGTCCAATCAGAGGTAGAATAGGCTAATTTCTGTAAGGCTCGATTGAAACACGCTGACACCAAGATGTGGTAAGATGTGGAACGTTTCAGCTCACAGGGTTGCGAGTTCGAGTCCAACGAGCCTTAGCCTTGAATTATTCTACCAAAAACAAACTAGCAGGATTTAGTCATACAGAAATTATATATTTAACTGAATAATATTTACAATGAATGTTTACTATTTATATACAACAGATTATAACAATGGTTAGGTTTGAAGGGGGTGTGGGGACACACGGGCTTAGCCCCACGGCGGTAGACAGGCTGCGGGGGCAGCCGTGGTAAAAGGGGAGGCAGCGCCTCCCGGTTATATAATTGCGTGAGGGGCGCGTGATAGCTGCGTGTTTGTGCCCCTCCCCATATTTAGGCAGGCCAGTTTGACCGCTGGATAGCGGGGTCACCGTCGGTCATGAGGTGAATGGTGATATAATGGGGATTAGTGCAGAGGGCTTGTTATGATAAGTCACTGCATAGCAATTCTGTAAACTGCCCGTCCGTCTGTTTGTCGTATTACCACATAATAATATTCAAACACGTTTTTAAATTTTTATTTAAATTAGATAATTAAAAGATTTCAATAACCTTAGTAGAATTAAATGAAAATACTTTAGAATTATATCTTTAATGAATGAAAACATCCAGCGAATCTACAATCTATAATTAACTTTGTCAGTCTGTCCGTCTGTAAAGCAATTTTTCAAGATAGAGGGTTAAAATGTTTGGACTCATAACTTAATGAACCAACCAATCAAAATTCAACAAAAATCACCAAAATTGGTAAGCCAACAAAAGTTAATTATAAAACATTGGGTACTAGTGTAAGAAACACTCTAATATCCCCTCCCTACCTTCTTACAATTACACTAGCGGCTACGCCCCTTGAAGCCTCTAGGGGCACTGCACTGGTAGGAGAAGGAAAAGTCGACCTCATCCTATTTTAAATTTGAGTTTCAAAAGAGTTATAAAAGTTATTTTTGGGGGGTAGGAGGGTGAAGATACCCTCTCGAAAAATAGTTTAAAACCTTCCCAGGACCTATACGAAGCTTCACTGTAAAGGAGAACAATATCGGTTCAGCGGTTAGCGAGAGCCTTTGGGACAGACAAAAAACGCTTTCTACTTTATATAATAGGATATTTATATTGACATAATAAGTTTCAGTTTTTTTACAGGGAAAATTTAACTCATAAAAACTAAGGATCTAAAGGGATAAGACAAAGATCGATAAATTGATTTACATGCCCAGTGATGGTTCACAAAATTACCCGTATTGTAGATTACATTTAGTGGATAAAAGGTTTGGACTCTAAACTTAATGAAGCGTCCAAACTAAACTTAATAAAAGTCCAAAAATTGTTAAGACAACGAATAAGAAAAGTTATTATAAAAACTGATTATTACCACAGGGAAAATTGAACTCTTAATAACTTTAGGAAATGATTGATGTATACTAGGAAGTGAGGGGACATAGGGATGTTTTTTACCCTAGTCCCCAAAGTTCTATAATAACGTGTTCTTATTCGTTGTCTGAACAACCATGGGGACTTTCATTAAGTTTTATAAAGTTGATTCATTTTGTAAAGTGTCCAAACGTTTCAACCACTAATAGTAATCTATAGAGGTGGAAACTTTATGTTTTATTATTATTGGGGATGTAAATCACTTTATCGGCCATTGTCTTATCCCTTTAGATCCCTGGGTGTATGTATACCCATCATTGGATATCCTTAATAAATGTCTAGGAAGAAAAACTAATTTTGGGTTCTATCCCACAAAGTTTCTGTCAAGCAATAAAGTATCATCTTCATCCTTTTTTTTTAAAATAAATAAAAATAATGGAGATTGTTAGTTTTTGTTACTTTGACTAACAACTGCAGGAAGCCTTAACACTATTGAGACTAAATCTGCGATGATCTATCACTGTGAGGCTATTATTTACCCAATATAACCTAACCTAATATGACATTAAGCAATTAACAAAACAAAAAACTACCTCCCTCCTCCTCCTATTTATCCTTAAGTCTAAATGTATCTTTATGCTTTGGGGGATAACGCATGAAAAACTGATTATATAATATCTCTCAAAAGTTTTTTTGGTCACGTTTCAAACTTTAAGGATAAAGAATCTAAATATAGAAATTTTGTTGGAGATTTTGTAATCTGTGTAATAAGCATTGCCCGGTAGATGGATTTATAGATAGATGGATGGATGGATAAATAGATAGATGGATAGATAGATAGATAAATTGGTAGATAGAAATATATTGGATAGATAGATTGATGGGTCGATTAATAGATATTTAGATCTATAATATAATAGTATTCTATTGACATACAATTTGAAGGTTTTTATTTACTAAATTGCTTAAAACTATAAGTGCAATCTTAACAAGAAAGTTTATGTCTACGAGCATAAAATTGGAAAGCTATATTTAAGAGTGAGAGAGAAAGTTACAGACTAATTAGAAAAAGATAACACATACACTGATGTATATAGAGTAGCTTTGCGAACAAAAAAAAAAAATTTTTTTCCAGCAAATATCTAAATATAGAATGTTTGGTGCTTTCCCACAAATTGCCAATTGATTACTGATACCACCCCCCCCTCAATTTTGAAAAAAAATTGTAAGTGAAGAGGAAGTGGAAATTGGTTAGATTTGATATCCTGACCCTGCGGTGTCCTAACCTTACGGGGCTACCTAGTACTCATAACCTAACCTTATAAAAAGTAATAATAAACATTCTTCAAACTATCCCAACTTTATTTTTTTAGTGGCCTTTTAGTGATCCACAGAAACTTTATGGGAAAGTACGGAATGTTTTATTACATGTTAGATAGAGTTGAATGTAGAATCATCATTTTGCTCAACATCCAGGTATCTACAGGGATAAGACAATTGTCGTAATTTTTAAACACATTCACAAAGATGCAAAATAAAATTACCCCTAATGTAAATACCTAACAATTTATTGGTTTAAAACTTTAAATAGAACTAACTAATGTAATTTATAAGTACCCAAAGTCTAAAATAAAATGTGTTTATTAAACTTTGAATACCTGTGTTATTTACAGTCAAATTCCCCCCCCCCCCCTGTCAATAGCTCAGAGATTATTGCCAACTAATCAAATCGAAGTTAATAGGCCAACGAATAAGAGGACATTTTTTCTTACTCTTGAGAATTAATTTCAAATAATGCTTAACAGGAAGGGAGGGAAAATTGGGCTGTATATGCTTGTATTATACTATTACCCAAAGTCTTATGTAACGTTTTCTTATTCGTTGGCCTTTTAACTTCGATTTGATTGGTTAGTTTGTTAAGTTTAAGTTTGTTCAGTGTTCAAATGTTTTGACCACTAATTGTAATCTACATAAGGGGTATTTTGTATATCATCATTGGGCAAGGCATATTCATCAATTTATTGGCCATTGTCTTATCCCTCAATGCTTAACCTTTTTAGTGGCTATGAATTAACCAACATTTAAAAATATAAAGGGTTATTAAAGTTGGCTTGACTTTAAAATAGTATTTAAAATTTACCTTTAAATTTGCCTTCCAATTTTTACCTTATATTTTAACTGTGTGGAAGATATAGGTACTATTAAACCATTAAAAAAAAAAACGGCGACTTTTTCCCGCTGATTTTCGCCGTTATTGGTGCAAAACCACTGTTTTTTTATTTATAAATTTTGCAGGGATCGGCAGCCGCAGCAAAGCGCTTCTAAAAAGTATGTTACAAAATAATGGAAAAAAATCTAGCAAATATCAAATTATGCAACTATTTACTTATCAGGTTTTTTATAACTGTAAAAACGCCCCCCCCCCCCCCACTTTCTTCAATATAGGGGTGAGGGAGTACGCCTGTCTACTACCCGTTATGAATACATTCAATACAGACAAACATCATGTTACTTTTATAAATAATAACTTAATATTTTCAGGGGTTGTGTATCTTCCTAATCTTGTGGACATACGCCTGTCTGCTACCCGTCATGAATACATTCAAGACAGAAAGACATCACGTTACTTTTATAAATAAATATTTGATATTTTCAGATGTTGTGTATCTTTCTAATATTGTGTATGTACGCCTGTCTGCTACCCGTTATTAATACATTCAAGACAGACAAACATCATGTTACTTTTATAAATAAATATTTAATATTTTCAAGGGCTGTGTATCTTCCTAATGTTATATACATACGCCTGTCTGCTACCCGTTACTAATACATTCAAGACAGACAAACATCATGTTACTTTTATAAATAACTCATTTATAGAATGTTGGTTACCTTATCCGTATGCCGCAGGTTCGATTCTCTCCGAGAGGGGCAGGGTTTTGTAGTTGTTAAAAATTGGAAGAACTTATAAAACAAAAGTTGTCGTAAATATAGGTATTAAAAGATTTAATAAAACTATTATTTTTAGGGGCTGTGTATCTTCTTAATGTTATGTACGTACGCCTGTCTGCTACCCGTTATGGATACATTCAAGTTAGATAGACATCATGTTACTTTTATAAATAAAGATTTAATAAACTTATTATTTTCAGGAGTTGTATATCTTCCTAATGTTGTGTATGTACGCCTGTCTTCATAGATAGATAGTTAGACATCATGTTACTTTAATAAATAACTCATTTATAGAATGTTGGTTACCTTATCCGTATGTCTCGGGTTCGATTCTCTCCGAGAGAGGCGGGGTTTTTGTAGTTGTTAAAAATTGGAAGAACTTAAAAACATAAGTTGTCCCAAATATTGTAGGTATTAAAATATTTAATGAACTTAATATTTTTAGGGGTTGTGTATCTTTCTAATGCTGTGCACATACGCCTGTCTGCTACCCGTTATGGATGCATTCAATGAGAAGAGTTGCAACAATAAAAAAGAAGATGTTGTTGTTTCTGATAGCAATGGAAATAAAAAGTTATTGTGATCTAAAAAAGTGATCAGATTTTATATAAACAATTTAAAGGCGTTTTCCTTCAAAGTACCTGGTCGTGCACAAAATCCCCCCACCCCCTTATTTTAGATAAATTGAAAATGTGGGCCCTAGTTTTTTTTATTTTGAGTTATTTTTTGGTACAATAAAGTTCTGTAGGGTTAGGACACCGCTTGTACAGACCCAGCAGGGTTAGAGCCTCCCACAGGGGCTTTGAATAAGGGGAAGAGGGTTCTGTGCTTGCTAGTCTCTTTGAGGAAAAGCACCGATTTATTTATTAAACAATGCAATTATGTAAATAAGTAGCTCAGATATAAGAACATACAATTTAAAAATACAATAACAGTAATGTATAATACCTTTTAGACGAAGTAGAATATTGAAAATAGGTTTTAAATAAACCTACAGATATGCCTTGATTTTAAAGTAACTGCCCTTTCTGAAACGTATATTTTGTGTATGCCTTACAATTGCAAATAAAGAACAATTGTTTCATGGATTTTCTTTACAAAATATCACAAATTATAGTAAGCTGAATGGTCGAACAAAAATCCACAAATTTTCAAGAATGCTTTATATTGCTCTTAAATAAGTTTGCCTTGAGTACCTACCTTCACAAGATTAAAAGGCACGAGATAATATTTTTCCATTATTGCTAAGAAACAGATTGTGATTCTTCGCCAATAGTGAAAAGTCATGTATATCATCGTGTTACAGACAACTTTTCACGAAAATTAAAATAAAGATCATAAAGTTAATACCAGTTTTGTTAGATCGGGTCTTCGGCCCCTGTGGTTTAACAAAGCTGGTTTTAATCTTATCAATTTAGGCTCTCTATAATACGATGTTATAGATAAATATTCCTATTATTTTTCCCCTTGTTTTTTTGAAGCAAAGCAATCTTACAGAAATAAAAACTACACGAAAAAGACTGCTTTACTACCACTTGAATGAAATTTTTAAAAGTGTGATTTTTGTTATGTATTTACAATCATTTTTTATATTTAAAAAGATATAGAAATCAAGCTTATGTATTATACATTATTTTTTTAAACAGTCTGCATGTTCAAATATATTTTATTTTTCGGAAAAAAATGCTATATTATTAGATTTCTTTAAAAATCTATTTTATAACCATATTTTACTCATAATTCACAAAAAAACGATATTTTACAATTTATTTTGATTGATACACAATTTTATTGTATAATTGTAATGTATTAATGTTTAATAACATAGACTGAAAATTATTCAAAAACTTTAAAAATGAAATAAAGATATTTTTTATAAAAAAATAATTATGTATTGTTATTTATTTACAAAAATATGAAGCATTGAGAAATAAGGTAAAAGAATATATAAATGTAAAATTTATTAATCACGAAACCTTACAAAGCAGAAGATAAAACAAAATCCTATAATACTTATTTATACAAATACTAGCGGTTTCGCCCCTAGTAACCTCTAGAGACTTTGCCCCTAGAGGTATAATTACATCTTCTTTTACCTACCCTGGTGAAAAAAATGCGAATGGATCGCAAATTTTCGCAAATAAATGACGAATTCGCAAGTTCGCACATTCGCAAAATTCGTAAAAAAAATGGGGGGATTTTTGTCCCACTTTCCAAGAAAATAGTCTAAAACCACCTTGCACCGGTATATTCCCTGATGAGTAGAATCCGATCGGTTCAGTGGTTACCAAGATCTTAAGGGACAGACGGACAGACATCATTCTAATTTGTATTATAGATTATTTAAACCTGTAATAAACAATTACAAAAAAACGCGTTTTTACTTTGACATTCCTGTGAATTTTTTGTTCTTAAGTTTGTTTTTGTTTCTTTTAGGTCTTTCAGACCTGGTTCTAATTAAAGTGTGTTACTTTATTTTATGTTTTATTATTATTTGGCCACAACTTGGTCAAAAATGCTCACAAATCAGACCTTTTTGACCAAAGATACTCAAATGGTTCTTTTACAAGCCCAATCAATCAGTTTTAAGATATCTTTATATTTCAAGAAAAAATTATGAAAATACTAAAAAACAGCAAATTTGGGTGTTACCTTTTATATGCCCAGATACCATAAAATCAACAGAAAAAAATACTGATTTTTACTTTTCTGTCATTTTTAAAGTTTGATTATGTTAAATTGGCTATTCTTGAAAGGATTTAGGCATTGAAATATACTGAAACATAATATTGGGCAGAAATTAATGTATTTCAAAGAAAGAAAATTTTGAAAATAAGAAATTCGAACTCTATCACTTTAGAGGACAGCTGCCAACCTCCAGTTGACAGGATATAGTTAAATACTTGTTAGCAATAATAATTAGCCCAAAAAGTAAAACAAAAAGTTTTTTAATATGGTAAAAAAAATGATAATCTTTATCTTAATTTTGGGGATGATGATCTGAAGGACGCTCTTACTGGTGGTGATGATGACCCAGATCGTATCCAAGTACATGAGCATTATGACAACTCATCTATTGAACTATGGTCCAATTTTTGTATTTGTAGCAGCCTCCAATTAAAAGTTGTAACAAGAAATATAACCATCTTTTAAAAACTAGTATATTTACCTTATGAATTGGAGAATTTAAAAACCATGATTGTATGTTTTGGGATTTCTCTTGATTGGAGAATGCTACAAATACAACAATCGGACCATAGATTAATAGATAAGTTGTCATAATGCTCATGTATTTGGATACCATCTGGGTCATCATCACTAACAGCAAGAGCGTCTTAAAGATCATCATCCCCAAAATTAAGATTTAGATTATCATTTTTTTACCATATTAAAAAAAATTTTGTTTTACTTTTTGGGCTAATTATTATTGCTAACAAAAATTTAACTATATCCTGTCAACTGGAGGTTGGCAGCTGTCCTCTGAAGTGATAGAGGTCGAATTTCTTATTTTCCAAAATTTCCTTCTTTGAAATACATTAATTTCTGTCCAATATTATGTTTCAGTATAATCAATGCATAAATCCCTTCAATAATAGCCAATTTAACAGAATCAAACTTTAAAAATGACAGAAAAGTAAAAATAAGTATTTTTTCTGTTGATTTTATGGTATCTGGGCATATAAAAGGTAACACCCAAATTTGCCGTTTTTTAGTATTTTCATCAATTTTCCTTGAAATATAAAGATATCTTAAAACTGATTGATTGGGCTTGCAAAGGAACCATTTGAGCATCTTCGGTCGAAAAAGGTCTGATTTGTAAGCATTTATGACCAAGTTGTGGCCAAATAATAATAAAAAAAAGGTAACACACTTTATACGTGTACAGAGACTGTGCTGTAAACCGTTTGGAAGCTAGATGCAATTAAATCAAAATAATAACCTTGGAATTTGGTGAGGGTCTCGTACAATTTTTAAAATCGGGATTAACCAAAGCAGATTTTTTCAATAATCACTCAACAGAATTAAAAAAGTAAGGTGTCAAATTAAAGATCTTACTATTTTTGTTCATAATGGAAATTGTCTTCTTTTTTTGTTGCGTTTAAGTACCTTAAAAACAAAATAATTTAAAAAACTTAAATTACTTCAAAAATTAGAGGTCTTCAAAAAAACGATTACATATCTAAATTCTATTTATCATTTTACATCTACTGCTTACTAAAAGCACACCTACAAGCTATTAAAAAAAAAACACTAAAGTTAATACACGTTCTTTCCAAGTTATTTACTAATTACTTTTCCTCATGTATAAATCATTTTGAAGTTGTCTGCCCATTATGAGTCAGGAGAAATATGGGGTATTACTAAATTTGGGGACATTACGCGCTGTCCCGCAATGCAGTTAAGCTATTGTATCATCCTATTATATGAAGTAGTAAGGGCTTTTTGTCTGAAGCTTAAGATCTCAAAACCAACTAAGAACAGATTGGGTTCTCTATTTTAGGAAAGATTTATTTTAGTGATTAGCCCTTTTTTAGATTTAAGTCTTGGAAAGGTTTTAAGCTATTTTTTTAGCCCTTTCAAATAGAGAGCCAATAGATGTATTATTACTTGGATCTTTACACCAGATTGTCATGTTCTATAAAAAAAGTGAACTCTGTAGCTGGCTAAGATTAGATTCAGACTAAAAAGCCCTACTACTTTATATTATAGACTTGCAGCTTTTAATCAATTAATTTATGTTTAAAAATAATGACTTGAGGGAATTTTTGTAGAAGTGATTTGTCTTGGGAGGTAAAAGATACTTTCCCAAAAAATAAGGAGAACCCGATTGGTTCAGCGGTTAGCGTGATCCTTTGGTACAAACAAACAAACAGACAGACAGAAAGAGATCATTCTACTTTGTATTATAGAAAATTAAGATTATGACATATAAAGATATCTTTAAAACATTAAAGAATTGCATGTTTAGGGTTTAGGGGGAATTAGGAAGGGTTTGCTGAGATCAGCTGAATTTGAGTTTCTGATTGTGTACATAGCACCTCATCCTATCTCAATATTTACTACTAGCTAAAAAAATCTAAATTTAAAAAAAATTTAATTTTAAATGTATAATAAGATATATAAGTTTTCCGGAATTTTAAAGTTAGGGGGTGATTTGAAATCTGCATCAAATTTTGAGGATTTTTTTTATAAAATTCGTTTTTTCTATAATTCTTTATCTAAAAGCGGAAATGCAATTTAAGTTAATTAATTTGATTGGTGGATTTAAAAAATCTGCGCACTGATTGGATGGCGTACATCATTCAACCAATTAGAGCCCAGGTAGTTTAAAATCCACCTATCCTATTGGTCAAAATTAATTAACTTAAAATGCATTTCCGCTTTTAGATAAAGAATTATACAAAAAACGAATTTTATAAAAAAATCCTTAAAATTTGATGCAGATTTCAAATCTCCCCCTTACATCGAAATTCCGGAAAATTTATATATCTTAATGTATAATTAATGTAAACTGAAAATAGCTTTCGCAATAGTTGGGTTAACTGCTGTACAACCTTGGAAATTAGGGAAGAAATGGACAATCAATTTTCAGTTGATCTTTGCTGACGTTGTTCTCAGTTCAAATAGTAGAAACAGTGATGTCAATGTCAATTTTTACGCGACTTTTAAAACAATTGTCAAGATTATTATTAATTGTAGAAGTTGATTTTTTCTAATAATACCAGATATATTAAGAGATACAGATGTACATCCCCAATGATAACTAACAAATGTGTTGGTTAATTAATTTGAAACCAACCAATCACAATTCTAAAAAAGTACCTAAAGTTTATGTAGCGAACGAATAAAAAAGTGGTTAAAACATTATAATTTACAGTTTTCTATTTTCATCCTTCTGATATCATCTTCCCTTTTATAAAAGTCGCAACAATATATTATTGTTTTATATAGTTACTAGTAAAAGTGGTGTTAAGAAAAAATTTTACCTGATATCACTTAAATAGATTATCAAGTTTGAAATTAGTCAGTTTTTAATTGTGTAGCATTGTGTATGAGTGAGGTTATATAAGCTTGGATTTTCATAATCATTCTGAAGGTATTCTTCTTACAAAAGTAACAGGATCCTATGCTGATGGATCTCACTAACCGATGAACTAATACTGTTCTTCTTTACAATCTAGCTTGTCATAGGTCCTTTGAATGTTTCTTAACTTTTTTTTAGAAGGTGGAGGTACCACAAACCCCTAAAAAATATAGGAATAAATTAAAATTTTTCTGTCATAGGATCTGTCTTACTGCTGGACCAATATGGTTTTCCCTTACAGATTAGCTTCTCATGGGTCCTGCTAAGGTTTATGACTATTTTGGAGGAGGGTACCACAACCTTTCCAAGAGAAATCCCCCTCCCCCAAAATTTAAAAAAAAAAGTAAAACTAAAATTGAAAATGGAGTGAGGGGTGGACGAAGCAAATTCAAATAAAACAGTTGTGTTATCAAATTCAACTCCCCCCTCCTCAACAGCCCATAGATGCCTCTAGAGGCTTAGTCGCTAGTATAGACCTGATGTACCATCAGATTTTTTATGCATGAATTTTGTTGGATTGTCAAGTTATACTAAGGTTTTACTGTTAATATGTACAGTAGAACTGTGAAGAAAGTACAGCAATAAATTAAAAGGAATTCATTTTATATTCAGAACCAATAGCTCTGCAAAAGTACTTTTGTTATCCTGAACTCTAAATATAACATCCTGACCAAAACAAGGAAACAAAGCAAAGAAAGGCATCAGCTTTTATGTGGAGGTAAATATATATAGATACAAGGATGACAACATAACTTAGAAACAAATATTGACAACTTTAAGAGTGTCAATATTTAGAGACTTAAAAAATCAAATACATGATATTTGATACCAAAGAACTAATGTTTTTTTTACTTAAATTTAGAGATATTTTGATATTATTATATTATTGTATGGTGTCTAGGGAGTTGAGGAATCAGAGTTTTTAAACATTGAGCATTGAGCAAAAAAAATATTAAGTAATGCTGTTGAATTGACAAAATTCTTATCAATACAATATCAGTGATAATTATTCAAGTTGATAATGTCTTCCTTCCTTTTGGTTGTTTCTCTCTCTATCTTTTATTAAAAGAATAATTTTCTTTCATGTAGGAAACCAGTATTAAGAGAAGATCAAACTTAAACTCTTGATCTCAACCAACCAGCACAAGATGATTAAGAAGATGGGCGAAATCTAATTGAAGAAAAGGACAAATCTAAATCCCAAGTTAGTATACTTCTGAAAACTAAAGACACTATGTTATCAAATCTCTTTGCTAAGGCGTTATGAAAAAATTCGTATTTGAAAATTTTCACATTTTCAAAACTTCATTCTTTGTGTAAATTTGATTTGGGACTATGAAGACATTTTTATAATTGGCAAGGATAAATATTTGTGATTTTAATTTCTATTAGTCCGTAATGCTATGTGGGAAATGGGATTTTCTCAATTTCAGTTAAAGCTAAGTCTCTGAGTTTTCTAGTCAATATTCCTATTAATAAGCGTTATGTATGTTTAAGTATTTAAAATAAATAGCAGTCTGTGTGCTTAAAATGTAGAAGTTTCCATGAAAACTAATATTGTTTGTTCTGTCTAGAAATGGAATTAGACCCAGAGAGATTGTTTTGACTGAAGAAGCACAAAATATAGCTCATTCTAAAGAAAATCATCCAGAAATAACTCTTAACCCCATAGAGAAAATGGAAAGCAGCCCGGTTGAGGTATTAAACACATCTAATTCACAAGAGGATTTCCAGTCTTCACAAGGTCCTGATAAAATTGAGATGAAAAGGAATCCACAAAAGAAAATAACAACATCTGATTCCTCTTGCACCTGCAATCTTAAACTTGGAATTTATCCTTTAACTTCTCTTAGACCAGAATATTCTAAAGTTGTGGAGAATATAGAAAATACAACCATAAACTTTCATGGCCCAGCTGGTTCAACTGAACTAATAAAAGTCAAAGAAAAAATTGATGAAATTAAAGAAAAGATTGCTGAATATTATTATGATAAAAACTGTCAGGTGATAGCTATTCCTAATAACTGGACACTACCAAAGAAGCCATCTGTTATTGGACTTCCAAACAAAGAGAAAATAGATGAAGAATTTTTAAACAAGCACTGTGAAGAACTTTTGCATCATGAGATTGTAAGATATGCTAGAGAGACAAAGAAAGAAGGCCTTGTGATGAATGGATTCAATTCTCAAGATTGTCTTAAAGTATTACTAAGAAAAGCTAAAGCTGCCAGATGTAAAAATATGTTTGCTGAATTTAATAGATTTGAAAAGGAGATCAAAGATATTCTTGGTATAGAAGATATCTCAGAGGAAGTGCTGACTAAGACAATGGAAGAGCATTACAAGTGGAAGGAAGGTGAATTGAACAAGAATGATGTTAAAAGCTGGCTGTTAAAGCAGGAAATTATATTTTAAATTATTTATATTTCATGCTACATCAGTCACATTTAAATTGTGCTAAGAGTTCTAAGTTTTTGAAAATTTTTATACCCTATTTAGGACCCTTCCCAGCCGCTACATTTATTTTGGGAAATACTGTGCCATTGCAGTACAATTCATTTAAATCTACTGAATTTTCAAAATTAACAATTCAGATTTTAAGCATGTTTGAATATCTTGTAAAGTTATTGAGATAGAATGATGGTGATTTTTCATAACCCCTCCCCCAACCAAATAGTGATAATTTAAAGACCCTCTGGAATTTACCCTTATTAACCCATTAGTGCTGAGCGCCACTTTTATGGGCAGATCGAGCTGAAAATCTCAGAGAAGCTATATACTGGTCAAAATGGAATTCAAATTTTTTTGTTTTGCTCTAGTGGCGTGCACAGGAAAGTTGCAAAAAAACCTGGTTTAGCATAGCCATAAATGCCCAACGGGCATTGAGACCCGTTTTGGGCGGTTTCTGCCGGCATTAAAACCCGTTTTTTTCTAAATACCCGGTTATTTCAACAAAAAAATGAAAATTTAATTTTTGAACGCCCAAAGTGAGATGAACACTTTTTAGAACTTTGATACCATCCGTAATTGAAAACTACACAACCTTATGTAATCTATAAAGCTACAAGTAATATATGAAGCGATTTATTTCAAATTTAGTGTTTCGGCTATAGGTACCATCCTTTTCGGTTAAAAAAACCCGTTTCTCGAAGTTTTAAAACACACACACTACAAAAAAAGAACATATAAAATTTGGGTGTTATATATCAGAAAAAGAGCACAAAAATATTGGAGGACACATATAGAGATTACTAGGGTATAATGATTAGGGTGGCTCAAGAATAATAAATCATAAACAAATATTTAATGGTTGAAAAGTTAAAACTGGGTAATAAAACCAAAACCGAGCAGGGTTTTAAAACTGTCAGGTATTTATGGCCATGCCGAACCGGGTCATAATAGGGCATAAAAAAAACGATAAAAAATCATATAAAAAATAATAATTTGAATAAAACGAATTCACAAATAGATGTACTTGTCAATAAACATTAGATTTCATGAAAAAAATCAGCAGCTTTACTATAAAACCAAAAAGTTAGAAGGGGTATTTTGAATTCACCAAAATTTTTCAATTTTGTTGAGCTATACTGGCAAACAGAAGTAAGCAAAACTGCCTGCTCCAGGGGGAAATTAAAACCAGGGTAGTAGAGGGGGGATTCATACTGAGAATGATGCAATTATGAAGCTGGAAACTGTTTTTTTTTAACATTTTCTGGAACCGGGTTTTAATACCCGGTTCGTCACTCATGGGTTAAATTAATTTATATTATAATTAAAATTTAATTGTTAAATATAATCAAAAACAGGTGTTAAGAAGAAATCAAAACATAAAAGAAATCCCATTTGAAAAATTAAATAGCTTTTATCAATATCAATACTACAATCTGACATTACAACAACATAAGCTAGAATGGGATATACTAGTCATCTTTCCTGATATAAAATCTATAATAAATATTGAGGTAAAGCTTGGTCCTCAAAGTAAAGGCAATAAACTTAATTTACTGCATGAAGCTTCAAATCAGACTGAAAAACATTTCTTGTACTTCCTAAAATTATTTGGTTCAAAGCTCTCTGAAAATTGGAAATTCATCAAGGCAGCCTGTGTCCCTTACCTGAAAGTACAAAGAGATGCTGATAATCCGTGCAAACAGTGCAAAATTTATATTCTAAATGAGAATGACATAACTAACATATCCACTTGGATTGAATGCTTGGCATTAGATAAGGTTCAAAATGCCAGATCAACAGACTATGAAAATTTATTGGCAACAATCATTGGACAATCCTCTCTTCAGGATTACTTCAAAAATGATCTTATTATATCTCCTTTAGATAATGCTAAAAGGATTGAGAGATCAATAACAGGAAATAATCTAGGAATATCAGGTGAATCAGATTATGATCATGAATATATGCTGAATACAGAACAGTATCTGGCAGTCAAGAACAAATCCTCTATTCTTGTAATTGATGGAGATTATGGAACAGGCAAGACATTTGTACTGAAAGAAAGAGCAAAAATATGTGCCAATCAAAACAAGGAAGAGAAAATAGCATATATAAATCTCACAGGTCTTTTCATTGACAATGGAAAATTTGACAGGAAAGATTACAATGAACCAACAGTCATGGATCTTATTTCACACAATGATTTTATTGGTTATAATAATATTGAAGTAATATCCTGTTATAGCCTTTTTAACAAAGCTTCTTTTCTAGAAAACACCACAACAACAGAAGAGGTACTCAACTATTCACTTAAAAATTATCTTTGCAAGCATAATTTTTTACACATTTTTATTGATGAAATGGTTCCTTTACATCAATCCTGTGAATCTTGGCTAAATTCATCTTTAAAAACTGTCTGTATTTCTATGAAGTTTGATGCTTTGCAAATTTTGAAGAGTAATGCTTGGATTGAGAGTTTAAAACAAACTCTTGAAGCTTCGCATATTCATTTGAAATTTAACATGAGAAATTCTGAAAATGTTATACAGACTGCATCTAGTTTTAGTTTTCATAAAAACTTTAGCTTATTGCCAAATAAAAATATCAAAGGAAATCAAAATTACTTTCATATTAGCAATGATGTGTATGACTTAAGTGTATTAGCTGTTGCTGCCTTAAAAAAATATTTTCCTGATGTTGACAAAGAAAATATTGTAGTCTTGACTTCAACAAAAGCACTTGCTATGGATATCTACAATAAATTAAACAAAGCTCTACCAACAAAATGTGTTTGCATGCATCCATTTTCATTCAATACTATCACAGATTATTTAATAAATCCCAAAGGGGTATTCTGTACATCAATAGATAGCTTTCATGGAGCCCAAGCAAGAAACAGTATAGTAGTTTTAGATAGCCCAGTTGATGCATACAAACGTAGAAACTTTATTTTGAGAACAATAGCTTTAGAGATTGTTATTGTTGGAGATATTAGTTTTGACCTTAAACCAACTTCAGCATTTGAGGAAGATAATCAATTCATGCCAGAATGTGTTTTTTATTACAAGAATATATACAAGTTTGACTACTCTACCCTTACCTATGCAGTGTTGAACAAATATTTCATCAATAAACTAAAAGATAATCTTGTCATTTTGACTCATGAAGGCAAAGATATATTTGCATTATTAGAGAAGAAAATTTCTGATATATCAAGTGATATTGTATGTTGTTTTTTTCATACAATACATAATCTTCAAAAACTGAAAATTGAAATCATTGATCTACTACAAAAAACTAATCAGATCATAATCCTACAAATTTTATGTGAATATGATTTTGTTGAAGTTTGTGACATTATTTCTAAGGCAAACAATATATTGTTGTTTGCTGGTAATGAAAATTTGTCCAATGATATATTACAAGAATACAATTCAAAGTGTAGAAACCTAATTCTTCAATCTAGACCAAAGATTGCGTTGATTATTGATGAGGGAAATTTTGATGCTTTTACTGACAATGATGATCCTTTCCTAAAGATGTATAAGGACTATGATCTTCACAATACTATTATTTCTTGTCAACATTATAGGAATAAACACATGTTAGATCAACCCAGCATTACCATGGGAGTATTACACAAGCATTTCACCAAGATACTGGAGGAAAATCTTGTTATATTGACACCTGAAGGTGATGATATGCTGAAATCATTAGAGAAGAGAGTCTTTGATTTTTCAAGTGCAATTCAATGTTCATTCTTTTCTGATAATATATTTCATGGGTCAAGTGAAATCAATGATTTACTACAAAAACCTGGACAGATTATAATCTTACAAATTAAAGATGGATATGATTTTGAAAATATGTATGACTCCCTTTCTATGGCAAAAAATTTTCTTTTGTTTGCTGGCGAGGAAGGATGGTCTACAAGTTATGAAGAAAAACAAAACATTGAAAACATTGTAAAGTTTAAAAACCTTATCCTTACTGTGAGACCAAAGTTTGCACTAGTTATACATCAAGGAAACGTTAGCGAGTTCAATAGCCTACCTGATTATCCATTTGTGAATATTATAGAGGTTGCTAATCTTCACAATTATATAAATATTGTTCCACTTGATTGTAAACATTACAAAAATATTTACAATTTTGATCTACCTACCCTCACCATGGGGGTATTAAACAAATATTTTGCCAACAAACTTAGAGAAAATCTTGTTATATTGACACAAGATGGGGAAGGTATGTTTAAATCATTAGAAAGAAAAGTCTCTGATGTATCAAGTGATATTGTGTGTTCTTTCTTTAATTATTGCTTAATTGATAATACAAGTGAAATCAGTAACCTACTACATAAATCAGGACATATTATAATCTTTGAAATTCCATTTTTTGAGAACTTGCATGAATTATGCAAAATTCTTTCTTTGGCAACAAATGTACTAATATGTACTGGTTCATATTGGTCATGTGAAGGTAAAGAGCAATACAATGAACAATGTAGAAACCTAATACTTAATATCAGACCAAAGTTTACACTGGCTGTACATTGTGCTAACATTAAGGAGCTTGCTGGCCCACCTGATTATCCATTTCTTAATATGATCAAGGACTCTAATCTTCACAATTATGTGAATATTGTCCCACATGATTGTCATCATTACAAGAATTTTCACAAGTTTGATCTTATGAACATTACCATGGGAGTACTAAACAAATATTTCAGCAAGAAGCTTAAAGAAACTCTTTGTATTTTGACATTTGAAGGGTTTAAAACATTTGAATTATTAAAAAAGAAAGTCTCTGATTTAACAAGTGACATTAAATGTTCTTACTTTGATATTACATATCTTTATCGCAACTTTGCTGAGTCAAAATTACAAAAAGGAAAAAATGATATAAAAGATCTTTTACAAAAACCTGAACAAATAATATACTTTTCATTTAGTGATTTTAATGAAGTTTGTGCCCTTCTTTCTTCAGCAAAAAATGTCCTGGTTTTTTCTAGTGAAGTGGTCAATTATTTGCCAATTGAATTCCAAAAGGAAGAGAATGCAAAATTTAGAAACCTAATACTTACAATTAGGCCAAAATTTGCAGTAGTTATACATTATGGAAACATAGAGGAGTTTACTGGCCCAACTGATTATCCATTTCTAAATATGATTGAGATCAATAATCTTGATAAATATATGAATTGTGGTACATTTTATTACAAGAATATTTACAAGCTGGATCTACCTAGCCTGACCATTGGAGTTTTAAACAAATATTTCTTCAATAAACTTGAAGAGAATCTTGTCATTTTGATCGATAGCGTTACAGAAGCTAAAGAAATGTTTGCATTGTTAGAAAAGGAAGTCTCTGAAATATCAAGTGATATTGCATGTTCTTACTTTGATACTGATAGAGAATGGAAAAGTGAGGTTAAACATCTGCTACAAAAACCTGAACAAATTATATACTTAAAAATTTCATGTTTAGATGATTTTGATGAAGTATATTTTGACTTTCCTTCAGTACCAATAAATGTCCTAATATTTACTGGTAATATATATTGGTCAAAGGAAATGCAAAAGAAATTCATTGGAAAATTTATAAATATTGGAACAAAGTTTGCATTAGTTATGCATGAGGAGGACAAGGGTGATTTTTCTGGCCCACATTTGCATATGATAGAGGATTCTAATCTTCACAATTATATAAATGTTGTTCCGCATGATTGTAATCATTACCAGAATGCATACAAGTTTGATATTCCAAGCCTTACCATGGCAGTATTAAACAAATATTTCAACAATAAACTTGAAGAAAATCTGGTTATATTGACCACAGAAGCTGATTCTAAAGATATATTTCAATCATTGAAAAAAAGAATCCCTAATGTATCAAGGGATATTGAATGTTCTTTCTTTACTATGTATAAAATTGGTAGTTTAAGTGTAATCATTGAGACACTAAAAAAAACTGAACAGATTTTAATCATACAATATAATTCTAAAGAAATATATGAATTGCTTTCTTTGGCAAAAAATATTCTATTATTTACTGAGGGTGATGATTTGCTAGGTGAAGTAAAAAAGAAATACATTGTAAAGTGTAGAAACCTCATACCTGCTATCAGACCGAAGTTTGCACTAGTTATACATGATGATAACATTCCTAAGTTTTCTGATAATCCACGTCTGAATATGATCACAGACTCTAATCTTCACAATTATATAAATTATGTTCTTAATGATTTTCATCATTACAAGAATATTGACAATCTTGATCAAACAAGCCTAACCATGGCAGTATTAGAAAAATATTTTTCTAATAAACTTGAAGAACATATTGTTATATTGACACCTAAACCAAATAGTGAAGATATGTTTAAATCATTAGAAAGGAAGGTCTCTGTTGTATCAAGTGATATTGTTTGTTCTTTCTATGATGAGTTTACAATTAGTTCAATTGGTTCAGCAGAAATAAATGCCAAACTTAAAAAAACTGGACAGATTATAGTCTTTAACATTCCATTTTTTGATGATATGCATAAATTATGCAACATTCTTTCTTTGGCAAAAAATGTTCTCATATTTTCTGCTTATAGATATCAACCAAGAGATAATAAAGTGAAATACTATGCAGGGTGTAGAAACCTAATATATAATACGAGATTAAAGTTTATACTCTTTGTACATGGTGGAAACATTGAGAAGCTTGCTGGCCCACCTGATAACACTCGTCTGAATATGATTGAGGATAATAATCTTCATAGATATGCATATAGTTTTGGTTATTTTCAAGATATTTGATGATAATAATGTAATTAATAAATTGTAAAATATGATTGTTATTTGAAGTTATTTAAAAGCAAAACTTCTCTGATTTTATCTTTGTTTTGTCATTTATAATAATTTGTGTTTAACATGATGATTGATAAAAAAATATTGGAATTCCTTAGATATCTTTATTTTATATTTATATTTAAGTTGATGTTTTTCTGAAGATATAATACACACTTGTTATAAAATCTGAAAATAATAAGTACAATTTACTATTCTTAAAATCACAATTTTGTTTTTATAGACAGTTTACATAATTGATATTCAAAATTATTGTAATGTATTAATGTAATAACATATGAAACATTTTAAAATAAAGTATAACAATATATAAATGGTAACTTCAGTAATCACTAAACCTCTCAAAGCAGATTGTTATAAAACAAATTAGGTCTTATCATAAAAATTGCCTTAGTTTACTATTTAGGGTTTTATTATAACTACTTACATAATACACAGGAATATGTAAGTGAGACTTAAAAAAAACTACTAAATTAATGATAATTAGAGGTGAAAAGCTGGTATAAAAAGCCTTTTTTTATAACATTATGATATTTTAATTCTTTTACCTCTAGCCACTATGGAAGGGCGGAAAATGTAGCAAAAGTTGCTTAGAACCACACCACGACATTTATAAAGCTTCCCTAAAAACTATAATTAATTCTGACCAACAATTTCCAAGATATCTAGCTTAAGAAAATAACCTTACTACTTTATATCATAGGATAGATTTTGCTTATGTGTAGATTATATAATACTCATTACCAAAGGGAATTGATTGAGCAATAAGGAACAATATACATTACAAATTACAATACTTTTTACAATTGTCAGAGATTCCAAGGGATAAGACAATGGACGATAAATTGATAAATTACCCCTTCTGTAGATTAAAATTATTGGTTGAAAAAATCAACTCTACTTGTTTGGAATCAACTCATTACCAAGAAAGTACCCAAAGTTTTAGAGCAAATAAAAATTAAAACTTGGTTATAAAACTTTGGGTTCTAGTATAATTTACAGTCCAATGTCCCATCCCTCCCTGGATATAACTTGAGATTTTGCATTTTTCTTGTGGTAGTCTTCTTTTCTTCGTTTTTCTTCACAGTTTTCTAGTTTCTGCATTTTTAAAATATTCAAAGAAGTTGTATCAACTTTTTTGCTTTTTATTTAAGATAGCTAGCCGGTCCTTTCAGTAAGTAGTAGATGTAAAATTTTTCATAGAATTCAGATATGCAATCGGTTTTTTTGTAGACCTCTTATTTTTTAAGTAATTTAAGTTTTTTAAAAAAATAATTAAGTCGGTTTTAAGGTACTAAAACGCAACAAAATAAAAGAAGAAAATAGCCAGTATAAACAAAAATAGTAAGATCTTTAATTTGACACCTTACTTTTAAAATTCTGTTGAGTAATTGTTGAAAAAATCTATTTTTTTAACCTCGGTTTAATCAAAACATTAAACCTAAATATTTTCTCATACAGACATAAAAAATATGGGTTCATATATACCATTAGAATGAGAAAAATAATATGAATCTATTGTAAGCAAAATTGAAAAAGTTTAAAAAAATTGTAATAAAAAATAGAAAAAATAAAAAAGTTATTTTAAGAATTGTAACTACTAAACTAGCCAATCACAAATCGCAAAAATTGACAAATTGGGAAGCTTAATCTATAAAATTAACCTATAGAATTGCCAGAAAAAAAGGAGAACGTTCATACAATATATACAATAGATACTACAATAAATATAGTGATATTAAAGAACATGTAAAGAATGAAAAATTATGAACAAATATGCATCAGTCTGTTTATAAAATTCAAAACAATGCAGTTAAAAATACATTATTGTTTCTTGTGTTTAAAAAATATCTGCTACATTGCATTGTCTTTTGTTTAGGTTTAGTTCAGGTTTGGTTCAAGCTAACCCTTTAAAGCCGAAAATTATGATTCTTAAAATAAACTTATTTTTTTTATTATAGTTTTATAAAACTTTTTTAATTTTGCTTAGAATAGATTCGTAATATTTTTCTGATTCTAAAGGTATATATGAACCCATGTTTTTTATGTCTGTTTGAAAAAATATTTAGGTCTAAAGTTTTTATTAAACCGAGGTTAAAAAAATAGATTTTTTCAATAATTACTCAACAGAATTTTAAAAGTAAGGTGTCAAATTAAAGATCTTACTATTTTTGTTCATACTGGCCATTTTCTTCTTTTATTTTGTTGCGTTTTAGTACCTTAAAACCGACTTAATTATTTTTTTTAAAAACTTAAATTACTTAAAAAATAAGAGGTCTACAAAAAAACCGATTGCATATCTGAATTCTATGAAAAATTTTACATCTACTACTTACTGAAAGGACCGGCTAGCTATCTTAAATAAAAAGCAAAAAAGTTGATACAACTTCTTTAAAAAATCAACAGTTTTTTATTTTTTATGTGGATATTTTGTTCGTTGATACCAGTTTCGTTCACAGGTTTTTACCAAGGGGGGAAGGGGGTAAAAAAAAGAAGAGACTTTCCAATTTAAATTTTTAGGGGGTGTTAACACCTACCATCGCCCCCATGGTAGGATGGATTAGATGATTTATAAAGTAATTGTTCAATGTTAATGGGAATCTTCAGAAGAACTTCAGACTGTTTAACTAAAATAAGGATGAAAACATCCATAATTAAGTAGCAAAGTATATAAAATCATGTATGCACAAACAAACATAGTGAGTTATAGCACATATGTTTAGTGATCATAAAAAGAGAAAATAATCTTTTACATTTCAACATAAATATGTAGCATAACCGATAACGTATCTTCTCAACTAAAAATATAAAATTATAATAAAATTTCCTAAAAACATTCTGTACAAAAAGTCAGGAGTTAAATAACTGAAAACCTTTCCTAACAAATTTA
This sequence comes from Acartia tonsa, assembly GCF_053477335.1. Taxonomy (NCBI): domain Eukaryota; kingdom Metazoa; phylum Arthropoda; class Copepoda; order Calanoida; family Acartiidae; genus Acartia; species Acartia tonsa. Next base: position 45,213,897 of record NC_137272.1, read on the forward strand.
TATTGCAAAATTTATAAAAGATGGGAGTAAAATATCATGGATCTTAATGGATAAGACAATTTGTGATAAATTGATATATATCCCCAAGAATGAAAAACAAATTTAACCCCACTGTACATTAAAATTATTGGTTTAAGCGTTTAGACACTGCTAGTTGTTTCACAAACCTATCAAAATGTAAAAAAAAATACCCAAAGTTTTTAAGCCAGCGAATAAGAAAATGTTATTATAAAACTTTGGGTACTAGTGTAACTAACAGCCCAATGTTCCCTTCCTCCCTGAAATAATATGCATAGAGAAAGATAACTTGAAGTATAAATCACAAAAAGTGTTAGATCGACCAAAAGATGTTATTATAAAGGAGGGATTCAGTGAGGGAAGGGACATTAGGCTGTTCATTACACTAGTCCCCAAAACTTTTATGGAACACAACTTTGGGGAATTTCATTGAATTTTTATATGTTGAGTTTTGAATGTTTGAAACACTAATTGCAATCTGAAGAAGGGGTAATTTTGTGTATCATAATTGGGAGATGTACACTGTACATCAATTTATCTCCAATAAATAACTAATATGCTAAAAAAAGTCATAGATAGACATTAGACAAATATACTTGATTATCCATACATTGTTTTGACCGTTTGTCTGTCGGTCATGGTATAAAGACATAAACATTTTTTTAAAGGTTTTGTGAGTTTTTTGATATGACAACTGAACATTTAGTCTATAACTTACGTTTGTCCATTACATGATTCTTTTTATGCTTTACTACTTATGGATCTAGTCATCCTTGTTAAATATATGGTTAAATTTTGATTTGATTTATAACCTGGGCATTTATGTAAAAGACAGTTTTGGATTAATGCTCGTTTTGGGAAGTTTTTAAACAGCAGCGCATAGATTTATCATCAAAGATTATATACAGAAATATTATTAGCATTGTCCTTTATTTTACAAGTTTACCCCTAGAATAAGTCTAGCCTCTAGAGGCCTCTGTATGGTAAGATTGAAAAATTAGCATAAAACCTTCTTAGGAAGTATTTTAGTTTTTTTAGTATCACCAAAGATTATATAGAAAATATTATTAGCATTGTCTTTTTTTACAAGTGACCCCTAGGATAAGTCTAGCCTCTAGGGGCCTCTATATTGTAATATTTAAACAATAGCTTAAAACCACCTTGGGAAGTTTTTTGACAGTGCATAGATGTATCACCAAAGATTATATGGTGCCTTCACACAAAGTTCTTGGTGAGCACTGAAATATTTTCCCCCGTCCACCTTTCAAGAAATACATTTAAAATAAGAAAAGTTTTTTTTACTTCTCTTAACCCTCAGGAACTATAACTGCGTTGCCGTAACCCAACTTAACTTTGCCTAAAGTGTAAAACCCTCTTCTTTATAATTTACTGAACTTCGCTATAACATTACTGCGAGGTTCCTTTCACTAAGAGAGGAAAAGTAAATTGCTGGTTACCCACCCACCCCCCTTCCTACCTATAAATTTTCAAAATATTTTAGATTTTGAAAAAACCCACAACCTAAAAAATGCCCTCAAGCTAACAGTTTTGAAAATGAAAAAGATCAATTTTCCTATAAATTTAAAAAGGGAAATTTTTTAGGTATATATTTTGCTGGATAATGCATGGTAACAAAATCTATGAATAATTTCTTTTCCAGTATCGCTTCGAATCCGATTGATATCCGGTGGATTAGAACCGGTTTTCAGACATACTGAAAAAATATGTCTTGCATCTCATTGTATCCAGTTTTCTACGAATATAAAAATGTACAATCATAAGATTAAAACAAGTTTATTTAGCGGTAGTCCGTGTTTTAATTCTTACAATTGTTTATTTTTATATCTGCGGAAAGCTGTATTAATAACTATTGTTTTATTTATAATTAATATTTGAATATTTTCCTGTTTAGCAGTTTGTAAATTTGATCCGGCTGTACTGCTACGAAGTAGTTGATCACTCTATAAATAGATAGATTTATGAATTATAAATAGATAGGGAGATAGATACATATATAAATAGATAGATAGACAAATAGATAGTTTTATTGATAACAATAATTCCTAAATTTAATCTTGTTGAAAAACTACGAAGTAGATAATCACCTTAAAATAGACACATAGATACATTGATAAATAAATAGATAGGTACAAAGATAGATAGATAGACAGAAAGAAAGATATAAATAAAGTTAGATAGATAGACAACAAGAAAGATATAAATAAAGATATATAGATTGATAAAAAGATAGATAGTTGTATACTAATGGATAATTTTTGTGATACATAGAGGAGCTTCGCCACTTATAATCTTAGGGCATAAATTATAAAAATTCAATTTCAAGCAGTTTGACTAAAACAATGTGTTTGATTGTAGCCTTTAACTCTAATGGACGCGAACGTTTTTTTTTTAATATAAATTCATAATGAAGTATTTCTTAATATCACCATCCTGACAGGCACAGGATGCCAGCAAACCTGGCAGGATCATCCAGGTTAACTATCGTTACCTTGGAAATATGTAGGTAGTGCCTTGTCCCATTCTTACAAGCGGGATTTGGAAACCCTAAAAATGGAAACTTAATTTTTTTGAGGCTCTGTATTGAAAGGGAAAGAGTGAAAAATGAAAATAGCCTTAAACCATCAGCATACTTAAACTCTCCAAGCGCTCCAACATGGAGAAACCAATCGGTTCATTGGCTAGCAAGGATTTAACGAATACAACCAAAAATTACTAGTGGCTGCGCCTTTATAGGCCTCTTGGGGAAAGTGGGGGAAGGTAAGTGGAATCTTCAATTTTTAATTTAGCTTTAATAAGAAAAGTAACTTCTCTTGGGATGGAGAGGTACCCTCCCCATATAATATAGTCATAAACCTTCCCATGACACATAAGAAACTACCCTGTAAGGAGAACCATAAAGGTTCAGCGGTTAGAGAGATGTTTAGCTACAGACAGATAGACATCCTGTTACCTTTACATAACAATTAAAAGCTACTGTACCTGATTTACTGTTTTGAATATCCTTCTTGCTATAGAGCTGGAAAAGTGGGTTAGGCATTGGGCCTTCATTGTTAATATACAATTGGTCCACTGGTTAGCTACAGACAGACATCCTGTTACTTTTATATAAGGATCATAGCTATTATACCTGATTTACTTGATTTTGAACATCCTTCTTGCTATAGAGCTGGAAAAGTGGGTTAGGCATTGGGCCTTCATAGTTGCTATACAATTGGTCCAGCTGTTAGCAACAGACAGACAGACATCCTGTTACTTTTATATAAAAGCTACTTTACCTGATTTACTTGGTTTTGAACATCCTTCTTGCTATAGAGCTGGAATAGTGGATTAGGCATTGGGTTTTCATTATTGCTATACAATTGGAATGAGGGTTTGTCTTTTGGCTCCTTGTTTTAAAAATACTTACATTTTACATATATTTATTATAGAGGGGACATTAGACGGAAAATTACACTGGTGCCCAAAGTTTTATAAACCAAGGGAGTAAGGGAGGGGACAACAGGCAATTAATTCAATTTGAGAGTTTTCACTGAAAGGCAATGAAAACCAGATTTATCCAGAAAATTTGAAGAAAATATTAAAGTATTCATGGTAATATTAAATATTATTTAGAAAAAAATTTAGAAAAAAAAAATTTATTTAGAAAAAAGCATTTACTTGAAAATTAGGTAAACAATACTCACTTTATACAAAAAAAGGGGGGGGGGGATTTGCATATCTTTTTCCCCTGTGTGTAACCCCTGTAGGTAATATCAGCAGTGCCCCAACCTTGTGGGCTACAAAGTATCCCAATAAATCTAACCTAACCTCAGTAATTAACAAACAAAAGAAAAACTACCCCCTCCCTTTTTTCAATCGTAAAAAAAGGAGCGGAGGGGGGTGTTTGTGTAAACAAGACTTTTTAAGGGAATACACCGACTATTTCAGAACAATATGTTTGTGTGTCTATCTATAAGTTTCAGTTTGTGTGTCTATCTATAAGTTTCAGTTTGTGTGTCTATCTATAAGTTTCAGTTTGTGTGTCTATCTATAAGTTTCAGTTTGTGTGTCTATCTATAAGTTTCAGTTTGCCAAATTAACAATTTGATTCGATATAAGCTTTATATTTATCTGTAATTCTACCCATCCATTTGTTTGTATGAACAGTTATCACTCCAAATTATTTGAACATAGGAGTATTCTTTAAAAACTTTTCACTAATGCCTCACTAAATCAGTGAGGATTGCTGAAATTTTTGGTGTAAAATCCTCTAAAATCGCATAAAAATCTACAAAAATTAAACCAAATCTTATGTTAATAACCCAAAATTTTTGTCGATTTTAGAGGATTTTTTAACAAAAATTTTTATCGAGCATCACTGATTTTAGTGAGGCATTGAGCCAATCTACCTCAGTTCTTAGAAGAGTTTTAGTATATCTACTTGCTTTCAAAATTGTATTCTTTTTTCTTTGTTATAAACTCGTATTATCTAAAGAAACAAATCTTTAAACACGTTTGACCTATTTATTCTGAATCCTCTGACGTTATTGTCCTATTCACAAAAAAATTATTTCAGAGAAAATATATGAACGTCGGCCTTACCTTACAAAAAAAGGTGATCATCCACAAAGTACCTAGTCTAGGAAAAAATCCCCCCTCCCATCCATGGTTTATTTTAAAATAAATTGAAAATGAGAGGGTAGTGTTCTATATTTTACGTACGGTCAGTTTAGGTTAGGTGTTTTAGTTACACTGTAGCACTACGGGTATTGGTCTCGCAGAGTTAGGGCCCTCTTTTTATCTTAAATTTTAAGTTTCAATATTCAAGTATTTCTATTCCTGGTAGTTATTACTGTAAAGGTCAAAGATGGAGCTGGGATGAGATGGTCCTGCAGGTACTAAAATATAGATAGATAGATATATTTTTGTACTTAGAGACTTTAAAATTTCATAAAGATCCGCCGCCGTTTTTCTCCGCCGACCACCAAATGCAGCGGCTGGCAGCTGCCAAATACAGCGGCGGCCGCAGAATTTATGTTTTGAAATTTCTAATATAAAATTTATGTAAAGATAAACATTTTCTGTAAAAAAATTGTTCTTCTAGCTTCAAAAATAAGAAAATTACAACCGTTTGAAATTTTTAAGTAAAAAAGGACCTAAAAACAAAGGTTGTTGAATAAAAGGGTGAAAGAAGCAAAAATTGACTTTGACTCACTTAGAGTCGGAAATTTATTATCAAACAGGGGACTTGCACAATTTGTTTTTATCTCCCTAACTCCTATAGGGACTGAGATGATATGGGGGGGAGGACTTTGAATGCCCTCCCCCCAACCAATAAGGTTAAGCAAGGGGCCCAACTGTTAAGGGTTAATAATTAGACAAATAATTATATTTTTACCTGCCGCGGGTTCGAATCCATTCAGTTGGTTAGCCTGTTGTAGGCCACCTAAGTTTGGCAGGTTCTGGACAAGGCTGGGGTACAGTTTTCCAAGTTGGGATAGCAAGTCTTGCTTTGTAGCTCCTTGAAAAAAAGTAGATTTCCCGATGATGATTGTCAAAATTACCCCTTTTGTGGATTGGAATTAGTGGTTGAAACGTTTGGACACTCAACTTAATGAACCAGCAAATAAAAATTCTATAAAAGTCCCCAAAGTTGTTAAGCCAACAAATAAGAAAACGTTATTATAAACAGTCCAATGTTCCCTCCCTCCCTGCAGAAACCTATAAAACTAAGAAACTGTTAAACAGATATACAAACAAAACGATAAGAAGTACGGACCATATTAAAAAAACACGTTTTATTCTTAAAACTTAAGATGCATTGACATAAATATTTTTTATCTACCCATGGATCTAAAGGGATAAGACAATGACCGATAATCTGGTATACACACCACATACCCAATTATGATACAAAAAGTTACCCATGTTGTAGATTTGGTGGTTGAAACGTTTGAACATCAACTTAAGTAAACTTTGGGGACTAGTGTAATAAACAGCCCTATGTCCATGTCCAATCCCTCCCTGCAGAACCTATACAACTAAGAAACTGTGAGAAAGATAAAAAAACGAACAAGAAATACAAAATTAAAAAACACGTTTTATTCTTAAAACTAAGAATGCATTCAATTGACATAAATGTATGGATGTAAAAATACGTGGATATATTGACAGGGTAAAATTTGTCGTCAATTTAGGTTGATAACTTATGCCTCATTTATTGATCAGTTCATTTATCTAGTAGGAGAATTAGGTATGGGGTAAAGAGGGCGGATGGAGGAATCATTATTTTAGCCAGCAGAGAGTATCAATTTATCGGAGTACATAAAAATTGAGTGCAACAGTCCAATAATAATACCTCCCTTCTTACTAGATGAACAAACTGACTAATAAATAATGTTCATATCAACAACTTAAATTGATGAAAAAAAGCTTCTGTCAATATATCCACGTATATTCTATATCCATTAATTGAGAATCTACCCACGGATAATTCAACAAGAAAAACAATATTAAATTTCACAGAATTTTTACTTGCGCTTTATGTATAAGAATTTTCAATAAAATAAACGTGGAAATATCAACACGTGCGTGAAAAATTGTCTGTATTGATTTCATGTGTTGATTTAATTAAATTTAATGTTTTAAAATTGAAGCTTTTCTATAATTAGGGTCTGTCCGTCCGTACGTCCGTCCGAGACAGATACCTTTTTTTGATAATTTAGTCATGTTAGAATTGTCCTATCAATTTCAAGCTTTGTATGGTGATTCCTGTAGTAGTTAGGTACGATTTAGAAAGCGTAGCAACTCTATAATCATTACCAGAATGTCCGTACGTCCATTTTAAACATGTTGATTTTTTACTTTTTTCACAACACATTTTTATGTGATCTAATTATCCGATTGTTCTGATTTTTGGTATATTGATTCCTGAGACAACAAAGTATAATATTATAAGTAAAGCAACTCTATAATCAAGTCCTGAAATGCAAGTATGTCCATAAACATTATCCTGAATCAAGAAGTTTTTCAACAAATTTACTTACAATTTTGCTTCGACTCTTATACATTTATATTCTGATTATTCAGTTCTGACACTATATAAGTGTTTAGGTCCATTTGTTCTACCGTTTCAGTGCTTCGATTTCATGGATGTTGTCATCCTTGTTAATCAACAGAGAGGGAGGGGACATTGGATTGAAAGTTACTTTGGTAAGATTTATAATTACGTTCTTATTTGGTTGGTTCCAAACCAGTGGTGCCTGAACTGTTCAACCAATTACCTAATCTACAGAATGGCTATTTTTTTTATTATTATTTCAATGTTTTACCTTTTTTGTAACAATTAAAGGCTTCGTTATAATATTTTTTACAATTTGGGGGGTTATCAACCCCTTCCCCCATCCCCTATTTTTATCGTCTTTGAATTAGAGGCGAACTTTTTAAGCATGAACTATCTTGTTTTGAATTCATTTGTCATAATGTAATATATTACTTTTTTTTTTTAAATCCAAGCTTTTCTAATTATAGGGCCGCGTCGGTCCGTCCGTCCGTCACGGACAATTTGCTCTTTTGGTTAATTTAAATTGATTAGAATAGTAATATCGATTTCAAACTTTGCATGATGATTCCTTTAATACTAAGGTGCTATTTAGGAAACATGCAACTCTGTAATCGTTACGAGTAGATCTTTTTAAAACATGTTGATTTTTTTACTTTTTTACAACATTTTTTGTATGCTATAATTATTAAGATAGACATGGAGAAATTATCCTATCATTTTCAAACTTTGCATGCTGATTTCTATGACATTTGGATACAATTAATAAAGTGTAGCAACTCTATAATTGCTACCAAAAAGTCTGTACGTCTGATTTTTAACATTTTGATCTTTTGTCCTTTTTTCTCATTTTATATTAGAGATTCGCCTTTATGGCTGTTTTCATGCTTGTTCATTAGATATTTTATACATTTTGTTACGAAGGGCATCTTTTATGTTATAAAACATGTTAAAAATTAAAATACTTAGTTATATAAAATAATTAAAACTATTCCTATAAACATTTTATATAATTTTAAAAGGAATTTTACTAATTAAGTAGTTTAATTATGCTAATAATAGAATATTAGTACTTTTTAACCAAAAAATTTAGTCTTTAAAAATATCTATTAATATTAGTGGAATAGTTATACTTTTTTTTGTATGTCATATGTTTCATAGAGATAGCGGACATTGGTCTCTTTATTACTTCTTTATTAAGGTTAGGTTTCATTAAGTTGAGTGTTGAAACGTTTCAATCACTAATAATAATCTACAGAAGGAGTAATTTTGTGAATCATCATTGGGGATGTACATATATTTATCGGCCACTGTCTTATCCCTTTAGATCCTTGATTCTTACATATCAACGTGACTCTACCTTCAATAAATGTCTTAAATAGATAAATACTTGTTTATGATTATTTCTATGAATTAATCAAAATTCCTCCCACTAGTTTAATTATATTTATCCAGGGATCTAAAGGGATAAGACAATGGCTGATAAATCGATGTACATCCCAAAAAATGATACACAAAACTGCCCCTTCGGTTATTAATATTATTGGTTGAATCATTTGAACACTCAACTTAATGATCCAACCAATCAAAAGTCCCCAAAGTTGTTAAGCCAACGAATAAGAAAACGTTATTATCAAACTTTGGGGACTAGTGTAATATACAGCCCATTGTCCCCTCTCTCTCTCTGATATTAATCTCTATCTCATTAAAGTTTTATAGAATAAAGTAAAATAAAATCAGTTTTAAAAATGGAGTTAAGTTTTACATGTAAATTTCAATGTGTTGTATCAACTCTCAATTGGTTCTTTGAAAATTCACCAATAGTGTCGGGAATATTAACACAAGTAGCAGAAAACAATTTGATGGCAGACGAAAAAGTTCCTTGGAATAGGGGGGCAGGTAGTTATTTGTATAAACATCTATACTATAGATCTGTTATCAACCTTTAAAGATTTTAGTGGCTGGTAAATGGTATTTAATCCCCTTAAGGCCTTACCCCTCCGGGAATCCCTAACCCTTTGGAGTCTATCCCTGGGTACCTTTAGCCTGCAGGGCTTCCAGTTACCCAATATAACCTAACCTAACCATGTTTAGAACTCTTTGAAACAATTTAGAGCAAAAAACTTATTACATGTGTTATGGTAATAAGATGTCTGTAACTTAAGATATTCCAAACCGCTAGAATGATATGGTTTTCTTTTACAGTGAAGCTTCTCGAAGGCTCTGGAAAGATTTATAATTATTATGGGGAAGGATACCAACACCCTCTCAAGAAAAATTATCTTAAACAAACCTATCCCTCCCCCCCACTAAAAAAAAATATTTACTATCTATAGAGGCCTCTAGGGGCGTAGCTACTAGCAGATAATAAACCAATCTTTGATGACTTCTCTAATATTCTTTTTAATTATCTTTCCAATCAAAATTAAATCCCATTACATGGAAAAGAGGTTTAAGATAGGTTTTCGGAATTTTTAATCTATTATAATTATAGATATTAAATGTTGTTATTTTGTAATATATTCTTAAAGTACAAATATCAAATTCAGGAATCTAAAGGGATAAGACAATGGCCAATACATTGTTGTACATCTTCAATGATGTTACACAAAATTACACCTTCTGTAGATTATATTTAGTAGTTGAAATGATTTAAAATTTAACTTAATAAACCAACCAATAAAAAATCAATAAATGTCATAAAAGTTGTTACGCGAACAAATAAGAAACTTTATTATGAAACTTTGGGGACTAGTGTAATAAACATTCCATTGTTCCCTCCCTCTCTGATTAAATTGCTGAATCACAAGAAACATAATATATTTTAATAATTAGAATTAATAAAAACGTTTTAACATTTAAAGAAGACCAAAATTGGGAGTAAAAAATCATGGAGGGAGGGGACATTGGGTTGTTTTTTACACTTGCAAGTTAGTCCCCAAAATTTAATTGTTTGTTGACACAATAATTTTTGGGACTCTAATTTAATTTTGATTGGTCGGTTCATTAAGTTGAGTGTCTAAACTTTTCAGCGGCTAAGTGTAATCTAAATAAGGGGTAATTTTGTGTGTCATGATTGGGGATGTAAATCAATTTATTGGCCATTGTCTTATTCTTTTACATCCCTGGTAAGTAATAAAGTCGATTTGATCCCTCAAAGTACCTAGTTAAGCACAGAATCCTCTCCCCCCCCCCCTATAACCTTATTTTGAAAATCACAAGGTTCAGATTAAAAGTACGTATCTTGTTAACTTTTATTTAAATATTTTTACTAAATTCTAATATTTTAAATATTTAGCTTAAATTCCTAAATTGTATAAGTATATTTAAAATATATTTAACATTAATATTGAAATTATTTGTTTTTTTTTATGTTAAGATATTTTATTGTATAAAATACAATAATGTAGACTTTATTGTATGGGAAAGATTTCATGTAATATACTTCTTTTACAAAGCATAGACTATGTACCTATTTTTTTGAAAATCTATAGTTTTAAATAAGATAATGTTAAATTTATACCATGGGATCGAAAGATATAATATAATATATTTGCTTTTATATTTTTAGGCGAAGTATCCAATGTTTGAAAGTTTATTGTATGTATTGTATTGTAATTAGGATAATGTGGACTTTATTTTATCAGAAAGATTTTAAAAATATACTTTCTTAATATGAAAATTTATTGTATGAAATAGGATAATGTAGACTTTATAGTATCGGAAAGATTTAAATAATATACTTCTTTTCAAATGCATAGCCTATCTATTAGCTAGTTTAGAAAAGAAATTGAATGATTTAAAAAATCAGTTGGTTGGGGTAGACAAAAGTCAGTTTGAATAATGAACAGTAAGACATATCCTCTTTATAAAATAATCAATACTAAAAATTTGGTATGTTTATTTAGATTATAAAAATCTAATTTTAGAAACAAACCAAATTATAAAAGAAGAGGAAAAAATATGACTTCAATAATTATACCTGAAATTTGAGAGATTTCTTGTTCAGGACTAACTAATCCAGCCACAGCAATGGATTGTCCACCTAGATAGATAGATAGATAAATATATAGATAAATAGATAGATAGTTATATAGATGGATAGATATATCTTCTTGTTCTGGGCTCACCAATCCAGTCACAGCAATGGATTGTCCACCTAGATAGATAAATAGTTGGATAGATTCGTAAAAACTAGCAATTTCTCAATTTATTTTAATGTAAAACATTATAAATACTTTATAAAAATTTAAAATTAAATTTTTTTAATTGAACAAAAGTATTGCTTTATTTAACCCACTATCCTATGAAAGAAATTAATCACCAACAAATTATTTTTGTCTTTGGCTTGGAAAGAAAAAAAAATTAGCGCCGCCTCATAATGCTGTGAAAATCTTTATTATTAACGAGATTTTAGGCTAGTACATAAAGTCTTAAGATAATAGCCAAAGTAAGAAAAGACGCATTTGTTCTAGAACCAGAAGAATAGTACTACCTTTAGATAACACATATGATATATAAATAAATTGATTATTGGGATTTATAGACAATACCTGCAATAGCAATGCCGCCAATGCCCGCCTGACTTGAGGCACTGGGCGCTGACACCGCCAGTCCATTTTGTCCTGCCAGGGAGGTAGAGACAGGTAGGGAGAAGGATAATCCATTAGTACCAACTATGGCGGTACCGATAGGTGCTGATTGAGCTGTCCCGTTTTTACCTAGAAATAATTTGTATATTAATCAATAGGATAGATTTATATTGTAGGTTTAATGTAAACAAAATGTACATAAAATATAGATAAAATGTAGATAAAATGTAGATAAAATGTAGATAAAATGTAGATAAAATATAGATAAAATGTAGATAAAATATAGATAAAATAAAGATAAAATGTAGATAAAATGTATATAAATGTATATAAAATGTAGTTAAAATGTATATAAAATGTAGATAAAATGTATATAAAATGTTTATAAAATGTAGATAAAATGTAGATAAAATGTAGATAAAATGTAGATAAAATGTATATAAAATGTAATAATATAAATTCCGAGAGCCGGCTCATTGGGACAAGTTTTGAGAGCCATTGTTGAATCTTATATGTAAAAGATTTTAGCTAAGATAAGCACCAAGTCATAAATACCTTGATCTAGAGATAAGCATTGGAATCTAATATGTGGTGGCTCTAAATATTTTTTTAGAGACAGTTTAAGAGTTTTTACATATCAAGACCCAAATATATATTGTTTAAATCACACAACCTTTCCAAAGTTTTGATAAAATTGATTAAAAGGATGAAATTATTAAAAATTAGCACAGCAGGATAAGTAATAATAATATTTTTTTTTATTTTTCAGTATTTAGAATGAAATGAAACTATATGAAATAATTTTCATTTTAGTATTTTTTTTACAAAACCGAAGTTTTTCTACATATAAGTTAAGTCCGTCCGCCTGTCCGTACGAGACAGTTATGTCCTTATTGATGAACATTGTCAAATATAGAGTGGCTGTACATAAAAATTGCAGAAAATTATATCTATCTATCTATCTATCTATCTAACTATCTATATATCTATCTATCTATCTAACTATCTATCTATCTATCTATCTATCTATCTATCTATCTATCTATCTATCTATCTATCTATCTATCTATCTATCTATCTATCTATCTATCTATCTATCTATCTATCTATCTATCTATCTATCTATCTATCTATCTATCTATCTATCTATCTATCTATCTATCTATCTATCTATCTATCTATCTATCTATCTATCTATCTATCTATCTATCTATCTATCTATATATCTATCTATCTATCTGTCGTTATCTGTAACAGGAGCCAAGATAGAGGGGGGCTCTTGAAGCCCCCCCCCCCCCCACCGATCTATTAAGGTGGGAATGGGGGCCCGATCTGTAAGGGTTAAATAAGAACATGTTAAAATAGTCCTATAATGACGTCATTAGATCCATCTCTTTTTAAGGGGTTTCCTTTCCCACTTCTCCTCTCACCTCTCCCTGACGTCATGTCATAAGGAAAATTTTCTAGGACACTATCAACATGTTCTTAAATAATAAAGTTCAATTAATTCAATTTCTTTAATAGCAGCGAAGCTTCTCTTAATTTACTTTGTCTATTCATCAGTCCGCCAGTCTGTAACGCTATGGGGACATGCAATTTTCTCGGCTGCCACCGAAGATAGACAGCGAATATTCCATATCAGTGAGCATTAAGTGTTTTCTTCTACTGTAAAAGAAAACAAGGATGATAACATCCACAAAAGCGAAGCTCTATAAACAAAGAACAAAAGAACATTAACCCTTGTAGAGTGTCAAAACTGGATAATCAGAATTTAAATGTACATAATTCGAAACAAAATTGTAGGTAAATTTGACTGACAGACAGACAGATTGAGTTATACAGTAGCTTCGCTATTAAAAATCTATCTATTCATTTTTATTAGTGGATGACAATGGATATATAGTGGATACTTGGCTATTATGGCAGTTCGTTAATCCAGTAGAGGGGTAGTGGATTGGGTAAAGGGGGTGGATGAGGGGGATCGTTATTTTAGTCAGCTACAAGTCTTTAATAGAGAAAATTTTTGATATTGTATTGAGTTAAGTTTTTTTTATAAAATGAAAAAGGGACATTTAAAAATAAGACTTAATTTAAAATGTTAATATATATTTGTCCATCCTTTACAGACAAACAAATCAACAAACTAAAAAAGAAGTATAAGATAGAGAAAGTATGGTGCGTTTTAGAAGAGGGATTTAAAGGGGTAAGACAATGGCCGATAAATTCATGTACATCCCCAAAGTTAATTCACAAAATTACCCCTTCTGTAGATTACAATAAGTGGTTAAAACATTTGGATACTTAACTTAATAAACCAACCATTAAAAATTTGGAAAAGCCAAAGAACAAGAAAACGTTATTATAAAACTTTGGGGACTAGAGTAAGTAACAGCCCATTTTACCCTCAATGTCGGGGTTTAGAAATAGTTTTAAAATAAACAATTGAATTCAAAATTATAGCGAGTATTAGTATGGATATACCCACCTAAGAAATGTAAGTTAGATATACTAACCTATCCTGTATATAAGAGAGTTCACTGTAATGGTTTGGTATCAAGGGCGTGCAGGAGGAAAACCCCATTTTCAACTTCCTAAATCTCAAGTTTTCTATCCTCTGAAACCCTGAGAGGGAGAGGCTTAACAACTGTGTTGACTTTTATAGGATTTTGATTGGTTGGTTTAGCAAGTGTCCAAACGTTTCAACCACTATTTACAATCTAAAGAAGGGATAATTTTAAAGAAGGGATCATTAACCATTACTAAGATATAACCAACCGTTGTCTACTTATAAGCCTTCTATACTACGATAAAGGAGCTCTATCTACCAGCTTATACCAATAACGAAATTAATTCGGGAAAAAATCACGAAACTTATACGTCTTTTTCAGCTGTCGTTGGGGGGCAACACATCGTAAAATTGACGACCTCTCCATTTGCCCCCCAAATATTATTTTAGATTATTTTCGCTTGTTGGTTATACCTTATTCCTGTCTATCTACCCTTTAAAGGGCACATTTACCACGTAGACTAGCTTAGTAGGCACTTTTGTGTTGCCATTTGACACTAAAACCTCCACCAAGTCCATATAGGGTCATAGTGGACTTTCGGAGATAGACGCACATCATAGTTCCCCTAAAAAATACACTATACTTTGAAATTTCACTTTTAAATGTTTAAAAACATTAAATACCAAATTGAAAAAATCCATGTTTCTTCGATAACTAGCGAACGGATTGAGCTAGAATCGATGTTAGGGTGTCTAAATGACCGTCTCAACCCCAGGAACTTACACAAAAAATTTGAAGACTCTGGAACAATTTTAAGATAGGCGGACCAAACGATTTGTGTTTTTGACTTACAGATTTTGGCTCAAATTTAAGCTCAAAAATTGAAAAAAACAGTTTCTCCTAGGAAAACTTTTTTGTCTTTTGAGCTACAGTCGATGTTAATACGGCAAAATGTTCGTCTCAACAAGCCACATTTAAGTTTTAAATATGGGGTCAAGATTCCAACTCCTTCTTTGTCGGGCCACAACTTGAAAGTTTGATTTTTTACTCCTCGACTTGTATCGATGGACACAAATCATGTGGTCCGCCTACCTAAAAGTTGTCCCAGAGTCTTCAAATTTTTTGTATGTGTTCTACTCATTGAGACGGTCATTTTGCTGTGTTCTGTAGATCTTCTGTAGCTTAATCCGTTATTCGATGGTTATCTAAGAAACTTGATTTTTGCTGAGAGGCCGAAATTTTTAAGCCTCGACTCGTATCGATGGAACATAAATCGTTTGGTCCGCCTATTTTAAAATTGTCCTAGCTCCTTTAATTTTTTTGTGTGAATCCAGCAAACTGAGACGCTCATTTTGCCGTGTTTAGATCCACTCTAACCCAATCCGTTCGCTAGTTATCTAAGAAACTTGATTTTTGCCGCGGGTAAATCTTATTTTCTCTCTCAGAGTTGCTATGCTTTTAAAATTTTACTTAATTATTATTGGAATCATCATGCAAAGTTTGAAAACAATAGGACAATTCTAACACGTCCAAATTATAAACTGATGACCGTGCAGACAGACCCTAATTAGAGTTTTGTTTAAAAAAGGTTTTCTAGTAAAAAAAAGTCAAACTGTATAATGTCAGGGATCTAAAGGTATAAGACAAAAGGTGATAAATTTATTAACATCCAAATAATTTTACACGAAATTACCCCACTTGTAGATGAAAAAATGGGGTTGAAACGTTTTGACACTCAACTTATTGAACCAACCAAAGTCTCCAAAGTTGTAAGACTAACAAAAAAGAAAATGTTATCATAAAACTTTGGGGACTAGTGTAATAAACAGCCCAATGTCATCTCCCTCCCTGGTATAATGTAATTATTGGAAGATGTATAGCCAGGATGTGCATGGGTCTTACAAGTTTTCAACAAAAATTTCAGCTTTCTACCTTAAATAGTAGTCAAGAAATACACGTTTCCCATTAGTTATAAAGATGGACGCATGGACAGACGCACCAAGTTATTTATAGAGTAGCTTTGCTGCTAAAAAAGATAACATAAGAAGCAATTTAAAGATAAAGATAAATAAGATATTGTTATAATATAACAAGGGATCTAAAGGGATAAGACAATGGCCGATATATTGATGTACAACCCCAAAGATGATACACAAAATAACCTCTTCTGTAGATTACAATTAGTGGTTGAAACGTTTAGTCACTCAACTTTATGGACCAACTAATCAAAAGTCAAGAAAAATCCCCAAAGTTGTTAAGCCAACAATTAGTAAACTTTATTTTAAAATTTGGGGACTAGTGTGATAAACAATCCATTGTCCCCTCTCTTTCTTAGGTTAACACTAAAAATTTCAGCTTTCTACGAAATTGATATTTCCCCCTAGCCGTACAGATGGACGGACAGATAGACACACAAAGTTATTTATAGAGTAGCTTTGCTACTAAAAAGAATATAACATAAAATGACATTTAAAGATTTTTTAATAACAAATTGTTATAATATAACCAGATATCTAAAGGGATTAGACAAAGGCCGATAAATTGATAAACATCCCAAATTATACACAAATTACCTTATCTGAAGATTAGTGAGTGAGACGTTTGAACACACAACTCAATAAACCAAGCAATCAAAATTCCCTATAGGCCATAAAATTATTAAATCAACGAATAAGAAAACTTTGGGGACTATTGTCCCCTCTCTCTCTGCAGTTATTTCCTATATAAGATTATAATATATTTGTGCGAGGGAGGTAATGAAAATAGCTTAAATCCACCCAGTAAGATATGTATAAAGCTGCCCTTAAAAGAACAACTAATTGAGTTTACCAATTTTCATGATTTTTAACTCTAGACAAAAAAAAACTCTTAAAATACTTCAAATTATTGAATATGTTTTAACTGTATCTATCTATCCATATATCCATCTATCAATCTATCCATCTATCCATCCATCTATCTATCTATCTATCTGTCTCTTTATCTATCTCTATCTATCTATCTATTAATCTTTTTGTCTGTCTATCTGACTATCTATCTATTTATCTAAGGAAGTGATAATCTGTGTCTGTCTCTACCAAAACAAGGATGACAACATCCATAAAAGCGAAGCGCTGAAACGGTAGGACAAACGGACATTAACACTTGTATAGTGTCAGAACTGAATAATCAGAATATAAATGTATAATAGTCGATGCAAAATTGTAAGTAAATTTGTTGAAAAAATGCTTGACACAGAATTATGTTTATGGACATACTGACATTTTTAGGACTTAATTATAGAGTTGCTTCGCTTATAATATTGTATTTTGATGTCCCAGGAATCAGTATCCAAAAAATGAGATCAATCGGATGATTAGATTACATCAAAATTTGTTAAAAAAGTAAAAAATCAACATGTTTTAAACGGACATTTTGGTAATGATTATAGAGTTGCTACGCTTTCTAAATCGTACCTAACTACTACAGGAATGACCATGCAAAGTTTGAAATCGATAGGACAATTCTAACATGCCCAAATTAACGAAAAAAGCTATCCGTTACGGACGGACGGATGGACTTGGACAGACGGACGGACGGACCGACCCTAATTATAGAAAAGCTTCGCTTTTAAAAATTACCCCTCACCCTCACAATTTTTTGTTTAAAAATTGAAATGAAAATGGGGGTAATCAACTCCCCCCCCCCCCAAAAAAAAAACCCATCATTTTACTCTTTCTTTTAGAATTTAACTCCCACCCCCACCTCAAATGCCCTAAGAAAGCCTCTAGGGGCGTAGCTGCTAGTATTAAGATAAAAAGCTGAGAAAAGCGGTTATTAAGCATAAATATTTCATTGCAGAGCTACTATTTAGCTTTTTTATCATTCTAAATATATTTCTTTATAGCTGGACTATATATCTGTCTATATTTAGTAAAAGTTTTACATTTAATTTTAATGAAACTGATAACCATGCGCTTTTAGCACTTTCAGACAAATGTCTTGCAATCATAAGAAAAGTTATCTGTATTGCTACAAGTCAAGTTAATTCACGAGTCAAAGCTAAACAAACAAAGACAAATATGTCCATAGCTTAAACAACATTGCATCTTAATTAAAATAAGGCTACATGGGACAATATAAAAGAATATAAAGTAAAGGATATTGAAAAAACTGTACAAATATTATTTTATTCAAACCCTCTGTACCTTTAATTCATGTGTATTAGGTTTAGTATATTCGAAATTACTAGTGTGATCTTTTATAAACCTATTCATTTCTTTCCACCCACTTTAGCTGTACAGGGATATAGGGACATTACAAAGGATAATATTTAAGAAAAACCATAGGAATGAGGTTGCATTGGAATTAATTACATTGGTATTCAAAGTTTTATAACCACATTATTTTATTCATTGGTTGAAATACTATTGTACTTTAGTTTATAACTAGTCCTAACTTTTCACCAATAACCAATATTCTACAGGAGGAATAATCAGTTTATCTTCATTGGAAATATTCATTAATTTATTGCCCGTTGTCTGATCCCTTAAAAGTCCTAGAAATACCTAACTTTAAGCATCCAAAATAAGATATAAAAATTGGAAAGAATTTTAATAAATATAATAGGTTTGAAATCTGCATAAAATTTTAAGGATTTTTTATAAAATTCGTTTTTTATATAATTCATTATTTAAAAGCGCAAAATACAATTTAAGTTAATAAATTTTGACCAAAAGGATAGGTGGATTGAAAACTACCTGCGCTCTAATTGGTTGAATGAAGTACGTCACTTAAGCTTCTCCAATCAGGGCGCAGATAGTTTTCAATCCACCAATCACAGATGTCAAAATTATTTAACTTAATTTGTATTTGCGCTTATAGATAAAGAATTATACAAAAAACGAATTTTATAAAAAATTCCTTAAAATTTTATGCAGATTTCAAATCTATTATATTCATAAAAAAATCTTTCCAATTTTTATAGCTTAATTCAAAAGTCAATGCTTTTCAGGGCTCGGCAGCAGCTCGTCAGCCGCCTGTAAAACACATGAAAATCAATATTTTACATTTTAAAAATCAGCTGAAAGTCTAAACCTGACCCAAATAGGGCAATAACTCTTTTCAAAAAAATTCAAGAGCATAAACAGGTTTTAATTTGAGGCTTAGTCGCGGCTGCCGAACCCTGTTGCTTTCTCTTAGCGGAAAAATCTTTTAGAAAAGTTATTGACAGGGTTTACTGATTAAATGTTTATAAATTAACATTGGAACATTAATTGCTTGGTCAAATGATTTTAATTTCTTTGTTTCTTTTTTAATTTCCATACTTCTTTTTTCTAGTTAATTTTTTAATAATTAAATAGATAATGAACTAAAACAAATATTTGGTCACATGGACATACCTACCTCAAAATAGCCTAAAACCAAACCCAAGATATACAACTACATATAACCAGCTATAATATGAATATATGACATTAAATTTAAGGTTTGATGCCCGTCTGTGTTTATGATCTTAAAAATAATATAGCAATCAGTTTAAATTTTTTCCCAATGGATTTAGGCTATTTCACTGGGCACAGTACCCTAAAAATTGAGGAAAATTTATATCTGTATACAAATTATTTCTTATAAATTACTTTTGAACCGAATTAATGATTTAAATCGTCGTGCAATAAAATGTACATATTACTAAAGAAATCGTGATCATATGATAAAAAGATGGGGAAAAATTCTGTTAGCAATTGCCACCCTTAAATATTATAATTCATATAACTGTCAAAACATTTAGGTTTTGAAGCCCTTATTAAGCTTTGGAATTGTGTTATATCAACAAGAATTTGATTATGTTGGTTATTAAGTCAATGTAAAATTTGGGGATTTATGAATATTTCCATGACAATTGAGAATTTGCTCTATAACTTCCCTTTTGTCTGTCAGGCAGAAAGTGTCATGTGTGACATCATAAAAATAGGTCTAAATCCATCGCCCTTTCCCACGTATTTTTATTACGTCACACATGACACTTTCCGTATCTCCATATTTTTAGTACACTATGAGCTTTACTTCTTCTGGATGTTGTCATCCTTGTAGAGATATTACTAGCGACTGCGCCCCTAGAGACGAGGGTCAGTAATATAGCATTAAATTATCCAGCGACCTATATTTAGCTTTCCTAATCAGACAAGTAAATACCAAATTTAATTATAATAGCACCAAAATAAGTTTATTGTTATTTTTTTAAAGACTTTTAAAAATTTGGGTTTGGCGAATCATCAACGACAACTGGGAATTTTATTACAGAAATATAATCTTTACCTTTTCAAGTAATAGTTCACGAATTCTAAAGGATAAATCGAAAGAAAAAAATATAAGTTATTTCAAAAATGTATAAGTTATTTCAAATATATCCTATCGTATAAAGTAGTAAGTTAATTTGTGTGTAGCTTCAGATTTCGATAACCACTTAACTGATTGAGTTCTCCTTTATCATTCTATAATTTATACCTATATAATTTAAGATTTAAAAAAATACCTCTTATTACTGAAGCAGATTAGATCAGGGAGGAAGGGATGGGAACACTGGATTGTAAATTCTATTTGTCCCCAAAGTTTTACAATCATATCATCTCATCCATTGACTTTTTTGTTAAATTAAAAATTAAAGCAACTGTTCTATCATAATAAGTTTAATTATGTGTTTAAATCAAACTTTTGTCCAATGTTTAAGCCCTGAAAATCCCAGGGCTACACCTATTTTTGTCTCAAGTTAAGATAACAATTTTAGTATGCCTTTAATTACACTGCTATATAGTTTTGTCTGTGGTTTTAACAAGGATGGCATTTTGCAAGTTTCGTGCATTTTTAGAGTATGAATAACACTCCAATGTTTAATATATAAAAGAATAGTAAAATATAATACAGACAGACAGACAAACGGACAGACAGACAAACAGACAGACGGACGGAGAGACATCATTCTACTTTGTATTATAGATTGTTAGATTTTGACTTATGTTTGAATTTCAAATATAATATTAAATATTCATTATTGCTAAATTTGGGTTTATTAAATAACTCATTTCATTAAAGTATTTATAACAGAAAAATTTTCAGCCAATGAAATTAAATTTCTAGTATATTGTTGAAATAATAGCAAGTTATAAGTTTAACATTAAAAGCTACACATTTTGCTAAATTGAAAGAATCCTTAAATTGGCTTTGATACAATAACTTTAAAACTTGATAATATAATATGATAAATTTAGAATTTACATAATATATAATCACTTATGGGATAACAATATATGTTTCCCCCCAAACAAAGAGCGCTTATATGCCTCTAGGGGCGTAGCCGCTTCTAGTACAGTGTTCCATACTATAAAGTAGTAAGGTTTTTTTGTCTGAAGCTAAAAATTACAGAAATTGTGGGTCTTAATTGGTTATACTTTTCAGGAAAGCTTTATGAATAATCTTGGGGTGAATTTATGCTATGTGTCTTACATTCCCAACTCGCCCTAAAGATTAGGGGCGAAGCAGTTTGTAGATTATACAGTAAAAGTCAAATAGTTTCCAAGTTTAAATAAAAAAAGAAATATTTTCCGTTCAGAAAAATTCAGTTGAGCAATTAAGACTATCTTTATTGCTAATCTATACATATGAATTTTTAGGGAAATTTGAAATTTACACATTTTCTATACAGTAAAAAAACGTTTTTAAAAGTCAAGCTTTTCTATAATAATGGTCAGTCTGTTTGTCTGGAATGAATAGCTTTTTTAGTTAATTTAGACATGTTAGAATTGTACTGTCAATTTAAAAACTTTGTATGATGATTCCTATATAAGTTAGGTACAATTTAGAAAGCGTAGCAACTCTATAAGCATCTGTTAAGTCCATTAAAAACATGTAGGTTTTTAACCTTTTCAACAACAAAATGTGCTATAATTATTCTATTCATCCGAGTTTTGTAATAGTTATTTCTTGCATCGTATTATAAACGGCTTTCCGCGGATATAGAATGTACAATTATAAGATTAAAACTAGTTTTTTTAGCCCCGAGGTGCCGAAGGCACCGGCTAAAAAACTGGTTTTAATCTTATGATTGTACATTTTTATATTCGTAGAAAGCTGTATATAATACGATGCTAGACTTAGTTTTTCGTATGGATGAGAACCAGTTCCTATCCACCGGATTCGAATGAATACGAGAATAATTATTCTTCTTACATCAAGGTATAATGTTATAAGCTAAGCATCTGTAAAATTAAGCCCTAAAAATGTAAGTACATCCATAAACATTATCCTGTATCAAGCAGATTTTCAAAAGAATTACTTACAATTTTGTTTAGACTCGTACATTTATATTCTGATTATTCAGTTCTGACACTCTACAAGTGTTACTGTTCGTTTGTCCTACTGCTTTGAATTTATAGATGTTGTCATCCTTGTTTTACTTTAATTTACTTCAACTATTTTACACTTGAAATTGCATGCTTTAAAAATCTTTAATAAAACACAAAGTATTCACAAAACAAAAAGAGGATTTTTAATAAATGTTTTAGAAAATTATGTTACAAAATATAATTTAAAATTTTACAACAAAAAAAATGCTAAAATGTGTATATGTATTTGTAAGTGGGTGTGTGATCTATCTATCTATTTATCTGTTTGTTTATTCTTCAAATATTTTAGCTGTTATTAGTTCGTTGGAAATTAATTGCCTCCCATGCAGTTTAGGATAAACTTTTAAACAAGGACAATCATATCTGTAGAAAATCTTGAGAAAGTAAAACTAGATAATTTCCTAATTAATATATGTACAGTTTAGTCGGGGTTTATAGATGCCATTGAAATAAAGTAGTATGCTTTTTTGTCTGTTACAAAGGATCTTGCTAACTGTTTAACCGATATGGTTCTTAAGGTCAGAAGTTTTTTTTAATTTTGGGGTGGGTATCTTCACCCTCTTAATAAGAGATACCTCCCCCCCCCCCTACCTTAAGTGCCCCTAGAGGCATCTATGGAGTGTAGTATTTAATATGTCTTTTATGGCTTGTAGACCGACAGACTGATAAAACTAGTTGTAAGTTGGATGCGCTGTGGTAAGGGCTTCCGTATGTAATTATAACACAACACATAATACACACACACACACATATACATACGCAACCCATACATATTGCTTAGCCTAAACATATCTAATATCTATCTATCTATCTTTTTTTCCTTCTTTCCATTGATAATTATTACATACGAACTTACGAAGGGAAAAAATGATATTTAAAGTGATTTTTTTCAACTTTTTTATAAAGGCAAAGTTGTTAGGAATTGCTTTGAGTACAACATATTAAAAATTTAGCCTACTAGGATTAATGTCTATTGTTTTATCTTTTACGCGGAAATTTACAGTCCCCAATGTCTAATAAGATGCTGTTATAATACTTTGGGTACCGCGGAATTTTACAGTCCCCAATGTCTAATAAGATGCTGTTATAATACTTTGGGCACCGCAGGAATTTTACAGTCCCCAATGTCTAATAAGATGCTGTTATAATACTTTGGGTACCGCGGAATTTTACAGTCCCCAATGTCTAATAAGATGCTGTTATAATACTTTGGGCACCGCAGGAATTTTACAGTCCCCAATGTCTAATAAGATGCTGTTATAATACTTTGGGTACCGCGGAAATTTACTGTCCCCAATGTCTAATAAGATGCTATTATAATACTTTGGGTACTGCGGAAATTTACAGTCCCCAACGTCTAATAAGATGCTGTTATAATACTTTGGGTACCGCGGAAATTTACAGTCCCCAATGTCTAATAAGATGCTGTTATGATACTTTGGGTACCGCGGAATTTTACGAGATCTTAGTTGACAATCTCCACCCCCCTCCCCCCTCAAAACAACTTAAAACTAACCCAAGACCTACATTAAACTTCCCTGAAAATTTTGTATTGATCGGTCCAGCGGTTAAAAATTGTGTGATTTAACTGTTTATGAGATCTTTGTTAACACATACATACAGACAGATAAATTGATTTATAGAATAGTCAATAAGATGTTTGATTTCGCAGTTTTATAGATCTTAAAAAAAATACATAAATCCCAATAAATAAAATCATTCAAGCCGTTTACAAGATTTTAATTAACAAATATAATAGGTTGCGCGATTTTTTAGCAGTATATTTTTCAAGTATTTGAAGAGTAATTAATTATTTATAAACAATACTTTCTTATCTTTAACATCTTTATTACCGTTACATATCAAATTTGTAAAGTGGCTCCTAAACACCAAAAATCTTTGAAAAAAATCGCCTTTGAAGACATGAATTGACTCCCAAAATTCTGGGATTATATATGTAAATTTGCTTATAATCTTTACTATAATACATATGAGATTCGATATTGGGAGCCAGAAAAAAATAGGAGCCGACTCGCGAATTTTGTATGTATATAAAATGTATATACAATGTATATAAAATGTAGTTAAAATGTAGATACAATGTATATAAAATGTAGTTAAAATGTAGATAAAATGTAGATAAAATGTAGATAAAATGTAGATAAAATGTATATAAAATGTAAATAAAATGTATATACAATGTATATAAAATGTAGTTAAAATGTAGATAAAATGTAGAAAAATGTAGATAAAGTGTAGATAAGAGTCGGTTGGTCAATTATGTGATATTAAAGAACAATACTACTCCAGAATTTGAAATGTCTGTCCGTTTGTAAAAAACAATTGGGAGGAATTTTAAATTTCATGATAAAGGTTTGAGATTCACTGTACTAACAAGCATCCAGTTTATAATTTACTTGGTCTTTAGGTCAGTCATGTACAAATTTTAAGCTTTAATTTTGTTATATTTATTTTCTATTACAATGAAAATCTGATCTATAACTAGGTTAGTGCGTTTGTCAATCAGAATTTTTATGGAGGTCTCGTCATCCTTGTTATTTACTGAGTACCCTTCCCAAAAAATAGCTATAAAACTTTCAACGAAGTAGGAAAAGCTACATTGAAGGAAACCTATGTCGGCTCAGCAGTTAGCGAGCTACTTTGGTCCACACAGAGAGATATCCCATTACTTTTATAAAAAATTTAATTTACCAGCTATGGCAACAGCCTGAGGTCTTGTCTGTGCCACTGGTAGTCCAGCAGTTAACTTCCAATCCTGGTGTTTCACATTATCAACAAAAAATTATTTTTTTAGCAAAGTTTCTTTATGATGAGGGCCAGTCAGTCTGTGATGTATATCTCTTTTCGTTAACATCAACATGTTAGATTTATCCTATCAATTTCAAACTTTGCTAGAGGATTTCTATAACTGTTAGAGAAAATGGCTTTCACATCCTTATAGTCACATGCCTTGGAATACAAGAAACATTAGAAACAATTTATTTCCTATAGTATTATTATGAAAATACATTTAGGTTCTAAATTTTGTATTACAATATTATTGCTTAAATAGACAAATTGGCTTATTTAACAGTTATATAATCTTTAAATTAAAACTAATTGTTGCAGGAAACAATATGCAAAGTTTGCTATCAATTGGACAATTTTAACATGTCTATATTAAGAATAAGAGCTAACTGTAACAGACAGACTGACTTATCCTAATTATACAAAAGCTCTTATTTCTTTTGTATATACTAGCAGCTACGCCCCTGCAGAGGCTTCTAGGGACACGTATAATTGTAAAATCTATTTTGAAATCAGCTATTTACAAAAAAAAAATTTCTTTTTAGCTAATTGCAAATTTATCCGCAGGGCGGCGTTATTTTTATCGATTTATCTGGGAAGTGTGGTCGTACCCTCCCCCAAAATAGTTATAAACCTTTCCGGGACTTAGGAGAAGCTACCCTGTTAAGGAGAACCCAATTGGTTTAGCGGTTAGCGAGATCCTTCGGTACAAACAGACAAAAGCACATCCTGTTACTTTCTTATAAGGATGTATACATTTCTTAATGTTGAAAACACCCCTGTCCATTATTTCCGTGTAGGATGAGATCATGCTGCTGTTGAAAGTTGTTTGAGAGATCCTGCTCAAACTTTTCATATTCTGTCTGTTCAAGTGTCAGTGCAGGGGTGACTGCTGGATCCTAGGATTATAAATATTCAGACTGTTCTGAAGTATTATGGTATTAAGAAATAATACCTAAAAAATACTTTCTTGTAATTTGTACACCAGTCCATACCTCTCTGTATGTGTGTATATAAAGATTATAGTTTAAGATTTCTACTAAGAGAATATTTTTATAGAATTTTGATTGGTTGGTTTTTTAACTTGAGTGTTTAGAGGTTAACTACTAATTGTAATCTACTGATGGGTATTTTTGTGTATTCTCAAAGGAAATATGCCTTAATTTATCGACCATTGTCTTATCCCTTTAGATCCCTGGATTTTACCTGATTATCCCCAAACAAAGGATCAGTTAATTCATCAGCACTGTCATTCAATTCAATTGGTCTGTTTTTTGTATAATTATACAATACAGAAATAATATTTGATAAAATAGCATTAAACCGTCCCGAATTTATATAAATGATTTGTTGTATTTATCATCTTAGACATATAATAACACGACGACTACATGTCCGTCTGTCTGTCATTGTGTTTATAAAGATCTCACTAATTGCTGAATTGATATGGTTCTCCTTTACAGTGAGGCATCTTATATTTCCTCGAAAGGTTTTTAGCAATTTTGGGGTAGAGTAACACTGCCGTTCCGAGATAAATTGCGCTTCCCACTACAAAAATTTGTTTTTTTTCCTAAACTAAATTAGAAGTGGGGAGGGGGTAAATATCAACACCCCCACACCCTCTTTAATGTGCCCCTCGAGAACTTTAGGGGCATAGCTCCTATTATACAAATATATGATTAAATTTTTTTTTCTGTATCATATAATTTCCTAAAATTCTGATTTTTATTGCCAGAAGGAAACAGATCTTTGTCAGTCTAAAAAATAAAATTTTATTAGCTCCTCTATAATTCAAAATGTCCGTTTGTCTGTCTGTTTGTGAGTAGATATGCCACAAAAACTAAATGTCTGTCTGACTGTCCATCTATCTATTCTGCTACAATAGAGTTTGTAATTATATTGAAAATATGATTAATTTTCGTGACTGTTATATCAGATAGATGACTGAAACCTATTGTGAAGATTCACATAATTAATCAGTATTTACTCTATGACTTACATTTATCTGTTTGTTTATAAAAAAGAATAATAATCTGTAATACACAAATAATAAAAAAATCAATTTATAGGCTTCCTAAATTAAAGTCTAAACAAGTCTAATGGAAATCAATCAATAAAAATCAATACTATGTCCAGAGGGGGTTAGTTTGCTTATCATCATTGAGAATGTAAATCTCTGTGCCACAAACTTACCAAAAGGTCTTCATCCAAGTATTGTAGAGCATCTTCGCTATTAGTATATTCATCATACTACAACAAAATAGATAGATAGATAGAGATGGATAGATAGATAGATGGAAATGGATAGATAGATAGATAGAGTTAGATAGATAGATAGATAGAGATGGATAGATAGATAGATGGAGATAGATAGTCAGAGATGGATAGATAGATAGATGGAGATAGATAGATAGAGATGGATAGATAGATAGATGGAGATAGATAGATAGAGATGGATAGATAGATAGATAGATGGAGATGGATAGATTTATAGATATCATCCAAGTATTGTAGAGCATCTTCGCTATCAGTATATTTATCATACTAAAACAATATAGATAGATAGATAGATAGATTGATTGAAAGATAGATATATAGAGATGGATAGATTTATAGATATCATCCATGTATTGTAGAGCATCTTCGCTATCAGTATATTCATCATACTAAAACAATATAGATAGATAGATAGATTGATTGATAGATAGGTATCATCCAAGTATTGTAGAGCATCTTCGCTATCAGTATATTCATCATACTCACACAAAATAGATAGAGATAGATAGATAGGTTTCAAAGGAAAACTGGAAAAAATGGTGACTAAACCTGTATTGTATTATGTAAGTGATTTCTATTGCAAAAATTAATTAGAACTAAAGGTTTTTAAGAACATTTTAAAAAACGTCAAACGCTACTCACATTGGAATGATGCTTTTCACAGGGATGGAGGGGACATTGAGCTGTAAATTACACTGGTACCCAAAGTTTTTATGACAATGTTATCTTATTCTTTGGGCACGTTTACTAAATTTTCATCGGTAACTTTAAAACTAGGAATGTTCAACTGTTTCAACCAATGATTTTAATCTACAAAAGGGGTTATCTTGATTATAATCATTGGGGATGTAAATCAATGTGCTTCTCTAATGTAATAAGTTGGTCTTGTTTGATTTGTGTAAGCTTCACTTTACTGGATGTTGTCATCCAAGTTGGAGAAAATGCATAGTGATGATTTCTATGGATATTTATATTCTTAGTCAACTTAAAAAATGCAAAAAAATCTTGAATTATTATAATGTTCATTATAATCATCTAAAAAATCTTTTCTTTTAATTTCGAAATTAAAATCTAATTGTTGTCAGGGATATTAATGGAAAAGACCAATGATGATAAACAAAATTATCCCTTTTTATATTATACTTATTGGTTTAGATGTTTGGACACTTCTAGTTTAAAACTAACCAATCATAATACAATAAGTCCTATAAGTTTTCATGCCAATGAACTAGATGATAAGGTTTTAAAGCTTTGGAAACCCGTGTAATTTACAGTCCAATGTCCCCTCCCTCCCAGAAAATTCCTGATAGTAATGTCAAAAGTCTTTTGAGTTCCTAATTTAAATCTAATTGTTCCCCTCTTTTTTAAAAAAGGTGTTTACAACAACCTGCAAATTATCTAAAATCAGGGATAAGACAATGGCCAATAAATTGATGTACATGACCAAGGATTGTACACAAAATTACCTTTTCTGTAAATTAAAGTTAGTGGTTGAAACGTTTGAACACTTAACATATTGTATTAGCCAATCAAAAGTCCCCAAAGTTGTTAAGACCACGAAAACTTTGGGGACTAGTGTAATAAACAGCCCATTATCCTCTTCCCTCTTATCCAAAATCCTAATGGTTTAAAGTTTTTGCAATTATATAAGATTTTAAATAAACTTTTTAAAGTACATCATAAACATTTTATTTAATTTAAATTGGAAAAGTTATTTGTTAGGCATTTAACATCTATTCCTAGGGATTTTCAAGTTTTCTATCGTTAACGTCGTTTTTAACAGTGTTATGGCGGTGTTTTCGTCTTTCTCATTTTTTAGTTGGTAACTCTTATGACTTCACAGATATTTTTTTACTATTGTGGATGATTTTTTTTCCTTTCTATAAGTTACAAGAATATTTTGCCTTTAATCTGGATGACTATAGCAAAAATATTTAGTGAGCTCTGTATATTTAGAAACGAAGCTAGTACAATGGTGACTTCTACAACGATTATCTGTATAATTACAACTAAAATTTAAGATTTGTTAAGATTTTAATAATGTCATCTTTGTTACATTAGAGACAAAATGATATGTAATCTGAATAAATGACTTTTAAGTTCAAACAAAGACATCATCCCTAAGAAATGGAAAAAGTAAGTTAAAGAACAGAGGTGGATTATTAAAAAAAAAATTGCCCCACTAAGCGATTAGTGGGACAAATGTTTTTGAAGAATCCACCTCTGATGTCAAAAGTAGATACTCTCTAATAAGGGTATCTTTACAAAAAAAAACGTTCTAATGGCCAGACGGACAGGCAAAAACCAAGGTATATAATAGAAAAGCTACGCTAGTTAAGATCAATGTAGGATGATATAATTTCTTATTTATTTCTTTCATCGTATTATAAACGGCTTTCCGCGGATATAGAATGTACAATTATAAGATTGAAACCAGTTTTAATCTTATGATTGTACATTTTTATATTCGTAGAAAGCTGGATATAATACGATGCTAGACATAGTTCTTTCGTGTGGATGAGAACCGGTTCCTATCCACCGGATTCGAATGAATACGAGAATAGTTATTTCTCGTATCGTATTATAAACGGGGGGGCATTGAGCTATAAATTTCAATAGTTACTAAAGTGGTGATGTGTCTATTATAAAATAATAGTTATTTCTCGCATCGTATTATAAACAGCTTTCCGCGGATATAGAATGTACAATGGGCTAAAAAACTAGTTTTAATCTTATGATTGTACATTTCTATATTCGTAGAAAACTGGATATAATACGATGCTAGACATAGTTTTTTCGTATTCATGAGAACCGGTTCCTATCCACCGGATTCAAATGAATACGAGAAAAATAATTAAAGTAAGCATGTATAGAATTGAATATCTAATTAGATTAATAAAATTTTAAATTATCAGCTACACCCACATAAACGAATATGCAAAAATGTAGGAATCTTAAGGGATAAGACAATGAACGATAACTTGATATAAGCTCCCATAATAAAATGTCCTTTCTGTAAATTAATATTATTGGTGTTAAGTTTAGACACTGTTACATAGTTTAGAAACCAAACAGTCAAAGGCAAAAAAAAGTATTCAAAGAAAAAAGTAATTTATTTGAATATTTTTTTTTAAATGGAAAGTTTTATTTGATAACTATCATTTTGTACAACATAAAAAGCTTCCATTTCAGTGAAAGTACTTTTGCATTTTACAGTTGTAATTTGAGCATTTTTAGCATGATAATTATGTACAATAAGCAAATAAGCGATGCTTTTCTATAGTAGGATAGTTATTTTGAAATGCCTTAAGGTTTTATTAGTGATTCTTGTTGCAGTCTTTTTTATTTAGTAATATAAATTTGAAGGGCAAGAGACACTCTACTTTTTTTTAGGTTTTTGAAGAAAAAACAAACCAAAAAGATTAATGTAGAGGGTGGTCTCTTCTTTAAAACCTTTCCTGGACCTATAGAGAACCATATCAGTCATCGGTTTGTTAGATCGTTTGCTAGAGATATAGAGAGGCATCATGTTACTTTTATATAAGAATTATGTACAAAACATCATAAGAGCTTGTAATGGTACATAAAAATGTATTTTCTGCAGTTAACCCTTAACGGTCGGGGGGGGGGGGGGGCGTTGAACGCCCCCTCTCTGGTTTTTTCTATCTCATTTTCTGTGTGTGAAAGATAAAGAGCCCAAACTGCATGACTTTTTTAGTATGGGTATGACACATAACTGAGAGTTGGAATTTTTTGAATATCTCCATCCTGGCGGGCACAGGATGCCAGCAAACCTGGCAGGGTCATCCAGGTAAAGAGCAAAAATATTTTTTTGACTTAAAGAAAGCATTTTATCCTACCAAAATACTAAAATATCCTCTAGTAGAACATCCTCATATGAAATACAGGTGTTCAAGTCAATTTCAGGTTACAGGTATGATCCTGCAGGTCCTGATCCTCCAGGTCTCCAGAATTCTTTAAAAGGTTCCTGTATAGCGTATTAAAATTTCATAAAGATCCGCCGACATTTTCCCGCCGACCGCCAACTGCGGCGGCAGGCAGCTGCCAAATACAGCTGCGGCCGCTGAAATTTATGTTTTGATATTTCTAACACAAAATTTACATAAAGAAAAACATTTCTGCAATAAAATTTTCTTCTAGCTTCAAAAAAACAAAAAATACAGACGTTTGAAATTTTTAAGTAAAAAAGGACCTAAAAACAAAAGTTGTTAAATAAATGGGGGAAGGAAGCGAAAATTGACTCACCTAAGGTCGGAAATTCATTACCAAACAGGGGACATGCCCAAAATTTTTTAGCCCTCTAGCTCTAATGGGGACTGAGATAATAGCCCCCCCCCCCCCCCGACTGATTAAGGTGCGGCAAGGGGCCCGACTGTTAAGGGTTAATTAAAACTTTTTAATTTTCATATTAAATTAATCTACACCCACCTACAAGCGGATCTAAATTTATAAGTGTTATTTGAAAATGATAATTAAATTTTAATATCCTTTTACATGAAGTAGTAGGTTTTTTTGTCTAAAGCGTAAGATTTCATATTAAGTTCTCCATTTTATGGAAGCTTCCCATAGATCAAGGGTAGGATTTGGGCTATTTTTTTAGTATCAATATGGTTTTAGGCCATTTTTTTTCTGTTTTCCTTAGCTTTAGGAATATAGAAGACCTAGAAGCTAAGGGCGCAGTCTCAAATTAAAAAGTATTAAGCTAGTAATTAAAAAGATTAAATCTGCTTTTTGAATCCAATTGGACAATTCTAACTTGCATAAATTCACGAAAACTCTACTTAAAAATACAATTCATTGTAATTAATATTTCACTTGAAAGAATATTTATAATTCTCAAATAAATTTCTAACGAAGAAGGTATGTAATATTTAGTTGCAAATTTAGATACGTATCAAGTTCTAAAGATACAAAAAATGTTGACAATTTAAATTATTAAAAAGTTCAATTGGTAGCCCCCACCCCAAAAATACCTATAAACCTTCAAAGGATCTAAAAAGAAGCATAGTTTAACCCTTAATAGTCGGGCCCTTGCCGCACCTTAATCGGTCGGGGGGGGGGGGGGGGGGGGGGCGTTGAACGCCTCCTATAATCTCAGTTTCTATAAGAGCTAGAGGGCTATTTTTTTTTGTGCAAGTCCCCTGTTTGATAATGAATTTCCGACCTTAATTAAATCAAATTCAGTTTTTGCTTCCTTCACCCTTTTATTTAACAACCTTTGTTTTTAGGTCCTTTTTTACTTAAAAATTTCAAACGGCTGTAATTTTCTTATTTTTGAAGCTAGATGAAAATCTTTTTTTGCAGAAAATGTTTATCTTTATGTAAATTTTATATTACTTAAAAAGTCACGCAGTTTGGGCTCTTTATCTTTCACACACAGAAAATGAGATAGAAAAAACCGGAGGGGGGGGGGCCGACCGTTAAGGGTTAAAGGAGAACCAACTGTCAGCGGGATCCTTAGGAACAAACAGTCACACATCCTATAAATTATTTATATGTTTTTTTTTTATAGGAGTAGGTAAATATTGAGAAGCAAATTTATCGGCCATTGTCTTATCCCTTTAGATCCCTGCCTCCTTAGTCAACCAATTAATTAAATGTTTTACTTTAGTCAAAGACGCACTAATTACCCTTCGTAGGAGAAGGGAAGCACTATATAGACCTTTCCTTGATGTGACAATGTAAATTAAGGAATGAATAGCACTGAACTTAGGGGACGTACATTAGGCACAAGGTTATGTAAACATACATACTTTTATTTTAGTATAGGGAAGCTTTGATCCTAAAAATATTCCAACTCCAAAGAAAACGTATGTGAAGGGAATTATTTATATCTTTGAATATATTCATAAAGACGAATCTTTTCTATATTTGATATGCTTTTGTAGAAACGGTTAATCTTTTTATAAAGAAAAGAATACTTACCTTTAATACAGTTCATATAAATAAACGTTTGAAGTTTCTATAATAAATGAACTTATTAAAAATTGGTGCTTTTTTAGGTTAGGTTAAGAAAATGTTAGAAGAGCCCTATAGGGTACTTTATTTTTATTAGTTGGTTCCAAACTAGCAGTTTCAAAACGTTTTCACTAAAGATTTTAATTTTCAGAAGGAGCAGTTTTTTTATAATCATTGGGGATGTATATCAATTCATAATCATTTATAAAATTAAAATTAAAATTAAAATTTTCCAGTATATCTTTGTATTGTTTAATTAATTAATCTTTTTGGTAATCTAATTATATAATTATCTTATATTTCATTCAAACTAAAATGAATTAGGTTATCATTTTGTAAATTTCCACACATAATAGATATAATATTATAGATACATTCTCCCCAAATCAGCCAATAGGCAAACAGTAGAGAAATAATCTTGCCATACTATTGGTTAGAAAGTGTACAGATTGTAATAAAAAAGTTCAGATTTTTAAAATTTTGCTCCCATAATGAGTCAGCTATGAATAGTCGCATAAATATAAGCGATGTCAGCTGTTAATAATTGAACTACTTAAAATAAAGTTACCTTTTTTCGGAAAAGTTCTTCGCTCGTATTATTGGAATGATTCTTATACAACAAAAAGAAATATTTTAGTAAGGGGGAAGTCAGGAAGGGAGGGTACAATGGATTGTTTATTACACTAGTCCCCAAAGTTTTATAATAACGTTTTCTTATTCGTTGGGTTACCAACTTTGATGACTTTCAGTGTTCAAACGTTTCAACCACTAAGTGTAATCTACAGAAGGGTTAATTCATTGCTTTATTATTAAGGATGTACACCAATTTATTGGCCATTGACTTTTCCCTTTGGTTCCTGTTAATTAAGTCTGCTAGAATTACCCTTTTTTGTAATAAAATAAATCACTCTCCCCTCCCCCCAAAAAAAATTGTTCATATTTTCTTTCTAAATCAAAGTGAAAGTGGAGGGTCGAATTCAGATCAAATGTTAATCTATTTTTCGGAGAACAAAACAAACAAAAAGTTTTTTTGAAAAAAGGGGGAAAAATACTTGTACTTAAAGTTTTGAAAAACTTTCCTCTCCTTTGTTGTTTAGAAAACTTGAAAAAACGTGTTCAGGTTTTACCTTCAGTGTCTAAACATTTCAACCAATAATTATGATATACAGAAGGTATAATTTTGTTTATCGTTAGTCTCGTCCATTTTCTTATCCCTTTAGATGCCTTAGTTATTTTCAAGATGTTTTTTTAAGTCTAAAATATAAAATTTACCAAAGGATTACTTCAACTATAGTTATAAATATACAAGTTACAAGATAATTTTATTTTATGAAATTATACTGGTACCTATAGTTTTGAAAAACCTTACTCTCATTTGTGGTCTGAAAATCTTTGTCAACTTTATTTATAATTATTTATAGTTCATTGTCTTATCCCTTGAGTTATTTTTAAGATGCTATTTTAAGTCTAAAATATTAAATTTATCATAAGATCATTAACAACTTCTTATGAATTGTTAAATGTTAAACAGTTATACATTCAATACGTCAACTATAGTTCTAAATATATACAAGATACTTGAAGATTTTTATTAGATTTTAATGGTACCTATAGTTTTGAAAAACCTTACTCTCATTTTTGATATGAAACACTTTAACACCTTTGTTTTCAATTATTTATCGTACATTGTCTTATCCCTTGAGTTATTTTTTAAGATGCTATTTTAAGTCTAAAATATAAATGTATAAAAAGATCAGAAAGATCAGAAAGAACTTCTAAGAAATTGCAGTTATACATTCAAATACTTCAACTTCTAAATATATAAGACACTTAGAGATTTTTAAGAATCATACTAGTACCTATAGTTTAGAAAAACCCTACTCTCATTTGTAGTCTGAAAAACATTGGCAAATTTGTTCGTAATTATTTTTTGTTCATTGTCTTATCACTTGAGTTATTTTTAAGATGCTAATTTGAGTCTAAAATATGATATTTACAAAAGAATCAGAAAAAACAGTCATACTTTCAACTATAGTTCTAAATATTTATGATAGTTAAAGGATTATGCAAGGGTTTACATATTTTTGTTTTCAAGTTTTTAGAGCTCATCCAGTTTACAATTTACTTGGTCCGTCAGTCTGTTGGTCAGGCTATAAAATATAAAACTATTTATTTTACAAAAAGGTTTCGTGATTGTATACTATTTAATAGTTACATATTCTCTCTCTTTTTTTTATGACCACTAAACATCTGCTATTTTACTCACTTTTTTCTATTTGTCCATCTGTAATTTAATATTTGTGCTTAACCAGTTATGGATGTTGTCATCCTTGTTAGAATAGATATTGGCCTCGATAGAGCCTTATGTATATATACTAGAATTTAGTTGATCTGTAGGCGTTTTCCTCTTAGGAAATTTTTTTTTCAATTGTGAAAATTTGAGTACCCTACCCCCCCCCCCCCCCCCCCCGACAACGAACAACTATTTTAGGTTAGGGAGCCGAGCGCTGCGGCTAGGCAGGCAAGGGGGCCGAGCGCTGCGGCTAGGCAGGCTAGGGAGCTGAGCGCTGCGGCCAGAGTTGTTCGTTGTCGAAGGCGGGGGGGGGGGGGGTACTTAAATTTTTAAAATTGAAAAAAAAATTTCTAAGAGGATAATACCGATCTGTATTAGAAGGGGTAGGAAAGGTCAGTAAAGTAGCTTAAAACCATCCCAGGATCAATGTGAAGCTTTCCCCAAATGGAGAAATCAATCTGCTCATTAAGCTTTACACACAAAAAATAATACTTTATATAATTGGATAGTACACTATTGACCAATGGATGTATTATTACTTGGATGTTGCACCAGATTTTCATGTACTCTAATAGAGTAATATTCACGGATGGTTGAAATAATGATACCTACTATCCTAGTATCCACTTCCTTTATCTCATTCCATATTGGATAAACAAACTGACAAATAACTAAGGTTCATATTAGCAACCTAAATTTATGAAAAATTTTCCTCTGTCAATATATACACGTATTCTATATCCATTACAGTATAATAAAAAAAGAATTAACCCAATTAAAAACTAGATTCAACTCAATTTTTCATTTGATTTCTTTTTAAATTTACCTTTTTAAACGTAAATCTTCAGTTAGTACATTTGTATATTTTTATCGATTTGATTGATGAAATGAGATTTTTTGTTTGGAAATGTTTTTCGTTTTTCCTTTAATTTTTTATAAGTAACATTTAAAATTCATTCGAATCCGGTGGATAGGAACCAGTTCTCATCCATACGAAAAAAACTATGTCTAGCATCGTATTATATACAGCTTTCTACGAATAAAAAAATGTACAATCATAGGATTAAAACCAGTTTTTTTCGGCACCTCGGGGCTAAAAAAACTAGTTTTAATCTCATAATTGTACATTCTATATCCGCGGAAAGCTGTTTATAATACGATGCGAGAAATAACTATTTTATTACCCCTTCAAACGCTAAACAACACAACTTTAGAGAAGCTAAAATAACAGGGATTCTAAGGGATAAGCCAAGGGATCTTCAAATTGATTAAATAACAAGGATGACAACATCCATAAAAGCGAAGCACTGAACAGGACAGGTAGGACAAACGGACATTAACACTTGTCGAGTGTCAGAACTGAATAATCAGAATATAAATGTATAAGAGTCAAAGCAAAATTGTAAGTAAATTTGTTAAAAAACTGCTTTATACAGGATAATGTTTATGGACATACTTACATTTTTAGGACTTGATTATAGAGTTGATTCGTTTATTACACTATACTTTGTTTTCCTAGGAATCGTACCTAACGACTAAAGGAATCACCATGCAAAATTTGAAATCGATAGGACAATTCTAGCATGCCCTAATTAACGAAAAAACCTATCCGTTACGGACGGACGTACGGACGGACCGACCCTAATTATAGAAATGCCTCGCTTTTAAAAACATTACACCTTCCAAGAGAGGGGAATTAGAACTCTGTAAATCACACTAATACCCATAGTTTTATAACCACGTTGCCATACTAATTGGCTTAAAAACTACAATTAAAATTTACAAAAGTGGTAATTTTGTTTATCATCATTATTTCGTGCTACTTCCTACATGATCATATTCATGTATATAACCACAAAAAAAATATTCCTAAACATATATTTGTATAAGCTAATTGATATACGTTAAGTACACATTAATAATGTTACTTATAAAAAGGATTTTTACATAACAGTACAGAGATTTGATGTATAATATGAAGAAAAAAAATTGTTTTCTATTCTAGAAATTTTAAGGGGAAAGATGGACGATAAATTGATGTAAAACTTAAGATAATAAGAAAATACGAATATGATTAAAGTCCCTCCACAGATTATGACGTCATACGATAGAATAGCCAATGAAAGGCCAGTACACACTGTAATTGACCAATGGTAAAATTTATGCTGGCCTCTCACTGGCTATTCTATCGTATGACGTCATAATCTGTGGAGGGGCTTCATCTTCAGAAAATACCCTTTCTGTAGACTAAAATTATAGGTTAAAAAGTTTTGAACTATCAATAAAAATGCGGCCAAAGTACCCAAATTTTTTGAGTCAATTTATAAGAAAACATGTCAAGTTTTATTATTGGTTGGCTTAACAAATTTAGAAACTTATTGTTTTTTTGATTGGTTGGTTCATAAGTTAACAATCCAAGGTAACCACCTATTGTAATCTACAGAATGTGTAATTGTGTATATTTTCATTGGAGATGTACATCAATTTATCGGCCATTGTCTTATCCCTTTAGATCCCTTAAAAAAGAAATATTTCAAAATGTAGCTCTGGTGTTATTATAAGTATGTTTTTTTGAGAATAAATGTCCTTATGATTGATTAATTATATTGACAAAAGTATACATGTTTTTTTTCTTAACAACACTTTTACATAAATATATATACATGGCCGATTCCCTATAAGTGACTAGTTAAACATAAAATCCCCTCCCCCTTTATTTTGAAATTAATTTATAAAAGGTACGTCGATTTTTGTTTATTTTAGAAATATTTATGGTCAGGTTAGGTTAGGTTTTACGAGGTATTTGAAAACGCCGCAGGGTTAGGGCCCACTACCAGAGTAAGGCATGGGATAAAGCGTTGGATTTTTTTCCATTTTATTGTAAAAATAAAGGGGGTGGGGCTTAAAAGTGCTCAGCATGCTATTGGAGTGAAATCACGCGACAATTTTATAAGTATTTAGTAAAAGTAATTTAATTCTCCATTTTTCTTTTTTCTAAGACAACCAGAAGTAATATGCATAAAATTCTTTTTGCCTGTAATGAAAAAACATTTATTGAAAGACGAAAAAGATGAATTTTTCGTCAACTGTATATGTGAATCATTATGCTAAGTTTCAATTCGACACGACAATTCTAACATACGCTAATTGTAGAAAGGCTACACCGTATAAAAAGAAACGGGTATAGTCCCTTTGGTAACATCGCACCTTATGGGGCGATTCTTCGTATTTTTCACAGTAGCTTTTCTCCTATTTCTAACCCATGCGGGGGACTCTAACCCTGCGGGGCTAATTACCTAACCCTTTAGGGCAATCACCTAACCCAATATAACCTAACCTAACCTAAAATAACTTATAAAAAGCCTATTTAAAAATACGACGAATCGCCCCTTATGGGGCGATGTTACGAAAGGGACTATTTCCAAAACTAATCACCTGAATTTCGTTTCCATTCAAAACCTCAACCTAAGAAATCAATTATTAAAATTTTGTCATTCATAGAAAAATAAGGATGACAACATCCATAAAAAAGCAATGGATAAAAAAAATCAAAAATAGACGACAAATGGAAAAAGTGATTAAGTAATCAAATCTCGAAACATTTTAGAAATAAGAAT
Source organism: Acartia tonsa (assembly GCF_053477335.1). Lineage (NCBI taxonomy): Eukaryota > Metazoa > Arthropoda > Copepoda > Calanoida > Acartiidae > Acartia > Acartia tonsa. The sequence continues at coordinate 45,253,429 of NC_137272.1, forward strand.
TTGTGTCTTTTAAATTTTGAACAAGGTATGGGAATCTCCACCAAAAATTTCAACCGCCTATCATAAAATCATAAATCTCCTCCATTGCTATTCGGACTGACTGACCGACGAACAGACATAGATAATAATAGAGTAGCTTCGTTTGTGATTTTCATGTCATTCAATAGAGAAATTAAATTTGCTCTCAAAAAAAAAAAAATTCTCAGTTGTCTATCTTTAATAAATGCTAGGAAAATTATTATGAAATAGAAATAGCGAAATAGAGATAAAGAAAGAATCATAGAAAAGTTAGCAGGGGCGTCCAAGCTTTTTTATTTGGGGGGGGGGGGATTTTGAAAATACAAATTTGGGGGGGGGGGGGGTAATCTTTATTTCATAGAGGCATTTTTTTTATTTGGAGAGGGGGGGGTAATCACCCCTTTACCCCCCCCCCCTCCCTTGGACGTCTATGAAAGTTAGGGAGTAAAAGATAGGATAGTTATTTCTCGCATCGTATTTTAAACAGCTTTCCGCGGATATAGAATGTACAATTATTTTTTAGCCCCCGAGTTGCCGAAAGCAAGGGCTAAAAAACTGGTTTTAATATTATGATTGTACATTTTTATATTCGTAGAAAGCTGGATATAATACGATGCTAGACCTAGTTTTTTCGTATTGATGAGGACCGATTCTCATCCACCGGATTGGAATGAATACGAGAAAAATAAAGAAAGAGATATAATTGCGTCACCAACAGACATTATAAATTGTAGAATAGTTTTTTTTTTACAGTATGGCTTCTAAACAGATTGTTAATATCCGGTGGATTAGAACGGTTCTCAACTATACTAAAAAATCATGTATAGCATAGTATTACAGACAATTTTCCACGAATATTAAAATAAAATCATTACCAAAATAGTTTGAACGTCCGGGCTAACACAACTGGTTTTATTCTATTATATTTTCCTTGAATATCCGCGGAAAGCTGTAATAAATAACTATTACCAACCTGAGTTTGGGAGCTAGATTCAGGAGTAATCTGTCCACTGAAATATAAAAAAGGAATCATGTATTATGGAAATTTGATATTTATAGTTTTATAGCAAGACTGACAGACCGACGGACCAAGTAAATCATATACTAGATACTAATTGATGCAGGAAAAGTTTTAGTTGCTATCTTCAATGGCAGCTAAAAAAAACATGACCAAGAATCATATCTTTACAGAAAAAAAGTTTTAGTTGTCTATCTCGAATAGCAGTTAAAAGACATGTATACTTCATAGCATTACAAACGTACAAACTGACAGGTAGACAAAGTTAGTTTTAAAACAATTCTGCTACTAACAAATGCTTTGTTAAAGTCAAACAAACACAAATTAAACACAACATTGAAATAATTATACAGGATAAGACAAATATTAGGTACATTTACAAATTGTGATTGGTTGGTTCAAACAAACAAATTCAGATATTTGAATATTTTGTATATCATAATTAAGGATGTTTATTAATTCATCGTCCATTGTCTTATCCCGAAAGATCCATGATACTTAAGATTTTATTCATTAAAATAATTAATTTTCTCTCCTAGCAAAAGATGTATTACTGCTTATATCTTTCTATTTATCTTTGCATCTATCTATTTTTATTTTTCTATCTTTAATACAAAGTAGAACGATGTTTGTCTGTCTGTCTGTCAGAATCTTAAGATCTCAGTAACCACTAAACCGATTGGGCTCTACTCTTCAGGAAATATAACTAATGGTCCTGTGTTGGTTTTAAGATATTTTCTTGCGGGGTGGCCGAATACCCCTCCCCCCCAAAAAAAAGAGTTACAAATCCTTATTTTTTTACTTTTGATTTTTGATTTTTTCAAAAAAAAAAGTTGTCAAAATCAACCCACCAACCCGTAGAGTCCTCAAGAATGTGTACTATTATATTGTGGTTACGTACTACTGATTTTAATAATAAAAAGTTTCATTTTTTAAAAATTAATTATCAAGAAATTTAAAAGTTTAAAAGTTTTTGAAAATAATAATTCCATCGTATTATATAAAGTTGTAAGATTTTTTTATATGAAGCTTTAGATCTAAATAACCAATGAAACATTTGAGTTCTTCTTTTTTGGTAAGCTTCACATAGCTGCTGTTATAGTTTTAAACCAATTTATTTTCAGGTGGTTGGATGGTTTTAAGCTATATTTCTTGCTCTTAGAATGTATCCCTAGAGGCTAGGTGCGTAGCCACAAGTACTTGTAAGAGTAGTTGTTGGACCAAGTAAATTATACAACTGTTGCTCTAAAGGCATTTCTAATTATAGAGTATCTTCGCTAATACAATGGATATAGACTAAACGTGGATATCATGTCAGAAGAAAAATCGCGTCAATTTAGGTTGATAACTCGGAACTCATTTATTGGTCAGTTTGTTCATCCAGTAGGAGAGGAGGTGATGTGGTAAGGGGGTGGAAGTTGGGAATCATCATTTTAGCCCCCTTGTAAGTTCACTTTATTAGATAAAAGTAATAATATATCCATAGATACTACAATAAGTTGTAGCTGTATTTAAACAAAAGAAAACTTAATGTATTATATGAATGCCTCTTAAGAATTTTTCCATTGCCTAAAACTTAATTCTTAACTGGTTAAATCTTGATTCAAATCAGGGAGGGAGGGAACATTGATCTTTTGAAAAAAAAACAGGAATTTTAAGGGATAGGACAATGGTCGATAAATTTATGTAGAGCCCCATTGATGATAAACTAGTAGATTAGAGTTATTCGTGGAAAAGGTTTGAACCAACCAATAATTATTTACGGAAAGCTTTTGAGTAATCGAATAAAAAAACATATTTTTAAAACTTTGAGTACCTGTGTAATTTACAGTCCAATGTCATCCATTAACAATAATGTACAACAAATCCCACTTCTCCCCACCCCACTGGCAGAATCCAATACACGAGAATTGTGGGTATATTAGAGTAAAAGAATATTTCTAATATTAGCCAATAGCGTCGGAAATATTAACACAGCCAAGTCACTACAAAAGAACAGAAAGCATTTACATGCCGACGAAAAAGGTCCCCACTTTCACATCTATACATCTATTGAGGGATGACAGATTTTTTCTCGCCCATTATCCTATCGCTTGATCCCTGTAGAACTTGAGATTTGCTGACGAATAGAAATGAAGCAAATACTTGGAAGAAAAGGGTTTATACACAGGGAGGGAGAGGACATTGGACTGTAAATTACACTGGTACCCATAGTTTTATAATCACTTTATCTTATTAGTTGGCTTTGAAACGTTCTTCTGAAAATACTTCTTCTGAATTTCAAATGGTTAGCTTAAAACTAGAAGTGTCCAAAACATTTCAACCAATAATTATAATCTACAAAAGGGATTATTTTGGTTATTATAATTAGGGATGTTCATTATTTAATCGACAATTGTCTTATCCCTTAAGATTCCTGAATTACTTAGAAGAAAAGGATTCATACTCAAGGAGGTAGGGGACATTGAACTGTAAATTACACTGGTACCCAAAGTTTTATAACCATGATATCTTATTCGTAGACTTAAAAACTTAAATTACTTTTAATGAATTTCGATTGGTTGGTTTCAAACATTTGAACCAATAATTTTGATCCACTAAAGAGATTATTTTATTTATTATCATGGTAAGGTGAATGGTCATGACGTTACATTTTGAGTGACTTTCCTCAATTACAAGGACAAAATTGAGTTAAGGAGTAGATACTCAAACTTCCTGAAAATCTTCACAAGAAATTTTAGATACATTCTCGTGTTTAATTTATAGTGCAATGTCGACTCCCTCCCTGAACGAACCGTACCAGGACCCAAAACTTACACGGAGGATTTGTAGAGTAGCTTTGCAGCTAAGTGTTATATCATGAAAAAGATGAAAAAAAATGAAGATTGTTATCAATATTATAGAACGTTATAACATTATAATATAAAAGTAACAGAATGTATGTATTAGCCGAAGGTTCTTGCTTAGCGCTGAACCGATATGGTTCTCCTTTACATAGTAGCTTCTCATTGATCCTTGGATGTTACCCTCTCATAATAAGTTACAAACCAAAAAGAACCACATTGGACACACAGAAAGACATCCTGTTACTTCTATATTAGGATCTATCTATCTATCTACATATGAATACCTTTTAAGGCCATACAAAGAAAATATGTTGACCGGTTCTAGGACAATAGCAGATAAATCATCCTCGAGACGTCCATACGGGTTCATTACAACTTTCTGAAAAAACAATTGTAATGTTATTGGTTGAAAAGTTTAAACATTTCTTGTTTACAACCTTCTGCAAAAAACCAACAGGGATATTAGGGATAAGGCATGGTATATAAATCATCCTCCAGGCGTCCATATTTCTAAAAAAAAAAGGGATATCAAGGTATAAGACAATGGCAGATAAATCATCCTCCAATCGGCCATACGGGTTCATTACAACTTTCTGTAAAAAAAACAGGGATAAAAAGGGATAAGACAATGGCAGATAGATCATCCTCCAGTCGTCCATATGGGTTTATTACAACTTTCTGTAAAAACAATTGGGATGTTATTGGTTGAAATGATTGAACATTTCTAGTTTGGACCATGTCAGGTCAGCCTGGGTTATAATGGGTACTTGCTAGCCCACAAGGGTTAGGGCATCTCAGGAGATTTAGTGCTTCAGGGATAGTACCAACAAAACAAAGTAATTGTGTTTAGTGCACTAGGAAAATGGAGATAGATGTCACCGCGTTTGGCCTACATATTCTATTGACGTCTTAATAGAGGGAAAGAGAAAGGGAAACGTCATTAGAATAGCTAGGCCAAAAGCAGTGACATCCATCCCCATTTTAAGGGCACAATAGACAGCTACTAATTTGAAAATTATACATATTCACATTTTAAGACAGTCGTATTATAAATTATGCGATTATAATTTCCATATTCGCACATTGCCGGATCGTCATTTCAAAAAAGAGAAATTCTTTGGCTATATCAAATTATATGAATCACAGTGCAAATAAAGGTGTCAGAACCTAAATTGGGATATAGTGCATTTCATTACCCTAGGTTAAAATTAAATTTGAAAATTTCAAGTTCAATTTTCACCCACTAGGAGTTACCGCATAATCATGACAAGAAAAGCAAAGATTGTTTATTTAAAATTTTGAACAACTTTGCTTTTATAAAGTTCTTCATTAAACCACTCCTGAAGTGAGTTAATTAATGGCCATTTTTATCAATTGCTTTGCTAAGGTCACGGAAATTCAGCCTTAAATAAATCATATATAGAGAGGTTTCTTGTCATGATTATGCGGTAACTCCTAGTGGATGAAAATCGAACTTGAAATTTTCAAATCTAATTTTCTCAAAAACCGCTGCATTTTAGATTTTATTGAAAAGTGAAATGAAGTTACCTAACCTAGGGTAATGAATTACACTATGTCCCAATTTAGGTTCTGACACTAAAGTCAAAGCACCTTTGAAGGCACTGTGAAATGCAAGAAGTTATATGAAATAATAATTATTAAGTTGCAGCGCTAAACATCTTGATGCTTTACAAAGTGTCTTAATCAATCAGCCATGCGACGTCATAAAAATAAGGAATTATCAATTTCTTTTGTATGGGATTTCCCAAATCTCCTCTCATCCCTCATTTTTAAGACGTCACATGGCTGATTTTTGAGACACTTTGAAAAGCTTCAAGATGTTTAGGGCTGCAACTCAATAATATTTCATATAATTTCTTTCAAGTAACAAAATTGTAAATTACCTGTAAACGGCGTCTGGGGTTAGGTGGATAGACCTACAATAACATATGATAATCTATTATGGAAATTTTTTGAATAATGTTTTTATAAACAGTATAAAATATAGTTTGTATCTGCTTTCTACCCTATAGAGAAGGCTCCTGCCACGTTTTAATTGATTCTGTTGACATATCTTTTTATAAAAGTTATGAAAGTTTGTAGGTGGGTGCATTTATCCTCCTCCAAAATAGTTGAAAACCTTCTCTGGACCTGTAAAATTTTTTCGCTGTAAAGGAAAACCATATCAGTTCAGCAGTTAGCAAGATTATTCAAAAAAAGCTTACAACTTTATATAATAGGATTGGAAGAAGGTAGTATCAACCTTCCAAAGATAAATCTGCACTAAAAAATTAACACTTAAACAATTTTTTACCCCTTTCCTCTTTAAACTATTAAAAAGTACAACAAAATTTATATTATTCCCTCCTATATATAAGAGAAAAAGTTTATTAGTACATGTCAAATATTTCGGATTTATCTGGCAAAAAGTGTATTTTATCTATTTTAATATATTTGCTTATATTTAGTAAAAATTTGATACCAATATTTTAGTTTACAAGGATGAAAGCATCCATTAAAGCAAAGCTGAATAAATATATAAGGTAAGATCATACTTGGCTAAGGGTTTTTTAGTGATCGAAATGACCTTTGGGGAAGAACTCCGAATAAGTTTATTTTTAGTTATGTGGGTAGCTGTCTCTAGTGCCCTAGCAAAATGGGGATATATGTCACTGCTTTTGGCCTACCTATTCTATTGACGTCAGGAAATACCCTATTCCTCATCTATTTTCTAGGGGGTTTCTTTCCCCCATCCCTTTATCTTCCCCCCCTACTATAAAGTTAATAGAAAAGGTAGGCAAAAAGCGGTCATATCTATCCCCATTTTCTTAGGGCACTTAACAAAGCTACAATGTTATAAAGTACGTATGGACATACTGACCTAATTGTATAGTAGCTCTGCTACTAAAAATGACATTCAAAAATGAAATATAATATCCATTAAATTCCTAATTTTCGTCAAACTTTTAAAATCCTTTTTGTAAAGTACATCTTTCATTATGACGTTTTAAATTTTGATTAGTTTTTTTTGTAAGTTTATGGAAAATTTACCATAAGAACAATTTCGGGAGGTATTTTTAAAACATTGTTTAAATGCATTTTTTATTGATATTTTACAAAGGATCAATGTACTTTTTAATAAAAAAGAAAACAAAAATCATGCTTTCTTTATCATAGTGATTTTTAATTCAATTTCCAAATATCCGTCTGTACGTCCGTCTGTCAGCTATGTTTTAGGAGAATGTCATTTTCCTCGGCTGCTTTTAAAAATAGACTAAAACATGATTCTTACTTATTGGAGTATTTCTTTCTTCTTTTAAACGTGCCATTGCTTTTAATATAAGTTTAGAGAAAATTTACTTTTATTTGGTTAACATTATTAAATTATTTTATGTATTTAATTTATATTGATTTCTTATAAAGGGAAAATATACTTAAAAAGACAAAAAAATTTGGCTTTCTGACGCAAAATTTATGACTTTTCGATTTTTAGTAGCGCAGATACTCTTTAATTACCGTTTGTCAGCTTTGGTTTCGGGGGAAACGAGACATTATATTGGCTTCTATTTAAAATAGACAGAAGTAACTAAAAACCAGTGATTTTCCTCCTTCTTTTATAAATGTATAGATGTTGTAGTGAATGCTTATGGGAGGGGAGTACATAGTTTTGGTAGGGAAGGGAAAGAGAAAAGAAAGTATTGGGGAGCAACAGAAAGGGAATACAGGACAGACACAAAAATATGGAGTAGCTACGTTACTCAAGAAGCTTTGTGTACCAGTGCAATTTTCAGTCCAATATCTCCTCCCTAAGAATCTTACCTGAAATCCTTTATTTTTCTTGTCCTCTTCCTGAAAATTCATAATTTCAGCAATTTCAAACAACCGAATCGATAAGTTTCTCCGTTACAAGATGGCTTCTCATAGGTCCTGAGAAGGGTTAAAGTGATAGAAACTCCCCTCCCCAACATCAAGTGCCTCCAGAGGCTTCTAGGGGGCGTAGCCACTAGTAGTGCATAATTCAAGGGACAAACTTAAATCGAAATATATCTTCATTTCAAAAGGTATAATAGATGAAGTTGAACAAAAGTTTTATAGAAAGCTTACTTTATCCTAAGAAATCCAACTATTCATAGCTGACTATTCTACCCAATAATATGACCATATTGTTCCTTAACTGTTTTTCAATTGGCTGATTTAGAAAATATGTATCTAGATAATATATATGTTATGTCTTAGATTAGAGTAGTTTTTACTAAAAACAGGTAGAAAAAATAGATTCGCTCATAACTTTTGGCGTTCATTCCTTTTTTCAGCATTTTCAAACAACCAATTTCCAATATTGCTTCATTTAAGATAAAAATACTTCATAATTCTAAATATATTAGAAAAGAGTAATTTTATCAAAAAAAGGTTGATAAACTTTAAAAAAGCAATTTAAAAGAAATAAATAATCCCCTTTATAACTTTTTGCAGTTCCCTCCTTTTTATTTTTCAAAATATAACTTTTTTGGGAAGTATTTAACCCTGTGGGGTTTATTGAACCTAACCTTACTAAAATAAGTTTTTCCATGGTTAGTTTAATACCCCTAGCCCCCTTAAGAAAAAAATCTAGTTGTGGAGAGATTGGGGGGAGTAAAACGCCCTTTTTCGCCCCACACCCACCCCATAAAAAATCCAAGAATTTTAACTTTTTAAACATGTGCGTCTAAAAAATTCAATTTAAATGACATACAGGAGGAAAACAAGATATCTTAAGGGATAAGACAATGGACAATAAATTGATATACATCCCCAATGATCATTAAACATTATAACCCCTCATGTAGATTATAATTTTTGATTTTAAAGATTAGAACCAATCACTAAAAGTACCCAATTTTTTAAGCCAACGTGGTGTTATAACTTTGGGTACCAGTGTAATATACAGTCCAAGTTTTCCCTCCCTCTCTGCCGCCCTGGTTTAAACTATTTTTAATAGCGCTGTCATTTGAATGGATATATTATTACTTGGATGCTACACCAGATTTCATGTACTCTGATAAAGAGATGCTCACAGCTGGCTAAATTAATGATACACCCCATATAAACCCTCTACTGCACATCACCTATTCTACCACTGAATGAACGCACGGACCAATAAATAATGTCTATATTAACAAGATAGATTAAAACTATGTCTATTTATCCACGTATATACTATAACCATTATTGTTTGTTGTAGTACATTTTATTGATTTACTGTCGAAGTTGAACTGAAGTGATAAATCCGCTAGATTAGGACCGGTTCTTAGCCATACTGAAAAATTAAGTATCGTAACGTATTAAAGACGATATTTTATAGCCCCTTTGGCTCTAACAAAACTGCAATTATTCTTATTATTTTTAATTTTTCTTTCTTATAGCTGTAATTTTCCTTGTGAAAAATATTTTTAGCTTTAAAAATTAAAAAATGTCTGATTTTAACTTTTTAATTATTTTTCACATTTCGTAACAATAAAAAGTTATTTTTAATTTCTTAGAAATTCCAACATGAACTAGCGGCTTTGCCAAGAGAAGGAGGGGGGGGGGGGGAGTCAACATTTCAATTTAAATTTTTTTGGAAGATGAGGGAAAGCTATTTTTTAATAAAAGTTTTTCATATTTGGAGGGTAACTATAAACGTTTCCTTGACCTATATAAGGCATCGCTGTAAAGCGATTTGTTAGAGATAGACAGACATCCTTTTACTTTTGAGAAGAATTATCAAAAAAAATTCCTACAATTTACATACATAAAATTCTTGATGATTTTTTTGGGGTTCTTATGGATGTTACCATCCTTGTTAAAACATATAACATGTTTTTTTCTTTGTACTTTATAAAGTTTCTTTCTAGAAAAAAACTTAAATCGACATTTTAAAACTGCTTAAAAGTGCATCTTATTAGATTAAAGTTTTAATTTTAATCAAAAGTTGTCAATATAATGTATTATCCTTATCTTATACAACTATGTATGGCTTTTAAACCGATTGATATCCGCTGGATTAGAACCGGTTCTCAGCAATACTGAAATCATGTATAGCATCGTATTGCAGACAATTTTCCACGAATGTTAAAATAAAAATCATAGAATTAATACCAGTTTTGTTAGACAGAGCCCCTGGCCTCTTGTGGCTAACAAAACTGGTTTTACCTTATATTTTTTTCATTTTGATATCCGTGGAAAGCTGTCTATGATACGATGCGATAAATAACTTATCCTTATCTAATCTTAAGCATGGAGAAATCAATAAATTCCCTCTAAAATGGATTAAAACCTCGGTACTTGCTTACATGTGGTAGACTGGAGCACCGAAAACCCCCCCCCGCTTAGTTTTGACAAAAATCAAAAATAAGGGGGGGGTAGTTTTTAATGTCTGGAAAACGGCAAGGAGGAAAAAAGCTCAGCAAGGCAAAGACTTAACCCCCCCCTTAATTTTGAAGAAAATCAAAAATAAGGGGGGGGTAGTTTTTTCACTGTACAATACGCCAGAAAGTTGAGTGAGGTAAATCAAGAAAATCCAGTATACCAGAGGGGAAACCTTATTACAGGGACATACATGTTTTGGGACATAATTTCCTTATTTATTGACTGATTTTAGTAATTGATGTATCCCTGAACAGAAAATGAAAATAAGGAGGAGGGGGGCCAGTAAAAGGTTTTAATTTTGCGCAAAATTAAAACCTTTTACTGGCCCCCCTCCTCCTTATTTTCATTTTCTGTTCAGGGATACATCAATTACTAAAATCAGTCAATAAATAAGGAAATTATGCCCCAAAACATGAATATCCCTGTAATAAGGTTTCCCCTCTGGTATACTGGATTTACTTGATTTACCTCACTCAACTTTCTGGCGTGTTTTACAGTGAAAAAACTACCCCCCCCTTATTTTTGATTTTCTTCAAAATTAAGGGGGGGGTTAAGTCTTTGCCTTGCTGAGCTTTTTTCCTCCTTGCCGTTTTCCAGACATTAAAAAACTACCCCCCCCCCCCTTATTTTTGATTTTTGTCAAAACTAAGCGGGGGGGGGGGGGGTTTCGGTGCTCCGGTCTTCACATGTAAGCAAGCATCAAAACCTCTCAACTATTCTAAAACATCTTTTTCGTTCTTTATTTATAACCACTGAATATCTGCACTTTAAATCAATTTGTCCGTGTTTATATCCACAATATTTTTAAGCTTCGCAACTTATGGACTTTTTTTTCCTTTTTTCATTATTAATAAACATAATTACGACGAGAGGATGGAGGGGCGAGGGTAAGCTTAATCATTAAAAAGGATTTTATTAGAAAAATTGAGGTATTTTCAAGTTTATTAAAAATCAAACTTGTGTAATTTTAAAGAGTTTTAGGTCAAGCGTGGATTTTCGGCAGCCGATCGTCATCAAACTATCAAACGTTTTGTTAAAGTCTAAGATACACTAATTATAACTTATGTCCTATTCTTCTTCATAGTTTTTGAAGACGAAGAAAGTCCCTTAAAAAAATTCTGGAGGAGTGGGAAAGAAAACCCTTTAAAAAGAGATGGTTAATCCCTCATTTTTATGACGTAACATGCTGCTTTTTTCGTCTTCTAGATTTTTAAAATTCTAACACTGATCTTACAAAAACACTTTAAGTAATATGATGTTTATCTATCTGTCTGTGTGTGTGGCGAAAAATCTCGCTAACCGCTGAACCAATATGGTTCTTCTTTAAAATGAAGATTCTAATGGGTCTAAAGAGGCTTTATAACTGCTTTTGTGGGAGAGTACTAAACCCTCCAAGAGTAACCCCCCCCCATCCAATTTTTTTAAAACACGCTAGTCTGTGAAAGCTAAATTATTTCTGATACACAATAATTACACTAGTCCTCTAAGATTTATAAAGACGTTTTCTTATTCGTTGGTTACACAACTTTGGGGACTTTTCAACCACTAATTTTAATCTACAGATAGGTAATTACATCATTAGGGATGTACATCAATTTATCGGTCATTGTCTTATCCCTTCAGGTCCCTGAAAGTTGGTAAAACTAAACCATAAAAGAAATGAGTGTTTTGATTAAAACTTGATACAACTTTATTGAGTTGAGGTACATACCAGGGATCTAGAGGGATAAGGCAATGGCCGATAAATTGATGTATATACCCTATGTCAAATTACAAAATAACCCCCTTTTAGATCACAATTTGTGGTTAAAACATTTGGACACTCAATTTAATAAACGACTAATTAAAATCCGTTAAAAGACCCCAAAGTTGTTAAACAAACGAATAATAAAACGTTATTTTAAAACTTTGGGGATTATTTTAATAAACAGCTGTTTGTCCCCTAAGGTTTTTATCGAAAGCTTAAGATTTCAATAACTACTAAACTGATTGAGTTCTCCAATTTAGAAAAGCTTCAAATAAGTGCTTTGATGTTTTAAGGCTATTTTATTTTCAGACTTAAGGCTCAAGATAGTTTTAGGCTATTTTTCTGCCTATTTTCTTCCCCTAGGAGCTAGGGGCGTTGTCACTAATATAAAATACTAGAGTTGGCTCGATATAATTATCTCCCTATTGGCTAGTTTTCTATATGCATATCTATTTCTCAATAAATCTATTTTCCTCACCCGGCATTACTATCTAAAAGAAAGTAAATATTTAATAATCTAAATGATTTTAAAAAGATTTTTTAAATCATATTTTTTTCTTTACTATAACCATCACCAAAGGGTTAATGATGATGATTAAAATTTTAGTTTAATATTTAAACACACAAAGTGTCGCCACAATCGAATTCTTTTAAAACAGAGTTTTCTTAAATTTATTTTATTATAAATTTAAATTTTCTCTTTTATGATTAGAAATTAAATGCATTGATATAAGGTAAATAGCAACATGAAATTAAAAAAAGGAATTTATTTTTAATAAAGTAAAATAATGGGCCTTATCGTTATGGGCAATGAGAGTTTATTATGGATAATTGGAGCACTATGAGTTTTAAACAAATATTCCTTGGAAAACTTGAGCTCGTTTATAGACATTTATTTCCTATATAGATCTGACATGGATCTTGAAGCAATTAAGCAGGCCGTTTTGTACATGTTAAAAATTGGAAGATTTCATTAAATAAAAGTTATCGCAAATATACTTAGTAAATAAATAATAAGACTTTTCGTCTGAAGCTAAAGATCTCTTGGAAATTGTTGGTATCAATTTGTATTTTTCAGGGAAGCTGTATAAATATTTATGGGAGGTTTTAGGCTATTTTTTATAGGCTAGGGACGAAACATCTAGTGTAAATATTCTACTTGATTGTTTGGAATAATCTAGTAGTTAGAAGCCAAATTGACTGGTAAATTCCCTAGGTTAGGTTATACTGGGTACACATATGTGACGTCATATATATGAGGGATGAGAGGAGAAGTGGGAAAGAAATCTCCTAAAAAAGAGATGGATAATTCCTTTTTTATGACGTCACATTGCTGATTTTTAAGACACTTTGATAAGCTTTTTCTGTTTGAATTACAATTAACATCCAGCTAAACTGCATGATTAATGAGGGTGCTATGTTCAACGAAATATATTTCAATAAATAACTAAGAAGTATCAGAGACTTTTTCACTCAGTGAATTTATCATATTCTAATTAAAGGTCGTGCAATCAAAAGGTTGATTGTCTGCAATAGCCTAGTAGTACCTCTGGATCTGCCACAACTAATTTCAAATGAATTTTTTTAAATTGGAGATTTTCTTTGTTTTTTTGGGTGTTGGGGATGTCCCACCCTTCAATAAAATAGCCTAGAAACCACCACAGGACAAGTAGGTATATTCCCTGAAGAGTAGAATCCGATCGGTTCAGTGGTTACCGAGATCTAAAGGGACAGACAGACACCTTTCTACCTTGTATTATAGATTAATTCTACTAATCTTTTATCAATTTTGCTCATATATTTCTATTTCTTTATGTGTATATTTTTTATAGTTTTTAAAAACTGTTTGAAAGTTGCTGAATTTCCTTGGGTGGGAACTTTCTCTGTCCAGCCTTGGGATGGAGGTAGTAGGGTAGTGGGGGGAGGTCCAGCCCGAGATCCTGTACAGCATACACAACCTTTCTTTCAGGGATCTCAAGGGATAAGACAATGGTGGATAAATTTATAGACATTCCCAATGATGATTAACAAAACTATCCCTCTTGTAGACTAAAATTATTGGTTGATCAGTTTGCACACCAACCAATCAAAATTCAAAAAAAGCACACAAGGTTTTTGAGCTAACGAATAAGATAACGGGTTTATAAAACTTTGGGTGCTAGTATAAAAAAAATTCTAATTTTAGATCAATTAATTACCTCGTTGGATAGGGGTTTTCCTTTGATTTTAATATTAATAAAAAGCGATACTCTAATACCCACTATATATTAAAGTTAATATACAAAAGAAAACCAACCTTTAAATTGTAAGATCTTTTGCGGGTATTTATAACAATGCATGATAATAATTTCCGCCTGTTTACGGGACAAGGCATTCTCCAAATTCTCGCTATAAGTGTACCACACTATACATACAAGCAGTAGGTACCATTTTTAACGTCTTTAGTTTGTCAATAGACGATAAATTGATGTAAAAGCACAAAATTATCCCTTCTGAAAATTTACACAGATTGTCGTTAAAAATCTTTTGACACTTCTACAACACGAAAAAATTTTAGTTTAAATAAACTGTAAACTGTCATCTTAACGTACAGACATTCAAAATTGTAGAGTAGCTTGCTATATACTAAAAATACATAATAGTTATTTCTCGTATCGAATCATAAACGGCTTTCCGCGGATATAGAATGTACAATTATAAGATTAAAACTAGTTTTTTTAGCCCCGAGGTGCCGGAGGCACCGGCTAAAAAAACTGGTTTCAATCTTATGATTGTACATTTCTATATTCGTAGAAAACTGGATATAATACGATGCTAGACATAGTTTTTTCGTATGGATGAGAACCGGTTCCTATCAACCGGATTCGAATAAATACGAGAAAATAAAAGAAAGGTTCCTTGAGTTGCGCCACATTGTGCCCATTCTGATCAACCAGAGACGTCAGCAAAATTTTATATAATACAAAGTAGAACGATGTCCGTCTGTTTGTTTGTCTGTCTGTCTGTTTGTTTGTAGCGAAGGAACTCGCTAACCGCTGAACCGATCGGGTTCTACTTTAAAGGGTAGCTTCTCATAGGTCCCGGGAAGGTTTATAACTATTTTCTTGGGGGGTGGGACACCCCAAACCCCCTAAAAAAATAAAAATATACCCCCCCCCCAAAAAAAAATGTCTCCCCCCCCAATTTTTTTTTTGAATTTTCCTTTAAATCTAAAATACGAGAAATTGGTTTGATCAAACCTCTTTGGGCAAAGCCCATAGAGGCTAGGGGCGAAGCCGCTGGTTATCATCAAAAATAACAGGTGTCAAACTGTCTCTTTGTCAGTTTGTATATCTTTTATTATTGTAAGTTAACCTCAGGAATCTAAAGGGATAAGACAATGGACGATAAGCCCATACACATCCTCAATGATAATATTAAAAATACCTATTATGTAGATTAAAATTAGTGGTTGAAAAGTTTTAACACTTATTAGCCAACAATTAATTCTAAAAAGTCTCTACACATTTCTAAAACTTTGGGTACCAGTTTTTTCCCTCTCATAGGACCATTCTTTTGAAGTGTTATTAAAAAAAATATCGGATACGCCCCCTAGAGGCCTCTAGTGGCACTTTTTTTGTTCAAGTCTCTATAATACCTATCTAGGTTGCGTTCAAGTCTCTGTGCGTTAAAAAAACCTTCCCGTGATCTATAAGAAGCTAACCTGTAAAGGAGCACTCGATCGGTTCAGCGGTTACCGAGATCCTTAGGTACAAACAGACAGACAGACATCGTTTTACTTTGTTTTATAGATAAATTACGTAAAAAAGTAAAACAAAATTTACGCAACTTTTGTTATTGTTACTATTCTAGTAAATGTTCTGTTCCAGTAATCTTAAGGGATAAGACAATGAAGGATAAATTTATATTATACATCCCCATGTGGATAAACAAAATAACCACTTCCCTAGGTCAAATTTATTGATTACAAAGATTAGTCACTGTATATAAATGAACCAAAACCAAAGAAAATTCAATAAAAATACTAAAAGTTTTAGGCCAACGAATAAGATAACGTGGTTATAAAAGTTTGGGTACTTGTGTAATTTTGGGTCCAATACCCACTCCTTGAAAATGTTCTCAATTTCTCTTCTCCAATTTAGAAAAGAATGTTTTTAAAAGCGAAGCTTTTCTATAATTAGGGTCGGCCCGTACGTCCGTGCGTCCGTCACACACGGAAAGCTTTTTTCATTAATTTAGGCATGTTAGAATTGTCCTATCGATTTCAAACTTTGCACGGTGATTCCTTTAGTAGTTAGGTACGATTTAGAAAGCGTAGCAACTTTATAATCATTACAAGAATGTTCGTAGGGCCATTTTAACATGTTGATTTTTTTTACTTTTTTAACAACAAGTTTTTATGTGATCTTATCATCCGATTGATCAGATTTTTGGTATATTGATTCCTGGGACAACAAAGTATAATGTTATAAGCGAAGCAACTCTATAATCAAGTCCTAAAAATGTAAGTATGTCCATAAACATTATCCTGTATCAAGCAGTTTTTTTAACAAATTTACTCACAATTTTGCTTCGACTCTTATACATTTATATTCTGATTATTCAATTCTGACACTATATAAGTGTTAATGTCCGTTTGTCCTACCGTTTCAGTGCTTTGCTTTTATGGATGTTGTCATCCTTGTTTTTTAACAGCCAATAGCACCTCAATAATTATTTTTTGAATTTTAAAAAGTATATTAACCTTTCTTTATGGAAAAGTTTGGACACTGAATCAAGATTTAAGTACCCAAAGTTTTTAATGCAATGAAAGTGTTTTCAAAACTTAAGGTACCAGTATAGTTTACATTTTAATTTACTGTCCAATATCACCCCATTGTTATGTATGAAAAACTTAAAGGACTATTATTTATTTTAAAAGAAGCATTGAATATTATAGTCCTTGTTAATTTTGTTGTGTAATGGTACTTCTTTTCAAGAAGAGAGGAGACATTGGGCTGTTTACACTAGTCCAGAAAGTTTTATAATAGCGTTTTCTTATGCATTAGCTCAACAACTTTGGGGACATTTGTCGAATTTTGATTGGTTGGTTAATTTAATCATTTGGGATTTACATAAATTTATCGGCAATTGTCTTATCCCTTTAGATCCCTGTCTTCTTTAATTTCAAGACACGTATTGATGTAAACGTACTTTCTCACTTTCAAGGATGCAATTGCAGAGAAAAACAAGGATGAAAGCATCCATGCATGCGAATCTACTCTATAATTCACTTTGTCCGTCCGTCCGTCAGTCGACACATTATGGGGTAATGTAATTTCTCAGCTGCTTTTCAAGATAGAGGGTTGCAGATTCCCTGTACGAATGGGCATCAAAAATATTAATATTTTTGATTTTACAAATGCCCTTTAAATCTTCTTTTCGCATTCCAATAAATGATTTTTTGTGCTTCGCTACTTATGGATGTTGTCATCCTTGTTATCAAGACACATGTAAATAATTTATTGTACACGTTCTTTCTCACTTCAAAAGATGTAATTTCCCAGGGATCTAAAGGGATAAGACATAGAAGATAAATTTATACATATCCTCAATTATGATACACAAATTACCCCTTTCTGTAGATTATTAGTTAAAACATTTAGACACTCAACCCAATAAACCAAAAGTCAAAATTCAATAAAAGTCCCCAAAGTTATTTAGCCATCAAAAAAGACAATGTTAGTATATAATCCAAATGGGGGGGGGGCGGGGGGGCAAAGAAGCGCCCCTTTATGTTTTTTATATTATATAAGTATCATGAAAGGTACATATAAAATGATTAAGTTGATTAAACTAAAGATGTCCATTAAATTTTTCAATTTAACCAATAGTTTTAACCCTTACAGATCGGGGGGGGGGGGGCTCCAAGAGCCCCCCCTCTAGTTTTTTCAATCTCATTTTTTTTGTAGGTAAGATGGAGTGCTGTGACTTCATGACTTTTTAAGTTTAGTAATTATACGTCGGCAAGAGTTGATTTTATTAGGATATCTGGTCTGTGTCGGTCGTGGTGTCCGGTCAAAGTCGGTTGGGTAGCACCAAAATTAGAAAAAAATTCTAAAAAAATCTTAATTTCTACATTATGACTTTTGTGTATAAGGAGAAACCTAAAATTTTTTTGGTGAATACTTAGATATCAATGACCTTCTGAGAAAAAATGTGTTATGACCGTTTGACCGCTCCCTGACGACTTTATGACCGATTTTTGTCCGGCTTTTACTACAGACATATATCATGAATATCGTGGCTTCTATTACAGCTAGAGTCCTATAAATTTTTTTGGTTAATCCTTGAGCAACGTCAAACAGATAAAAATATTAATCGGCGCCGCCAACCGCAGTTTTACCGCCGTAACCGCCGAAAATGGCGGTTTCCGTTATTTGCCGTTTTTTGGCGATGATCAGAAAAAGTAATTTTTTTGTTATGAAAAATAAAAGTTCGTCCTAAAATTTGGTCATCCTAGCTGCAAAATTGGCCGCTCTAAAGCTGTTTTAAAATTTAGCGGCTGGCCGCTAAAAAGCGGCTAAGGAGCGGCCTGGCTGCTATGACTAGAAAAAGTAAATTTTCTCTAAAAATACACATGAACCACCAGAAAAAAATTTTACGTCTTTATCTGTAACAGGAGCCGAGATAGAGGGGGGGGCTTTTGGAGCCCCCCCCCCCCCCCCCCGATCTATTAAGGTGGGAATTGGGGCCCGAGCTGTAAGGGTTAATCTTTAGAAGGGATAATTCTGTGTATAATGATAGAAGCGTGCATCAAATTATCATTCATTGTCTTATCCCTTAAGATCCCTAACTAAAGACAAACCTCTGTAAGAACCAATTTTATATTTTTTTTAAACGAAAGGAAAAATTTAAAAACTTTTTCAATGAATGATTTTTTTCTACAAATTTTTAGAATGCTGTATACAGTTTTGCAACTAACAAAGGTGCAAAAACGTTAATGAAACAAGTATGACATTATCCAAAAAGTAAAATTTTAAATTGAAGAAAAATTAACAGTCATATATTCTTTTCCAAATCCTGGCCGGAGACCCTAATTATACAGGGCTACTCAATACTCATTATCCTTATATTTACCCTAACCAAACCTTAAGTTAAAAATCAACACAACCTCTCCCCCATATTTAAAAAATAAGGGGGGGGGGGGTAGTATATTATGCAACACCAGGCACTATGAGGGAAACTGCCAGATATTTTTTAATTTAAAAAATAAAATATATTTTAATTATGAATGTTACACTCATTACATTGAACCTTCTAAGAGTCACCAATTAAGTCAAAAGCTATCCGTTACGTCCAAACAGATAACTGGAGTAGCTTGCTACGCTGCTGAAAATTTCAATAAATTTTTGCTGACGTCTCTCCCCCTCGCCTTGTCACTGAAAATAGAAAACACAAAATTAATATTTTACAAAAAAGATAAAATTTTATATAGCAAAAGTATTTTAGATTCCTGATACTATATGATACTACTAGCGGCTACGCCCCTAGAGGCCTTTAGGGGCACTTGAGGAGGAGAGAGTTGAATTTAATAACCAAATTTCTTATTTTAGATTTTAAAAGAAAAAGTAAAAAAAAATTTGGGGGGGGGGGGGGCGAAAAAAGTAAAAAAAAAATTTTTTGGGGGGGGGGGATTTTTCCAACCCCCTAGGCAAATAGTTATAAACCTTCCCGGTACCTATGAGAAGCTACCCTGTTAAGGAGAACCCGATCGGTTCAGCGGTTAGCGAGATCCTTTGGTAGAGACACACAGACAAACAAACATCCTGTTACTTTAGTATAAGGATATGTTGCGTAAGAGTCTCTTTATACAATACCTCGCAATGTTACGTAGGAGTCTCTATTCGAGAGAAAAAAATTTCGATTTACTATGATTTCTCTTGGGAAGGTGGTAGACCCATCCCCCAAAATAGTTATAAACCTTCCCGGGACCTATGAGAAACTACCCTGTTAAGGAGAACCCGATCGGTTCAGCGGTTAGTGAGATCACACAGACAAACAAACAGACAAACATCCTGTTACTTTTGAATAAGGCTATTTTGCATATTTTTTTTATTGTATGTGAGTCCCCCCCCCCGTTCCCGCCCAATAGGCCTCTAGGGGCGTAGCCGCTATTATACGATATAGTTTTCTATGATAAAATTTTATTTTCAGTAAATTTGCTGCCAAATTAATATGAAACACGTGTCTACCTAATTTTATGTACCAAATAAAAACGAGTCATCTACTGGCTAAGTCACAAATTTTTTGACAAATTATTGTTATTCTGGGATTATAATGGATAAGAAATAAATAGTGAATTGATTACTACTTCTCTAGATTAAAATTATTGGAAGAAAAGTTTGGACCTCCATCCATTATTTTAATTTTAACAATTTTTTTTAGGTTTTACAAGAACGTAATAAAAACATTTTCAACGATTAATTAAAAATACATGTGAATTTTTTTTTTATATGAATAATTTTTTTGTAACATTGAAAATTTTGAAATTCTTTAAAAAATATTCAGATTAATTGAAAATTAGAGGGATAACAGTTAGTTTCTCTCAAAGTGCGAAAATTTTAAATGTCAAAAAAATAAGTGGGGAAAGTGATAGGTTAGGTTATATTGGGTAATGGGTAGCCCCGCAGAGATAGCATGGCCGCAATGGTAAGGCATAAACGAAAAAAAACTATACCCCCCCTTGTTTTTTAAGAACGGGGGGGGGATAGACACTTTGTGATAATTTTTTTATAATAACATTTTCTTATTCTTTGGCGTAACTACTTTGGGGACTTTCAATGAGTTTTGATTGGTTGTTTCATTTAGTTGAGTGTTCAAACTTTTCAACCACTTATTTTAATCTACAAAAGTGTTATTCCTGTTTATTATCATTTAGGATGTACAAAAATGTATCAGCCATTGTCTTATCCCTTTAGATCCATAGAAACAAGCGTTCTTTGGTAAATTGACGCTCAAGACACAAAATTTCAGGGATAAGACAAAGACCGATAGATTTATGTAAATCCTAAATGATGATAAAAAAATTCACCCCTTTTGTAGATTACAATTAGTGATTAAAACGTTTGAACACTCAACTTAAATAATCAACCAGTCAAAAAATACTAAGGTCCCCAAAGTTATTAAGCTAACGAATAAGAAAACTTTATTATAAAACTTTGGGGACTAGTGTAATAAACAGCCCATTGTCCTCTCACTGATACAGATCCCCTAATTGAAAGAGGCGCTTTCGCTAGAAGCAATTAAATATTGGGATACATACATTTGCAGAAGTTTATACACACCCAAAGATATTTGGCTTTTCATCTTATAAGTAAAAACAAACGCAAAAGGCTCTTTTGTGTAGATTCGCAAAATATCATGGAAGTTTTTAGTAGATATGCTACTGTATATTTCACTTTGTTTGTCCGTCATTCAGTCCGTCCGTAACGCTATGGGAGAAATAAGATTTTCTCAGTTGGTATTTAAGATAGAAATCTGAAAGTTTTTATGAAGTTTTCCTTTATCAATAAGTATGCACAATATTGTTTTCTTGGCTGTCGGTCTGTAGGGCATGCATCATAAGAAATACATACTAATATTTTCATAAAGGTTTCGATATTTATATGTGTTATTGAATAATATCTTTTTTTTACCAACTGAACATCTTTTTTTTATCCATTTTGTCAGTTGGTACGTTTATATCTTTTTTATGTTGTATCAAGTTGATGTGTGTACGTCTGTTGGTATATCCTTTTTCGACTGGCGAATTTTTATCATCAATTTAGATTGCTAATATAGTCCTTAATTATTGGTCAATACGTTCACCCATGGACAGGTGAGGGTATAAGGAAAGTCATAAATGGTGTGGATTGGGGAGACTTCGTTATATTAGTCAGCTGGGAGAAATATTTGTCAGGGTATGCGAGAATCTCTTACAACATCAAAGTATTCTATATGAATGATAACTAAAAAGTTAGAAAGACAGATAAACTATCATTAACAAATAAAGAGTAAAAACGCATTAATTATTTAATATCTATTTGAGACTTGATTAAAGAGATGCTTCGCTTAAAATATTATGTTTATAATGGCCATACTGAATTTAATAAATCATCATATCTAGTTCAAAATCAAATGGGCAATTTTAACAAGTCTAAATTAACGATAAAAGCTATCCGTTACGGACTGATGTAAATATAAAAAAGCCTCGCTTTAAAAAAATTCGTTATTTTCCTATTCTTACATTGTTGTTTAACATTTTGTAAATGGAATAATTTTCTTAAAATGTACATATATTCCAAGAAAGGAAGTATCTTAGGTATTTTCCCTAAAAGTCTCTTTTTGAGCACAATAACCCCCTCTCCCATCTCTTCTTTTTTTTAAGAAATGAAAAATTTTCGTTTTCTATAGGTTAGGTTAGGTTATAATGAGTATTGGGTAGCCCCGCAGGGTTAAGGCGCCGCAGGTATTTGCCCTACAGGATTAGTAAATAAAATAAAGTAGTCCCGTTATTTTGACTGCATTTCTGTAACTGGACTAAGTGTCTCAAAAATCATTCATGTGATGTCATAAAAATGATCCATCTCTTTTTTAGGGGTTTTCTTTCCCACTTCTCCTCTCATCTCTCTCATTTTTATGACGTCACATGGCTGATTTGGGACACTTTGTCCAGTTACTGTATTTCTTTTTTTTTAATATGGGAGAGGGTGCTGTGCTCGACTAGACAGAACACAGTAATAGTGTCTGACTGATTATGACGTAACAAAAAAAATTAGCCAATGAGAGGCCGTTATTGACCAATGGTAAAATTTATAGTGGCCTCTCATTGGCTATTTTTTTTTGTTACGTCATAATCAGTCAGACACTATTACTGTGTTCGACTAGACACTTTGAAGGAAATCACTCTTCTGTTCTTTTCTTGTTGAAATAATAGCTCAAGTGCAGAATAAATGTAGTGGGACAAAAAAAAACAGGGAGGGAGGGGACATTGGACTGTAATTTATTCTGGTACCCAAAGTTTTTAACCACGTTATCTTATTAGTTGATTCAAAAGAAACTAATATTTAGTCACAACTATTTAGTACTCTTAGAACATTTCTACTAATTTAAATCTATAGAAGGGGTAATTATGTTTATCTTCACATCAATTTACCGTCCATTGTCTTATCCCTTTAGATCCCTGGAGAAAGGAACGAAATAATAGATTATATGCCTAAAAAAACTTCTACAAAGGATTAAATCAGGGCTAAGAGATACAAAGTTAGAAAATTTTTAATAGTTATTCATCGCATCGTATTATAAACAGCTTTCCGCGGATATAAACCAGTTTTCAAGTCCCGAGATGCCGAAGGCACTGGATAACAAAACTTGTTTTAATCTTATGACTGTACATTTTTATATTCGTAGAAAACTGTATATGACACGATGCTATACATAATTTTTCGGTATGTCTGAGAACCAGTTCTTATCCGCCGGATATTAATCGGTTTCGAAGCGATACTGAAAATTGAATTATTTTGATTTAAGATAAACTGGCATTTTTTTTATAAGTGTCAAAAATAAATGTTGTTTATTTGCTTAAAACATAAAAAAGGTTATTTTTGTCGAGTATTTTCATAAACTTGGATGTTGCATTGGAGTCAAATGCTCTTATTAAGTCAAACTGTTCTTAATTATGGACCATTTCATGTAAATACATTTGTTTACAATTAAGAACTCTTTTACTCAAAACCATTTGACTATAACCCAACACCAAACTTTAGAGAATTAAGCGAAAAATGACCCTCTTTTTTTCAATTGGCACTAATCAAACTAGGGTGTGTGGGGGGTTAAGGGATGGGGGGTTGTCATATAAATCCCCTTTAATGTATTTTACTATTTCTCTTGTTTGTAGAATTTCCAACCTTTTTTAATATAACAAAAATGTTCAACAATACTTTAAAGCTTTTTAATTGAGAAAACTTAAGGAACCATTATCAATATAGACACTTGCTTTGCTTTCCGTTACCGGCAATTTTTAACGGCAAATAACGGTGACACGAAACCAAACTTATTTTAAACATTCTAGTTTTTTTAATTTCCACCAACTTTAGTTTTATTTTGTTTTGTTATCTCCTATGGTTTCCGAGATAAAAAAGAGGGAGGTGATCATTCAAGAAGCTCCCTCTCCCCTTTATAAATGTTGAGTTGCCCCACAAGCATACCTAGGGTTAAAGCATCCCTCAATTCTTGAGATGAAACTTAATTCATCTTCTTTCATCCTTCAAACTAAAACAATAAAAGGAGAGAGAGAGAACCAGGGCTCAAGGGATGGGATAATGGATCGAATATTGTTGTTTGTGAAAGATTTAGCAGGTTTTAATAGACTTTGAGACTACTTAAAGTGTCAACACTATTAAATTGAAATAATTACACATTGTCCCCTCTCTTTATCCCTGAGAGAGAACACTCTTGTCCCAGTGATCTTTATGGATAAGACAATGGATGATAAATTAATGTACATCCCCAATGATGATACCCAAAATAACCCCTTCTGTAGATTATCAATATTGATTGGAAAGTTTTGACACTACTAGTAAGAAAGCAACCAATTAAATTTCAATTAAAGTGCCCAAAATTTTTAAGCCAACAAAGAAGAAAACGTGTTGCTAAAACTTTGGGTACCAGTGTATTTATAAGTTTGATGTTCCCTCCTTCCCATATAAAGAATACTCTTGTCCAAGGGATCTTATTCTTAAGGGATAAGACAATGGATGATAAATTGACTGACACCCCCAATTATAGTGAACAAAATTACTACTTCTTTTGCTTTAAATTATTGGTTGAACATATTGGACACTGCTGATTTTTATAACCAATAATGATTCTATAAAAGTACCCAAAGTTTTGAGTCAATGCATTATTAAACTTTGAGTACCCGTGTAATTTTAAGTCCAATGTTCCCTTCCTCCTTCTCTGAGAAAAAAAAACACTATTGTCCGCACATAAATAGATGAAAAGATAGATTTATAATTATTTTAAAAGGGTCAATCCTTAAAATAAATAAAGAAACAGGATGTCTGTTTGTCTTTCTAGTTGTCTTTACCGAAGGATCTCGCTTACCGCTGAACTGTTATAGTTCTTCATTACAGGGTAGCTTTTCATATATCCTGGGAAGGATTATAACTGTTTTGGGGGAGGGTACCACCATCCTACCAAATAATATCGCCCCTAGGAAAAAATTACTCCTCCCCCCCCCCTCAAAAAATTCCCCCACACAATTTTGTTTTACTTTTTGTAAAATCTAAAATAATACAATGGGTTATTTAATTCAACTCCAACTCATAAAGTGCATTTAGAGGCCTCTAGGGTGTGTAGCCGCTAGTCTACAGATAACCTGGTTGATTCGCGACTACAGATAGACAGACATTCTACTACTTTGTATCATACAAATATAAATAAGTAATATTTTCCAGTATGGCTTAGAAACCAATTAATATCCGCTGGATTAGAACCTGTTCTGAGCCATATTAAAAAAAAGTATGTATTGTTTCATATGAAAGATAATTTTTCATGTTCAAAAAAAAATAAAAATTTTGATATTAATAACAGTTTGTTCAGTATAATCTTATTTTTTTTTTCTTTTCCACGGAAAATTGTCTATAAAACCTGATTATAACATAAACAATGGAAGAACAATTCTTGTGCATCACTTATCAGGGAGAGAGGGGACAAAGAACTGCTTATTACACTAGTCCCCAAAGTTTCAAAATAACGTATTCTTATTTGTTGGCTTAACAACTTTGGGGACTTTAATTGCTTTTGATTGGTTGGTTTATTAAGTGTTAAAACTTTCAACCACTAATTTAAACCTACAGAATGGGAAATTTTGTGTATCAACATTGTACATGAATTTATTAGCCATTGTCTTATCCCTTTAGATCCCTGTTCATTTATACAATAGCAATTTATATAAACATAAACAAGGATGACAACATTCATAAGTAGCGAAGATAACTGGACACACAGAAATATAGACTAGATGTACAATGGTCATGAAAAATAAAAAGTAAGAGAGCGCTTAAGTGAACATTAAATAATATGTCAAATCACAAAACCCCATAAAAATTAATATATTTAACTTTTGTGACACGACCGACAGACAAACGGTCCAAGTACGTTAAATACTGAATACAATCTATCTCCCAGCAGAACATAAAATCATATTTCACGTTCTGACGGAGTGAAGAACGGACCATACAAAGTGAATTATAGAGTAGCTCCACTACTAACACTTAATTAAAGAAAAATCTAGACTAGTGCATCGTTTACACAATAGTAATGTACAAACAAATTAAGCATTTACTTTCATGGGTTGTTTCCCTTAAAGTGTCTAGCGAGCACAGAAACCCCGTTCTTATTATTTAAAAATATCAATTTTGCTCTAGATGACTTACAACTGCGGGATTATTGCTGCGATACCCTAACCCAAACTACCTTATTTTCAATTTATATTAAAGTATGAAAGGAGGTGTTACTGTGTTCGACTAGGCACCTTGATGGAAACTACCGTTTTCTTTTCATGGTTCTTTTTTTAGCAAGAATAGATGTTTATTGTTCATGTACATATATATAATAAGAGTACAATTATTTCAGTCAGATGAAGAAACAACACAATGTAATTCAAAGTAGCATGATGTTCTTTTTTATGTGTGTTTGTCCGTATATTCTTTCTACTAAATATAAATCTAAGCTGTTTTCCTAAGGATTCGTCATTCTATAGTGAAAACATTCATAATCATGTGCAGGCCACTGTTTACAATTAATTCAACCCTTACAGATCGGGGGGGGGGGGGGAGGACTAAATAAGGCCCCCTCCAGTTTTGTCGATGTCATTTTTTTAAGGTAAGATAGAGAGCTGTGACTTCTTGACTAAAAGTTTAGCAATTATACGTCGGCAAGAGTTGATTTTATAAGGATATATGGTCTGTGTCGGTCGTGGCGTCCGGTCAAAGTCGGTTAGGTGGCACCAAATAAGAAAAAAATCTAAATGCCTAAATCTTAAT
This sequence comes from Acartia tonsa, assembly GCF_053477335.1. Lineage (NCBI taxonomy): Eukaryota > Metazoa > Arthropoda > Copepoda > Calanoida > Acartiidae > Acartia > Acartia tonsa. Next base: position 45,280,513 of record NC_137272.1, read on the forward strand.
TTCTACATAATGACTTTTGTGTATAAGGTAAAGAAACCATCGAATTAGAAAACGTTATTGGAAAACTTTCTGGACTAGTGTAATAAACAATTTCCTCCCTTCCTGATATAATAACTTACTCACCTGATGGAGATGCGATCCTCAATTTTCAAATTCTTTGAACGTACATATGAGACTTTTACAGAAATGCTTCGCATCCACAACTATCTATCTATGCTTGATATAAAGTCAACACTTTATAGATCATATTATGAACCTTTGATTGACACGTGCCCTGCAATTAACTAGTAGCACTCAGGGGCAAGACACAATTACTTTAGCTAGGCCCAAGGCATTATTTGTATCAATTTATGTATTCATAGGCCTATCCTTACCTATATGACACCATATATGGGTAACGCTAGCCTATTCATGGTAATCTGTATGTGATTTGCTAATAGTATATGTTTATTGAAGATATTATGTTTATAGTTAATGTAATCATACAAACAACTAGTTCAAATATGTATGCCTACAACCATGCCTGATTTACGTCACATATTAACACACAGATATTTAATTGCACAGACAAACACTAAAATCCTGGTCCAGAGCTAATGTTATAGCATGTACCTCTTGAATTTATTCAGTTATTTACTAACTCTCCTACCATCAACTTCTCTTTCTGGCTTTAAAAGGTAATGACTTAGTTGTTTGGCATGCATTGTAGTTTAAATTTAGGCCCCTTAGTACTTAGCATGAATTGAGCTCAGGCCTTATGTTAGAACTCTAACACTTAGCACAATTCACTGCTTGGGACTTAGGGCATATTTCTGTCCTACTCTACTTATAATTTTAACACTTATCCTGTAAATATTTTCATACTTAACTTATGCACTTGTGATATAAATACACTTTATAAAACCATTTTCCTTCCTTGATACTTAATATACTTATACAATTCTGATCGAATATCAAAACCAACCATTTATTCTTAGGTTAAAGCAACATAATACTTCGCGTGGGTCTTTTGTTGAGCTTCCACCAGCTCAACCAAATTCGTATTATACTTGTGGGAATAGAGGGTTAAGCATTCTAAACAAACGAACCGACGATGAGAATGTCTATGTGTATTGCATTAAAATTAGGTTTTAGTAGTACTCATAGAAGAGCAGTCTCCATACCTAACTATGGACAAACGCCCCATTCGCACACACAATGGTGCAACTTACCGGTTGTATCTTGGAAAATTTTACTTCATAAATTTTTTTTCTTTTTTTTCCTTACCGTACCCGAACCGCCTAAGGCAGGTATTTTTACCAAAATCGAATAATTGTAGTTATGGCAAAATCGGATTTACCAAAACCTGTGATACTATTTGAGAGCAAGGTTAGGACTATGAGGCGTTTGAAGAGATAGGGACTGAAAGGCACGACACAAATGCAATTGAGAGCCTCGTGTACGAGCAGTTGCACTAGCTGACACTCTAGAGGCCCTAGAGAATGCTAGCATATTTGTGGCCATTGGTCTCCGCCCTATAAGGACACTCGCACTGGTTGACACTCTAGAGGCCCTAGAGAATACCAGCACACCGGCACCTCCATGTCCGCCTCTCTTTAGTAAAACACTTGATTTGGAATAATCTATGATTGAGCTATGTGCAAAATTTTGATTTCTGGACTTAGTCAGAATTTTGAAATTTGGGAGTTGTGCTAGGTGGCGGAGTATATATATAAATCTTCGGACTTAGTATGATTTTTACTTATTCGGAAATTCTCTAAGTGTTGAAATACTTGAATCTTTGATACTTAAACCAGAACTTATTAAGAATCAAGCATGGAGTAACTTTTCATTTATAAGCTATCAAAATACTATTTGTAAAGGACCATTTTGAACTGCCTTATTAAATGAAAACTTAGGAGCAAATCCTATAGAACACGGGAAACGCTGTTAGTTGGGATACATATTGTCTTTGGAGCCATGTTTCTGAAACAATATGCCGAAAGCAGTTAGTACTCTTGAGTCGTAGTAAAGGGCCAAAAGATTATTACAAACTTGTAGCATTTATACTCAAGTTAAACTGTACTAATACTTTGGTGCCGTTAGAACCGATTTTCTGAGATTTGCACTTACTTATACATGCCTAGGACTTATATTCTTAATGCAATTCTGATTTATATGCGGATGTATCAAAATAACTATCGCCTCTAAAATTTTGAGTTAAACAAAGTATTTCAAAGTCTTAAAGATATTCTCAACATCGATCGGTTGGAATGATATAAGTGTAGACAAATTGCTGTACGCAATCAGAGAAATAACTCCAGAGACTTCCTGAGACTCTGAGCAAAATATTCCACTTTTGGACTTAGCACCGTTTCTATTTCTTTTGTTACAGAGAGAATCTCGAATTTCTGGACTTATAGTAATTTTATGAAATTGTGAACTTGGTTGGAAATTTACCAAAATTCGGACTTGTAATAATTACGATTTTTCCAACTAGATTAGCAAATTTCATTTTCCACACTTAAAAGAAAATTTTGTCTTAGAGTATTTCTGTCTTAGCCAAAATATTCCAATTATGGACTTAGAGAGATTCTATTTCTTTTGGTGAAGGATAATTCTAACGCTCTAATACTTTATAATTTTAAAATCCTTAACTTAGCGAGATTTGCATTTAGTCAAAATATTCCAATAGTGGACTTAGAGTGATTCTATTTCTTTTGACTTATAGGCAATCTCTAAAGTAGCTTTGTGAATGAACTGTTAGGAAATTTCATCGCGGACAAAATATTCCACGTCTGGACTTAGAGTAATTCTATTTCTTTTGTCTCAAGATAAATTCACTATTTTTTATACTTAGTATAATTTCATTGAAAAGAAATTTTTTGGACTTAGTCAAAATTCACTAACTTTGTACTTAGGATAATTTCAATAAAAATTTTTTTTGACTTAGTCAAAATTTATTAATTTTGCACTTAAAATATTTTCAGAATTTTTTTTTTCCTAAGCCGAAATTTATTGATTTTGTACTTAGAATAATTTCATTAGAAACTTTTTGGACTTAGTCAAAATTTTCCAACTTTGGACTTAGAGTGATTCTATTTTATTTTGACTTAGAAAGTTTTTAATTCAATCTTAACTTAGAAAATCTTTTTGTTTGTATGTTCCTTACAAACACATACATAAATATAATAAACAGTTCACTCAACAATAAGTAGGACATGAAAACTAAATTTTTACTTACTTTGCTAATGCTAACATTTCTATTTCATGTACCACCAGGATTCAGCAGTGAAAGTGAAGACAAGTTAATTACTAGTGATAGTGACCATTAGTGATATAAAAGTATAGTCAACAATATAGGCCCTATATGTACTGAATAGCACACTTTAAGAGACAAAGTTCTATAAACCAAACGCAGCAGGAGGTTGCAGCAGCCTACCTTGGGAGAGTAGGACGTCTCTAAAAGAAGTAGCAGAAGTACTACGGAAAAGTACCCTACTGTCTTTAAATATCCGGAATCATACATTTTTTTTACATATCGAGAAACGTATGTTTACTTAGGCTTACTAGCACATAGACTATAACCAAGTAACATAAAAGTGTGTCTACATATAGCCCAGAGTTTTTATAACCTAACAGATTACTTTTAGATAAGTTAGAAAAAAAAAGTGCACTAAAATCAGTCAGATTAGTTTTCATAAGGTATAAGTATTGTTTAATTCAAAGTTGATAAGCTCCTTTGAAGTTTGATTGACAACCTCCACATTATAGGTTGGCCACCTAGTGTAGGATCTCACACTTCCTCAGAGTAAACTTGCACTTGAATACTGTATTACTACTAATTATAATTAGATTACATCCGGTCAGATAATTTTGAAAACAATCTTTACATATATAAATATAGGTATATCTAAATTGTATATCTTACTACAGTTATAAGAATTGAAGTCATAAGTGAAGCCCCAATTTTGCGCAAATTACGTTATAGGATTGGAAGGAAACCCCTAATACAACTATAAGTAAGAGGTGGCGAGATATTTGACATTCAGGCAAAATTGTTGCAATATTATTAGAATATAGACGATCCTTTGGGAGTGAACCTTAGTAAGTTATATTCATAATAGCCTTACAGGAATAAGTAGATCGTAGGCTATAAACACATATCCTTAGAGTGAAGTAAGAGTTCAACAAGGATTATAAATTGCTGTTTTCTTTTCTCGACAACCATAATTTGCTAGGAAAGTCGACTCCTGAGCAAACTAAAAGTTAATTTGCGATAGTATATAAGCATACCCAAATTAACTCCGCTGCAAACATTACTTAACTTAATAACCAACTTGAATAGCTAACTAGCTCAAATTGACTCCATAAATAAAACTATATAAAAGTTAAGTAGGAGTGTTTCTACAGTTGAGCTTAATTAAGGATAAGGGTGCATTAGCGCACATCTTTAGAATATCAATCAAAAGCTCACATGCACGTATATACGACGTAGAAACAACTATAGGTGAAGCATATATCATACCCATCTATAGCTAAACACAATTTAAAGCAAAGAATTGTTAACTTAATCAGATTCTTGATTGTTTTAAACTATACCCATTATTTGTACTCCTCTCGAACTTCCGCTATTTTTATCATAAAAATAGTACAACATTCCACTGGCATCTAAAAGAACTTACAATTAGTTCTAAGACTTTACAACTATTAACATGTCATCTGCCCGCAAGCAAGGCCAGCAGGATGATGAAGCTGGTAAGGAAACCACTCCTTGTCGGGGACGCTCGACAACACCTGGTATAAATACCCCTTCAGCTAATACAGACATTAGAGACTCCGATGCTTATGAGGAAATACAAATATCCAATCTAGAAGAATCAGAACAAATTGGCAAGAGGAATATGAGCCCTGAATTGAATGCGATATCTCTGGCCTCACTATCAACTCAAGCTAACTTATCAGACTCGTGGAAAACTGTTTCCCGCAGGCGGACAAAAGTAGCAGAACCAGCAGAAGAACTTCTACTCTCGCAGAAACTGAACACAATACAACTTGGTAGACCTACCACGAGTGGTTCACTTGAAGTTGGAAGGAATCTCTGCACAAACTGTACAACGAGTGAAGAACACAAGAGAATCCACACCACCAACACTTCGAAATCTAAAGAGAGAAGAGCTAACTACAGAGACAGACAAATTGCCAAAATAGAGGCCATCTCAAATTATCATAGAAGAAAATCCACCGTTAAAGAAATGGCTACAAAATCACCCAATCCCAAACCTCATCACAGGGATAACAGGGACAGGCATTTTCAAAGGAATACCAAGCGGGATTATCAGGCTTCTTATAGGTTATCACCTGGACGCTACTGTGTAGCATGTGGACAATATTCTCACAACATATCTGATGGATGTAGATTATTATGTGATGATACAGGGCGGTTATACCCAACTGTACTGACATCAGCTTTCTGTACAAACTGTTATAAGACATATGGTAAAGAGTTATACCATTCTCGACACTTATGTCCTGGAAGGCCAGCCATGATGGAATTATACCATAGTGGTAAGGTGAAACCTAGTGGTGTCTTCAGGCAAACATATGAAAACTGGGCTAAAGCCAATGCTGAGGAATCATCTAGAGATTGTAACCTCAGTGGAATCACAGCTGCCACAGCGGAAATAATTCCCAATGAGCCTAAAGATCAAGTAAGAGATAACATTACACCAGCAAAGGAGGAAGAAAGAAAATTGTACCTTCATTGCTCTGGTTGTATGCCAGAAGAAATAGATTGTAAATATGACTATGATGTACGCATGACAGCTTTACTTGACTCAGCAACAGATAAAAACATCATATCAGCCAGGTACTATAGCAAGTTGTTTGGCATAGTAATGAACGATGATAAAAATCAGCTGGAAGAAAGTCATGATCTACCAGTTACATGCGCAGATCACAAGATCCCCGAACCCAGAGAAGTAACTCTCATGATTCGCCCCACATCATTTTCAAGCCGTCATTACCCAATTCTCTTTTCAATTGTAGCTGAAGACCATGAGGATGTCGCACCTATGATAATTGGACTGAATGGTATTAGAAGCCTACAGCTAACATGGACGCCTGTCACAGACAAATACCGGTTAGCACCGTGTTTGTATTCTATTCTTCACCCTGAAGGACCGCTGAGCAGTATCTTCTGTTCTGAACTTGAGCTCCAGCTCTGTACAGGAGTAGTTAAAAAGATCAAAGCTAAAGAAACCCAAGTGATAGTAATGAATATCAACCACTTTTTCAACCTAGCACCTGGAACACAAGTGATCCTCAGCGACGATCATATTTCAAACGAAAATGCAGGAATCAAGATCTTACCTGGACAAACACAACTCATTATCAATGATGATGGACAACTCAGTGGCAGAGCTTTAATAATCAACAACTCCAATCACACTATCACCAACACAGTTATCACTGGTTACATAGAGTCCAGCGACCAATCTATTGTCAGAGAGGTAGTCGTTGATTTTGACTTCTCAGGATCATTCATATATGGACTACCTATGCTACCAGAAGTAGACGAATCTGATGACGAATTGGATCAACTTGCCATAGCACGAAACACGCCAGCTATTAATTAGATCACTCTAATTACTAGTAACCAACCCAATAATACTCTTATACCAATCTGAAACACAAAATCAATAATTACATTGATTAACTTATTAAGCTGATAGATACACTTTAATTCATACAACTATCGAACAGGGCACTCACATATCATGAGTGATCTTAATCTGATTATCATCTTAATGCTAATAAAAATTCCAGTCTCATCTACTCCTGAATACAGTAAATTCATTGAACACATAGATGATGTTGTAGAAATTAGGTTAAGGTGTATGGTCAAGATTGAAAAATTTCACACACTACTATTTCAACAAAAAAAAAAAAAAGAGAGAAACTTGAATAGTAATATGGCTAATGTTTTATGGCATAATTCTAACATCTTCATACATTCACATGTAGACAAAAAGTCCTGAACAATCAACAGTGCCAAAATACCACTGGGACTTTGTCTAAAGACTATCATTACTTGTGAAGCAAATCTTACACTAAAACTCAACCTAAGACAGACAAGACAAAATTGTAAAACATAAATATATATATTAGGACATGACCTAGATAGTACACTCCACCCCAGGAGCCCAGTATACTTAGGGAGTATCATTAAATTGATTGAACTATCTAAAACCGAAGTCAGAATTACTGAGCATACATTTTGAATATTCTGAAGAAAGTTGTGGAGAATACGCACATAAAAGATAGAAAATTTAGTTTGAGAAAATTTTTACTTACCTTGAAAAGTTGTAACTTTTCCTTGGTTCTAGGTTTACAGGTCTATCGCAGTATAAATTGAAAACAAGCATAGCAGTTTTCAAAAGATGTATGGACTTACAGATTTTACTGAAAGAAGACTTTTTATGCGCATATTCACAACAATAGGCATAAATGAACCAATAGCACATTCGATCTCACTTATACTTTCGGGTTGGATGAACTTTTGTCTCAATCCTAGCACAACGGTGAAACTTAGAGGACACTAAGAAAGTTTGGCAATTGGACCAATTTTGGTAGAATTAACTAGCACATTGACATGTAAAATAACCCTGTCAAATAAAGCTAGTACCACCTCTAGCTTTTATATAATAGTCTTATTTGAACTGCATTATCAGAACTCACAGACCACTTCTATCACCTGATCTAATCTTTATATGAGCATACAATACTATATCACTCCTGGTGATAAGATACCAAGCTTATCGTTGCATTTGCAAGCAAGGGAAAACAGTATTGAATCGCTTGAATTTAAATTTTGATTATCTCGAAAACCCTATGAATTATAATTCCCAAGTAACCTTGCAGTTAACATTAAGTCTAAGAAACACATCTCGGATACTTAACCCATCAGCCTTTAATAATGCCTGAAACATTTACCCAAAACCATGCTGCGGCAAAGGTGCATCTAATTTGTATATAATTGTGATAAAGACAAAAACTATCAATTAGGATCTGTACGAACAAAACTATATCTTTAATGCTCTTATTTAAGAACACAGCAACAGTATACATTGTGATATGCCACAATTTCACCCATCAATGATTTTATTTAAAAATCTAGTAATTAAGCAAAAACCATTGCCTACCCTCAAAGAAAATTTCAATCAAAACAAGATTAAGTTTTCTTTCTCGCATATTGTACTCAGACTTCTTTAAAAACTTTAAACTTCAGAACTATAATATAACCCAAATACCAATGCATCTTGTCAACAAATGATTAACAGGTATATTACAGTTCTAACCAAATTAGATTTGAACTGCTATAACAACAACACAACTAATAATAATGCCATAAAATATTTAAGCTATAAACCATATGAACTAATTATAGCTCATACTATAAGAAGGGAACACTATTGCTTACGCGATATTATATGCTGTACGCAAATTTTGATAAAACAGGGATATTTAAAAATTTAAATAATAAAACTCCCCTATATCTATTTTAAAAGATGCTAACACCTGTTTTAATTGCTAATTAAAGATAAGATTACAACTAAAAATCACATAATAAAATAAAGGTAAACTTACAGAAAATTCATGGAATTAACTAAATACTTTCCACGTAAGACCAATCCTAATATCACACATATCCTCTCACAGTATTAATAAATTGCAAGTTTTCAAAATAAACATGGTTGAAAGGAGATCTGATATAAATACAGACAAGTTAAATACCCTTTCAAAATCAAAGAGTTTCAAACCAATTGGCTAATATTTTGACACTTTCATAGAGAATACAAAAGAGTAATTATAAAGTCTTACAATAAAGTCATGGACTAAAGATAATTAACTAAACGAGACTTTTCCGCTTATAATTTTGGCCAAAGCAAAATCTGCGACCAGAAATATATGCACAGTCATCCCTATATGCACAAATAACGGCAGAATGACTACCATTATAACAAAATGCAAATTTAATTAATACAAAACCTATAATTCTGCACACGTACAGAATTCATATCTATAAAACATTAAACATAAATTATAATATCAGATTTCGAGAGATATAAATCAAGTCCAATAACAATCACTTGCATTTCCGTTTACCCTGTAAACTCGGGAACAATATAATAGTATGTTATTCTAATCTGATAACAGAGATATCATAATTTATGTAGAATTTTCCCACTCAAGGTTATATATCCAGTGGTAAAATTTACGTCTTCTCTCTTGACAGGGGGAGACCAACCATATACAATACACGTCGACTAAATAAGTCGATCCCTTCAAAAATATTTATACACAAAAATATATATAAAAGGAAAATTGTATATGTATAAGTTTTGAATCTGTATAATCTAAACAGAGTCAAACGTGTAATACAAACTGTACAAATATACGCATGTCACTGCGTAACCCAATATATACAAAATTGAGTTAAAAGTTAAAATATCTAATACAAACTACGTAAATCACACAAGCATAAAAAATATTATTAGACAACCTAGATATATATGCCTTGAATTGAGATGAACTTGATTAGTTATTAAGCTTATAACCAATCTACATACAAAAAAAAATATGTCAAAAACTTTAATTATAGTTAGAAACCGGAAACGCCCACTCAGGATCTAGCAGTAGCGAAAGTGGGATAATAAATAGATTTTGGAAAAATAAGTTAGTTTATCATAGAACTCCAAGCAGTGAAGACCTTAACTATTAGTGTAAGTGTATCAGTCAGAAAAGTAACTTTTGATTGTGGATATAAGCATCTATTAAATAAACTTAACTGTTTAACAATGTATTCTAAGATAATATTAATAATACTAAGTACGTACTACTATAGTACAACAGCAGACACAATGACAGACTTGATACCCACTCACTATCAAAGTGGAGAATATATAGGCTACACGGCTGTAGCAATTCAATCCATTCAAGTTGATATATCTGTAGGCAATACAGCGCCTGAAATAGCAATCTATGATGGCCTGAAGACTCAATTAGACATTAGCTACGATGGACGCACATTCACTTCAGCACAAACTAAACTTATAGGCAAGTTATATACCAAAAAGATTAAGGACTTGCTTACTGAAGTAATAAAACTTATCCGCAAAATCAAGGAAGCTATTGAAACAGTAACTCCTTTAATAAGTTCCAACCGCATTGAAGTGACTAATAACGTAAATAAACTTTCTTATAAGCTAGATCATGATAAGTTTGATTTTACACAGTTATTGCTTGCGGAGATAGTACCACAAATTGTAAGTGGTATAACTCTTCATGCCAAAGCAGCTAACTTTGTGCAAACAGCAGAATACTCTTATGTTGATAGCTTGAGCAACTTAGCCATCACGAACTTAGAAGAGCTTAAAGCAGACTTAAACTTCAGACTTACTCTAATTCAAGATCTTGCAAAGACAGACATCACAGACTCTATTAAAACTTTTGTAAGGCAAGAGCTTAACTTGGACTATACTCATAATCTTGGATTGGAAGTCCAAAGTCGTTTAAGTGGTGGTACCACATCATTCACCACTATCCTATCCATGGAATTAAGTTCTGAGCCAATAAAAATCTACAGATATGCACCAATTCCTTTTGATGAGTGCTATATCGATTCCATTTATTACTTGGATAAAACCAAAAGAGTATACAGACAATCTTACTATAACGCTTATCTACCGGTTGAAGCTGACCAGTGCCTTAAGGGACTACTTAGCGTTAATGAAACATTGATAACCAAGCACTGCCCTTTGGCAAAACAGACTTATCCCTACGCTCATGTGCAAGATGGAATTGTCTTTACTAGCTTGAGTGAGAATACTAATCGCAGTTTAGAGAATGCATCAATAACTATTACATCCACTCCTTTTATTATAACAGGAGGATCATATAATCTCACATTGGGAGACACGATCACACAGTTCGCATTAGGATATGACCGACAGACCACGGCACGAACTTTACCATTTGCGTCAGAATCACTGTGTCCACCAAAACCTAAAGAACCATTGACCATTAGAACTATCTTCGCTCATATAGAAGAAATAGCTATATACGTGTCGATAACAATTATCATGGTCATAATATTAGACAGGATCACTACATTCCTAGTCAGACTCTTGAAAAGAATATTAAGAGTATTTCAGAGGAGTTTGCGTATACGCGGTAGAACGCTTATCCCTCAACGACCAGATGCACATCATCATAACCTAACGGTAATCTACGGCAGGAGAGGTCACCCCGCCGCGACTACCGCTAGTTATCGACCTAGAAACTCAAACAGAATAGTTAGATAAATATACAAGTTAACATGATTCCTATGACTTAACTTCTAATGCATCCAGATGGAAAGACTTACGGACATTCCCAATGATATAAAAGACTTTGCCAAACGGAAAATATAATACTCTCGTAATTACCTATACAATATTGTACTTATATTCTTGTACGTTCTTATAAAAATCTCCACGTTATTATTATATGAGTTATCTAAAAGGATAATGATAGAAACGGTAAGAAAATAAACCACATATATAGTAACTATGATACCAAAAGAACATAGTAGGTAATGTTATTACTCATTTAATTGTTATAAAATAAGCGAACTTTAAAACTAGGCTAAACGCTTCATAAAGGTAACAATTTAATTTAATTATTATCACTACTAACGTGACAAACGAACAAGTAACGCTTATAGAGCAGCTACGTAAATAGAATTTTACACAACATATATTAAACCAGTAATTAACAAATATATATGTAACTTAAAATCTCTATATTTATTTTAACAAAAGTAGATAATCTTTAGAAAAAGGTATAAAATTTTGACAAATATTTCTCTTTGGTGAAAATTATAAAGTTAAGACAATTTCGAAAACAGAATATAAACTTTCATTTAACAAAATCTTTGGAAAACAAAATTGTGATACTAAGAAAGATTTCTGACAAGTTTTAACAAATTTAGTTAATATATTTCTTTTTTTGACTTAAGCTGTATACTGGCACATAAGAAAAAAAATTCCGAGATCATTAAAAACAATTGAGCAATAAATGCAAAAACTTATATATATATATAGGCACACAGCCTATCAACGACTCTACTTGAATCAGGAAAATTCTATTTGGTGGAAATAAAAATTTAGATTTAACTTTAATGACAGGCCTAAGAAAATTTTACCCCGAAACTTAAGTTCTACGGCTATTGTAGTAAGAATTAAAGGGATGTAAAGTTCTATAGTTTTGAAGAGGAATGATAAATACTCTAAACCTTAATAAGTTAAATAATCTTCCTTAATGAAATTACCCGATCAATGAAACTACTTTAATTGCTCAAATATTAAAATTTACAAACAGTCTTTACATATCTCTCTTACAAGTACTTGAATAAGCATATTTGAATAGCTTTGTCTAACGTCAGTCCTTCAGTCTACTTAGATATTGGTTACAAAAAAAAATATATGCTATTTACAGGTCCTCTATATATATCACAGCACAATTAAGATTCACGATTATGCACAGGGATGGATATAAATGAAAAGATCAGAGAAAAGGTACTGAGGCGCAAGTTCGATTAAATATCTATATACATAACCCTTAAAAGCTAACAAGAATGAATAAATTGTGATATAAGGCTGAAAATTAAAATTGTTAATATAATATTGAGAAAAGAAATTTAGTTCAACTATGACAAAAGTAATTGAGATTACACGAAGTTTTAAATTAGGGGAAAAGAAAATACAACCTTATACCATTATTTCCTTACATACTAAGTCCCTTACAAGCTAACATGTAATGATATAACAAAATAACATTGGTGTAAATTATTTGGTCTTGTACAGTATGAAAGTCATAACGTCTAATATTTTACTAAATAGTAATCACTATTTTGACTAGTTACATAGATTAAGAATTTTGTCACACGTGTCTGAGCAGTTTTTTTTGTCTAGTAAAATTTACAATGTCTATGACCAAGCTAACATTCGCCACTTCAGCGCGTACGCTTAGGGCCGGCAGAACCCCGTCGCCGAGGGACACCTTCAGCATCGGACTCCTCCCTGCTGTTATCCGACGAACGCGCAACTGAAGTCAGGCTAGCCGTCTCTGAGGCAGTCTCTGGCGGAAGAGATGGGGTGGGAGTCTCGACTGTAAGACACAACCGCTCTAAACCTCCAACCACTCTCTCTGGCAATGGGAACCGAATCTCACTACCCATGGAACCGAACTGGCTGGATGGTATATCGATCTCGAACACGTTCACCAGAGGAAGTGTATCTTCCGCTTCCTAAAATAGGGAAGTAAATATTAGTTAAAACAGAACATCTTAACAAATAATCAGGGAAAAATATAATAATGCTTACCCATATAGATAATTGAGCAGCCCTGATACTTTTAGAAAATTTTTATTAACTCCGCTAAAGTCATAATGCTAACCATTGGAACGGGAATAGCACCATGATTAAAATAACTTATTGTATATACGCATAGCTAAAGTCACCAAATTCTTTACCTCAAGTCACGTAGTTTTGGCGACTAATAATATTAAACGAATGTAGCAAACTTACCGCTGAAAGGTCCGCTGCAGATGGGGAATCAATGCGACTTAAGCACAGAGATGAACTATAGCTGGATCTTTCTGCAGACCCGCCAGTACTGGGTGGGCTAAACCTTAGCATGTTTGTATAGTGTTCCTCCAGATTGACTGAGTTGGTCGCCTAAAATATAATAGATCTTATTAGTTTAATCGCGACGCCAACAAAGAATCTAGGAAAATCAGGAAATGAGAATGCCTAAAATCCTGTAAAGCTATATGATTAGGTAGCAATTCAACCCATTTTATACTAGAATTAAAATCTTAGATCGGTTCAAAAATGCTTATGCAACCATACATTTTAAGATTAATATTCTACCAATAAAAGAATTTTAGTTGCAAATACCTCTAGATACGTGTACAAATATACAGCCTCTTTCTGAAAATTAATAGAAAAACTAAAGCATGGATACTTACATGTAAACGCTCTGTTTGATCAAAGATCAACGGACGGAAGCCAGGGCTTCCCGTCGATGTGTCCAATCCCGCAGGCACATTACTTCCAGTAACTCGATCCTCAGTGGCAGACAGACGGTGTACGGCAAACAGCCCAACTCTGGACCTTACTTCTGCTGGAGTCGATGGACTAGAAGAGGGAGCCTAAAACAACAAGAAAACATTAAAGTCTTGATCTAACATTTAAACCCCCAATGAGAAACGTGCGGCACGAGCAAACTCTTAACCTTCCCAGAGGGAAATAATATTAGGTTGCTAATTAAGATTTTAGTAAAGGTTAACTGGTATCTCAATTTAATTGCGGTAACCGAGCGGATTTCTCTGGCGACATAAAACGACGACAAACGGTGAGCGATATATATGGAAGAGCCGAAAGTCAACGTTGAGGAAGTGAGAATAGGACAGAACAACCCTGCAACAACATGATGCTTTATTAGACAAAACGGGTGGCTAGAAAAAAATTATACAAAACAGAAAAGAAATATACAACAGAAGAAAACTCACCTGTGTATCTGACAGAATATCATCAATCTCAGAGGACGCGGCTTCATACATGGTGTCCGACGGCTCCGCAGTTGGCGACATAGCCCCAGATCTAGTCCTGTTGGTCCTGTTACCGCAGTGAAGAAGCTCAATGGTCCTGACGCCTATGTTTCGGAGGCGCGTACATACATCTCTTATCCAGCGAGCCAGCGACCTGTCTGAGGTGTTGTCAATACGTGTTAGAGTCTCAAGCCCTACAGCACCGAAGAAGACCACTATGAGAGCACATGAAAACAAGCCTAAACCCAACAACATGTTAATTAAGCCATCCATGTTGAATGTGTCCAGACTCGTCTTCTGGTCTCTCCTCGACTCGGCAGACCCAGAATCACCTCCGGCAACATCGTCACCAATGTCACCGCAGGAGTTCTGCATCACCGAATTGAGGAGAGACCAGATGATTTGTATCGTTCTACTAAGCATCAGTGAGAGATGCTCGTTGCCAAACATCTCCCCTTGATCCCTTTCGGACTCTACAGTATCAAAAGTACTTGTACTCCCATAGTCATCGACATCAGCAAGGCTTGGCATCCCAGACTGGTCGCTGTACACTGAACTCGAGTCGTCTAAGGAGTTTTCAAGAAACGAGGAATTGGCAAGAGTGGCCGCAGCCGCTCTCATTGATTCCTCGAATCTTTCCTTAATATTCTGATGCGCGTCCAAACTGTCAGGTATATACATTATGAGCGAATGTAAATTTAAAATAGAGGACTAGAGATTCTGAAAGGCAATATAGTAAAGTTAATTTTATGAAAAAGACTGTACACACGAATTTTTTTTGTATTCTAAGCAACTATGGTTGAACCTCCTAACCATTAAAACTTTGATTTATCATCTAAAAGTAAAATTCTTTAAGTTAAAGAATATGTAATTAATCTTACATGATTCAACGCTTAAAAATAGCTATCGTTAAGCTATTCAAACATTAAAACTTTGTTTTATTAGATTCAATTAAGTTAAAGAATATGTAATTAATTTTACATGATTCAACGCTTAAAAATAGCTATCGCTGAGCTATCAAAAAAAAAAACATATTCATTATGATGTATCAAGCAATTAAAAAACTTATGTACTAGCTAAATCTGAATATCTTCAATGATGTTTTAAAAACACTTTAGATAAAGCTAGCTAAATATAATTTTTGTAAGCGACCATTTTAAAATAAATATGGTTGAGTTACTCGTAACGTAAATAACCTATCAATTAGCGTCATTATAATTGAATTAAGTAAAAAGAAAATCTTATTTTAAAACCTATAGTAAAATTGTTTTAGAAGATTTGAATCAGGACTCAATAAGTTTTGATTATAAAAAGGGGAACGCTGTAATCAAAAGTTAAAACGAATAGAATGATGGAACATATCTATGTCAATATACGTTTTGTTTACGATGAACGAATTTAACTTTTGCAGACGGAAAACGTAAACAAAACAAGGTACATCAATTTACCTGATGACTCAGATATGTCCTATCAAAACTACAAATATTATATAAAACAAAATTGTCATATATTGAAGATGTACCCATATTGCTTCTAACCCACTTTCGTTTAAAAATACAGTGATAAAGGCCTTATCGACGAAGAAAATAAGAATCTTGAGTCTTAAATAGCGGCTAACGAATGCAATAATGGGCATATCAACGATCTATAACATAAAAACATTCATATAAAACAAACGGGTTACTATATTTTATCACTTTTATATAAATTCTCTTGGAATTTAGCGGTAAAATTAAACACTCGAACGCAAGCTCCGCTCGCAAAGACAATTATTATATAAATGAGCATAATTACTGGGCCGCCAGCTTTTTATAACCTTGCTCAAATCCAACCCCTATCACTTTTGACCGCCCAAACATAAACAAAGGGTTGACAACTTATTGTTATGTAAAATTTAATTACGGACGTCGAACGATATATTTTGTAGATATTAAGTCTATAAGGTACACTTGACAACGACGTAATGTAAGATATTAGTCTTTAAAATGATTAAAATTTATTCATGTTAAAAATAACATAAATACAGCTAATGCCAACAATGGTATAAACCATATGTACATATACAAAATATACAAACAAAGGGTTACCAACTATTGTTAGTAAAATCTTATATTTTTACATACATACGAGTAATGTAACCAAAGAAAATAATACGATATGTAAATACTAATTGTACTTATACATTTTTATATAAAATATTGTTTATATTCAGGAAACAGTTATATTTAACAGAAATAGAGATAACTAACCAATCCATTATAGGTCTATCTGTAACGAAAGAATTTCTAGAATATCCCAGGGATAAAAGGATTAATAAAAGATTATTAAAACTTCTTTTGTTTAGATTACCATAGCCAGGATACCCCAAGGAACCGGTTGGAGCACGCGCACTAACTCTTTTTAGGATCTACCATGGACCAGCCTGGAGATAACCTAGATGATCATGGAGTATTGGAGCCCTACCACCACCCTACCTTGGACGGATTGCGGTTGTGTTCCTGTCAACACCTTGACACTATAGACGAGAACACCAACATTATCACCACACCAGAGTACGATGGATTCTCAGAGAACCTGTCCATCACCATCAGGAATTTCTTGTTAAATACAGCCCTGAATACCACAGAAGATAGTAGAGTGGAGACCGATAGTGACATTAGCTCCAGCAGCACACTATCCCTCTCTACAAATGACCTCAACCAACTCTACTATGACCTGGAAAATCACTCAATCACCTTGGACGAGAATGGAAACGAGGTAGCACAAGTGGACGCCCTTGGCTACATATCTACCTCACCACCACCCTCAACCTACACTTCGAACGAGAGCACTTCACCACCTAGTTCATCATCAGAAGAAGCTGAACTATCCAGAACAACCAACGCGAAAACATTTATTGATGTGACAATGTTAGATAAAACTAAACCCCTCAAGAAAAGAATGTATTCTATTTGGGAGGTTTATCATCTTGTATACCCAGCTATGAAAATACGCAAATCATACTTTCTTAATGGAAAGCGTATTTAACTTAGCTTGGAATACATTTATAGTTTATTATATATGCCTATATACTGGGACTACTAAACTTTTTCTTTTTCTCTTTTTTCTTTTTTAACAACTTACCCCCATTGGAGATGCGATCCTCAATTTTCAAATTCTTTGAACGTACATATGAGACTTTTACAGAAATGCTTCGCATCCACAACTATCTATCTATGCTTGATATAAAGTCAACACTTTATAGATCATATTATGAACCTTTGATTGACACGTGCCCTGCAATTAACTAGTAGCACTCAGGGGCAAGACACAATTACTTTAGCTAGGCCCAAGGCATTATTTGTATCAATTTATGTATTCATAGGCCTATCCTTACCTATATGACACCATATATGGGTAACGCTAGCCTATTCATGGTAATCTGTATGTGATTTGCTAATAGTATATGTTTATTGAAGATATTATGTTTATAGTTAATGTAATCATACAAACAACTAGTTCAAATATGTATGCCTACAACCATGCCTGATTTACGTCACATATTAACACACAGATATTTAATTGCACAGACAAACACTAAAATCCTGGTCCAGAGCTAATGTTATAGCATGTACCTCTTGAATTTATTCAGTTATTTACTAACTCTCCTACCATCAACTTCTCTTTCTGGCTTTAAAAGGTAATGACTTAGTTGTTTGGCATGCATTGTAGTTTAAATTTAGGCCCCTTAGTACTTAGCATGAATTGAGCTCAGGCCTTATGTTAGAACTCTAACACTTAGCACAATTCACTGCTTGGGACTTAGGGCATATTTCTGTCCTACTCTACTTATAATTTTAACACTTATCCTGTAAATATTTTCATACTTAACTTATGCACTTGTGATATAAATACACTTTATAAAACCATTTTCCTTCCTTGATACTTAATATACTTATACAATTCTGATCGAATATCAAAACCAACCATTTATTCTTAGGTTAAAGCAACATAATACTTCGCGTGGGTCTTTTGTTGAGCTTCCACCAGCTCAACCAAATTCGTATTATACTTGTGGGAATAGAGGGTTAAGCATTCTAAACAAACGAACCGACGATGAGAATGTCTATGTGTATTGCATTAAAATTAGGTTTTAGTAGTACTCATAGAAGAGCGGTCTCCATACCTAACTATGGACAAACGCCCCATTCGCACACACAATCACCTGATATAAGCAGTTACAGGATCTGTTGAATTTCCAGCATACACACCCTGAAAAGAATAATCATTATGTCATGAATGCAGGGATCTAAAGGGATAAGACAATAGACGATAAGTTGATATACATCCCAAATGATTACCCCTTTGGTAGATTGAAAATATTGGTTGAAAAGTTTAGACACTACTAGTTTTAAACCCAAAATTTTGACAAAAGTACCCAATCTTTTAGTCAACTTGGGTAACATTGTAATTTACAGTCAAATGTCCCCTCCCTCCATGGGTGAATCTTTGTTCTAAATAGCTATACAATCCTATTATATAAAGTAATAAGCGTTTTATGTCTGTCCCGAAGGATCTCGCTAACCGCTGAACCGATATTGTTCTCCTTTACAGTGAAGCTTCTTATAGGTCATGGGAAGTTTTTAAACTATTTTTAGGGAGGGTGTCTACAAACCCCTCCCCCCAAAAAAATATTTTTTTTTACTCTTTAGAAACTCAAATTTAAAATGGGAGGAGGTCGACTTTACCCCCTCCTACCTTAAGTGCCCCTAGAGGCTTCTAGGGGGCATTGCCACTATTCTTTTAAATGTAAGTATGAGTAACAATAATGGATGTAGAATATACGTGGATATTATGACAGGGATAAAAATTGTAATTAATTTAAAGTTTCCTTACATAGACATCACTTATTGGTCAGTTTGTTCATCCAGAAGGAGGGGAGGGGATAGGGTAAAAGGGGTGAATTGAAGGGATCGAAGTTTTAGCCAGCCATAAGTAGTAATCTGATAATCTGGTGTAAAATCAAAGCATCAATAAATCCATTGCATTGCAAGACTCTTCTTAAGAGTTACATATCTATAATACAAAGTAGCTTGATGTCTGTCTGTCCGTCCGTCCGTCTGAAGCTTAAGATCTCAGTAACCAATGAACCGATCGGATTCTACTCTTTAGGGAATATACCTACTGGCCCTGTGATGGTTTCAGGCTATTTTTTTTGGGGGTAAGAAACACGCAACCCCCCAAAAAAACAAAAAAATCCCCCCACCCCTTTGTTTTTCCTTTTTTTTTGCAGAACATTTCCTTGGTCCTTTTTTTTGCTGAAGATTTACCTGGTCCTTTTACGAATTTCGTCTAATTTTTTTTTATCACCTCTTGGGTCACAGACCCTAGAGGCTAGGGGCGAAGCCGCTAGTTTATAATAAAGTAACAGGATATCTGTCTGTATGTTTCTTTGTCTGTCTGCCTGTTTATAGTTTTGTAACTATTTTGGGGTAGGGTACGACCACCCTCCCAAGAGAAATCGCACCCAAAAAAAACCTCCCACCAATTTTTTTTTTTAAATTTCACTTTTTAAATCTAAAATATAAAAATTGGTAATCAAAATCCCCCTCCCTCCCCCTCATGTGCTCCCAGAGTCCTCTTGGGGCGTAGCAGCTAGTATATTATAAATCAAACAACATATATAATATCCTAATCTTTTTCCTTAGGAAAGTTCTCAGAATTCTGGTAAAGTGTAGGATTAACTACAGGGAGGGAGGAGACATTGGACTGTAAATTATAATAGTACCCAAACTTTTAACTACGTTATCTTATTCGTTTGGTACTTTCATTTAATTCTTATTGTTTGATCCAAACTTTTCAATCTATTATATTAATCCAGAAAGGGGTAATTTTACTTATCATTATTGGGATGTACATCAACTTATAGTCCATTGTCTTATCCCTTAATATTCCTGAAGAATTATTTTAACGACATCCTAGTTTACTTTATAATCTCGGTCTTAACCAAGCAAGAACGATACAAATTAAAAGTTCTAAGAAGCGCAGCTTTTTATGGGAGTGAACAGGGTGTTGTAAAAAATGTTTCACCGACTTGAAATTAAAGAGGTAGTATAAAAAAGTGGAATTTCATCGTATTTTCACAGTAGCTTGTGATATGTTATGTTAGGTTAGGTCAGATGATTGACCCGCAGGCTTAGACAATTTGTCCCGTACGGTTCGAGCCTCCCACAGGGGCTAGAAATCTACTGTGAAAATACGATGAAACGCCCCTTAAAAGGCGTTGCCACAAATGGGTATATACCCTAAATATTTAGATGGGTCTTGTTTGAAACTATGAGTATGGTTCAGCGGTTAGCGTTAGGATTACAGGTTTCTGAAAAGGTATAGAGTTGCTACGCTGGTAGCAACCAAGCTCATTATAATGTGAAAACTTGGTTTTACTTTTATAAAAAATTGGTAATAGGTGTCTATAAATAGTTCTAACAATAGTCTATAAGCGACTACGCCCCTAGAGGCCTTTAGGGGCACTACAGAGATGAATGTGACTTGAGACAGGTTGCCCTTTCCTTTCAATTTTAGTTCTAAGGGGATTAAAGGAATAAAACCTTGAAACCACATATAGACATCCTGTTACTTCATAAAAGGAAAGTAACATTAGTCCTATAAAACTTTAATAATAACATTTAAAACAAAAAAATTAATTCAGCTCTTTTCAAAACGATTTTCAAAAAAAAATCAAAATGATGGATTTGTAATCTTCAGTTTAATTTAAAAAGATTATAATTATAAATATATATATACTAGAGTTGGCTTGATATAACTATATCTCGCTATTGGCTAGTGTTCTATAAGTATATATCTATTAATCTATTTCTCAACAAATCAATATTCCGCCCCGGCCATTATTATCTAAAAGAAAGTAGAGAATATTTAATAATTTAAATGATTTTGAGATTTCTTCAATTATATTTTTTTCAGTTTACCATCACCAAAGGGTTAATATGATTAAAATTTTAGTTTCAATATTTGAACATACAGGAAGTGTCGCCACAATCGAATTCTTTTAAAACAAAGTTTTCTTAAATTTACTATATTACAAATTTTGATTTTCTTTTTTATGATTATAAATTAATTACATCAATATAATGTAAATAGCAACATGAAATGAAAAAAATGAATTTATTTTTAATAAAGTAGATAATGGGTCATATTGTTCTGGGCAATGAGAGTTTATTATGGATTATTGGAGCACTATGAGTTTTAAACAATTATTCCTATATAATTTATTTCCTATATAGATCTGTCATGGATCTTGAAGCAATAAAGCAGGCCCTTTTGTAAATGTTAAAAATTGGAAGAATCTATTAAATAAAAGTTATCGCAAATATACTTAGTAAATAATAATCAAAACCAGGATATTTTAATTAATTGAAAATTAATAAAATCAAAAAATCAAGTGATTAATGTAAATTAAATAAACTTTTATGGAATTGCCAAGTGCAATTTATTTTTGCAACATTATAAATCGAAATTTAATTACAGGGAAATGGCAAACAATTAGTCGCTTCGTCCCTAGCATCAAGGGAAAGACCAAGAGGACTGTTAAATAGCCTAAAACCATACCATGACAATGATCAAACGTTCTTAATTAGAATAACCTATTTAGACTTTTAATTCTCAAGATATAGCTTGTGTAACATTCCAAAATGTGTAGCAATACATAAATAATAATCAAATATATTTCATATGACCTATAAAATTTAAAAATATAGATTGATTTTTATTTTTGTATCCGCAGTCAATTGTTTAAAAAAACATATACAGTGTGTTTTTTTTATGAGAACTTTTTTGAAAGCAATTTTACCCCACTTATAGTTATCAGAATTTAATGATTAATGGCTTATTTTCTTTGTTTTTTTAAGGCAATTAATAAAACAACAAAAAAATATTTCAGTTTTTATTTAAAAAGTACAGTAAAATCTAAATTGCAAAACTTAGGTGTCAACATATAAAAATGGTTTTAGCCCATTTTTCATTAAAAAATGGATTTTCTGTAGTCGACTTTGGGGGGCCAGTACTCCCTCCATGGTTGAGATATGACCTTCAAACTTTGATATGTTCTAGTACATGTCCCTAATAGTATCTGTATACATTTTTAGCTCTATATCTCAACTTTGAAGTGTTTAGCAGCCATTCTTGCAAAAGGTTGATTATTTGAGCATAAGAAAAATGCGCTAAAACCATTTTTAGATGTTGACACCTAAGTTTTGAATTTTAGATTTTACTGTACTTTTTAAATAAAAACTGAAATATTTTTTTGTTGTTCTATTAATTGCCTTAAAAAAACGAAGAAAATAAGCCATTAATCATTTGTGGTAGGCGGCATCATACAGACAAGCCTTTCATAGAGTATGCTATGCTTCGGCTTATCAAATCACAACCCAGCGCTAATCCTAGTTTATCACCATTTCACCCGGCCCCCTTCTGGGCCTTGCCTACACCTCACAAGCAGCGGTCAAATTGGACACCTCTGATAGTGGGAGGGGCGCGGCCCCTCTCAACCCCAAGTCCCCAGTCACCTGCCTTGCCGGGAGATGTCTACCTTCCCCTTGCTGAAGCCTACCCCACAGTT
Organism: Acartia tonsa; assembly: GCF_053477335.1. NCBI lineage: Eukaryota > Metazoa > Arthropoda > Copepoda > Calanoida > Acartiidae > Acartia > Acartia tonsa. The sequence continues at coordinate 45,303,762 of NC_137272.1, forward strand.
ATTCACCGGAATGGGGCTTCGCCCCCATCTCCCCGCACCCCTTTCTACCTAACCTATTTTATCATCTATTTGTGTATATAAAGTAGTAATCCTATTGTAAATGAATTCAGTTTAAAATATATCTCTTTAGTAGTAACTACTGTTAGTTATTCATTGATAGAATCTTTAAGGCTAGGGGCTCGTTTGAATGAACTCGCGATTGTAGGGTTGAAACGCTTCACCCTACCACAATTTGGTGTCAGCGTGTTTCAATCGAGCCCTGCTAAAACTAGCCAATTCTATCTCTGATTGGACCCTTTTGCAAGTAAGGGGACAGTCAGCCGCCAACTAAGAAGCCAACTGACCCGAGAGACGGCCTTTTTAGGTCAATTTTCCATCATTTTGAACGCATTACGTAGGCATCTGGCCTGCTGCAGGCAGATTTGGCCTACTAGAAGCGCCAGTTAACAGCGTTTTCCGCACTGCTTGGGAGCTGCGCTAGGTGCGCAACCACGGTGATCGGATAACTTAGCCCAGACGGCTACAGAACCGAGTCTAATTTGGCATGTGTAGCTGGGACAAGCCCCAGGACACCCAGGCCAAACCTACGAGACGGACAGCTGCGTAGCTGGTCTCCCAGAGAAGGCAATGTGTGGCTGCGAAGCTCCAGCACACAAGTAAGGCCTACCATCTGCGACGGATAGCAGAATTCGAACCCAAGGTGCTGCAGGATGGGACATTCCCTGCCGCCACCTCTCTGGATTCGAACCCACGGCGCTGCAGGACGGGACATTCCCTGCCGCCACCTCTCTGGATTCGAACCCACAGCGCTGCAGGACGGGACATTCCCTGCCGCCACCCCTCGGGATTCGAACCCACGGCGCTGCAGGACGGGACATTCCCTGCCGCCACCACCCTGAATTCGAACCCGCGGCGCTGCAGGACGGGACATTCCCTGCTGCCACCACCCTGGATTCGAACCCGCGGCGCTGCAGGACAGGACATTCCCTTCCGCCACCACTCCAGATACGAACCACCGGCGCTAGCAGGACGGGTATTCCCTGCCGCCGCTGCTTCTAACCTGCTTCACTACCCGGTTCCCGGAACAGTCGCGTCCTTCAGTCACACTACTATGGCCAAGGCGCAGCGCTCTCACCTCCTGTAACGGTCCAAGCTCGATTCAGCGAAACACTAATATCTGTCTGATTAGAAAAATACCATCCAATGAAATGACTAATTACATTCAAGCCAAATCACTAGATAATAGATTACTAAACAGTAGATATATAATTTACCTAAAAACCCTATTCCGAAAATAATGTGCTATCGGTGGTTTCAGGATTGTATATCAACAATCATACGTTTATTGGAAATCAAACTATTAAGTTATTGGTAATCTATAAAACTTTCAATGACTATTTATCAATACTAGCCCATAAGGGCTTAAACCCTATTACTTCCCCCCTATACCTAAAGTATAAACAAAGTTTTGTAATATCTCAGATCTTTATTTTTAAGGAAATTTAAATAATTTTATTTAACAAAATCTATTTTATTTTAGGTATGTTATGGCCAAAGATCTCAGAGAGAAGTTTTACTCAAGTTAAGTTCTAGTCAAAGATTTAACCCGACCTATCCCTTAAGAAATTCGACTGGTGATTTGTCTTGCTATATCACCACTGACTCTATAGCCCGAAATGGGCCACCTTTTATAGGCCTTACTTCCCAGCTAACTGGGCAGAGCCTAGAGAGAATCACCAAAATGCTTCTCTTTTAACTTCTCTTTGGCAGAGCCTAGAGAGTATCACCAAAGTGTTTCTCTTTTAACTTCTCTTTGAGACATTTGAAAAATCATCGAGTGTTTATACAAAGTGATAAGATAACAAATTAAAGATTGCAAAGTGATCACATTGTATTTTTGCACATGTTAAACATGAAAATATGGAATCAGTGATTTCAACGAGTCCTATGCTTGAGAGATTTAAGCCAATAACTGTTCTCGTGGTCTTAAAGAACTATTAAATTTATATAATATCACAAGCAAAAACTCTCTGAAACCAGAAAATCCACACCATTGTTATTGTTATACTAGAAAATATTTGACTATTGATTTTACTATTTTTCGTGGTTTTGTATGAATTACCATAAAAAGGATTAAGTTTTGATTCAACGAGTAAGTGCATAAGGGAGAGATCTTTAAAGGGAAGTGGTAATTTGCACATATGTGGGTAAAATTATGACATGGGGGAAGGCTTATTTTTTCATGTGTTGAGCTGTGGAAAAGATACATGCCAATAAACTATATTTCATTGACTTTAGCAGGATTTTTCTTGATTATTTTTGTTCATAAAAAGGGGTAAAGTTTGAATTCAAGTACTAATACAAAGAAAAAAGGGAAGGAAAAAGTCTTTCATATGTTGAATTGTGGAAAACTCTTATGGTGGCCTTCAGCTTATTGAATTCGTACTTAACCAGATGTTTGTACTTTATCTTAAAAAGGGTTATATTTTGTTCTAAAATAATTTCATCATAAATAAGAAGGCAAAATAATAAGCATATATTATTGGTGGAAAAGTTATAGGCACATAATTTGTTAATCATTTTAAACTTAACTAGATTTATCTGGATTATTTATTTACTAGATGTTTCTTTGAAGAATAATATAGAAGTTAAAATAGGATCTACTTTTCTCCCTTGCAAGGCTACTCTACAATTTTCTGTATGTTGTAAAATGACTAAGAGGGTGAAATGTTGATCCAAACCCCAACTGTGTCACTGGAACCAGCCCAGGACACAACCTACCAGCGCTTGCAGGACGAGCATTCCCTGCTGCCACCGCTTCCAGAATCACCTTCTAGAGCTCTGAGTGATAAATATATATAAGTGTTCCCAACTGTCAACCAAGTGATAAAGTATTAATTGTTGACATAGTGATTTAAAAAAGCTCAAGTGATTCGAAGCTCAAGTGTAAACCACCCCCAGAGGTTTGCACTCACTATGGTAGGCGAGAGCACCATAGCTGCGGCCCGAACGGGAGGCCCCCTTGTCCAATGGCCAAGACCTCCACTTCCCCTGCCATATCAGGGTGAGGTTCCCCACTCACGACCCTGCCCAGCACGTACAGGTTGATGCCATGGTTGATTCTGGCAACCGTGTACCAGGGTCTGCTGTTATTTCCGAGTCCCTCATGCACGCAATGGGCGTGCAGAGGATGTTGATTCCGGACAACACCCTCCAGGTAATTGGGAAATTACATGAGTTGTATATGGCAGTTAGTCATACTCTCATACTTCACCTGTACCACGTGACCATGGTACGGAATCTCTCGCATCCACTGAACTTAGGGGGGTACTTCTTGCGTGAATTCGGAACTAGGCTTTGTTTCGACATGCAAACCCCCTGTCTGTGGGTGCCTGGGGAGTTCATCCCCCTCCGCGGCGTCCCTGTGGACCGGGAGACCGCCGAGAGAGAGTTAAGCTACAAGGGGCCGCTGCCAGGCCCCCTGCCGGAGCAGCCGCGCGTAGTCGAGAGAGGGACACACTGGGTGTGTCCCCCGGCTCGCTCTACCAGTTGATGGATCTTGGGCAGGGGGTAGCTGTCTAACTCTAGGCACTTGTTGAGGGCCCGGTAGTTGACAGCCCAACGGGTGCTCCCGTCCTTCTTCTTGATGGGCACCAGGGGGCTGCTCCAGGCCGAGTCAGAGGGCTCTATCACTCCTTCCTTCAGCCAGGTATCCAACTGGCTTTCCAATTCAGCCTCCTGCCGGGGGTTAAGATCGCGAAAGGACCCAGGAAATCTCCTGCATAAAAGAATATATATCCCTAGAGGCAAAAATATGCAAAGGAGTGTTCATACAAGTTTGTGAAATTTTATATGGAGACCTCATAAATGCTATTACTTTTTTTAAAAAAATAATTCTTATGTGTTTTTTTTATAAAAAAAATTTAATCGGCGAATTTTGGCAATAACCCGCTTACAGAAAAACGTTTTCATCGTGTTTTGGAAAAAAACCTCTTTGAAATATTAATTATTATTTAAATGTCGTCTTTGTGTTTAGAAATCTGTTGTGTCATGTTCAAATTATTTGTTGTCTGCTATAAATCATAAACAATGAAAATTGAATATGTCACGTTTTTCCTAGCAGTCTAATTAAAACAAAATCATTTAAATTCTGGCTAGTTAATACCTAGTTACTTATTACATTTTTAATTGAATAAGTTATGATACATTTTTTAAACATACATGATAATTAGTTAATTTTCACAATTTCATTTTTCTGTACCTAAGGAGATTACTTTAATTTTGATGAACCCTTTATTTAATCATTTTACTTTAATTATTAACTAGCGGCTACGGCCCTAAGGGCTTATATGGGTATTTGCAGTAGTGTTGATTGAATTTGATCCCCTATCTCCCCTCTATTTTTTTAGTTTTAACAGTAAAATAAAAAATCCCACTAAAAATATATGTCTGGGGGGGAAGGGGTGGGAGTTAGTTTTAAACCTTCCCAGGACCTATAAGACGCTACATTGGAATGAAGTACCATACCGGTTCAGTGGTTAGTGAGATCCTTCGTAACATCCACACACATTTTCAATATTTTTGGTTAAAAAACGGGTTTTAATCTTATGATTGTACATATCTATATTCGTAGAAAACTGTATAATACAATGCTAGACATAGTTTTTTTTGTATGGATGAGAACCGGTTCCTATCCACCGGATTCGAATAAATGCGAGAAATAGTTTTACCAACTATTGTCACCTTTTAAAAAAGACTTTCATTGACCCTAAGATATTTTCTTTGGCATGAAATTTTAATATCTACTTTTTAATGCGTCTTCGCGCGCTACTTAGCTACATTCAAAACACAACATATTTTACCTCGTGCCTTATTAACTATAAAAAATATTTCAGAAAATAAAATGTGCATTATTTAATGATAAACCTTCTTGTGAAATTACGTTAATTTAAAGATAGTTACAAGTAAGTATCATTATTTTTTTTATACCTTTCTGAAAATAGGCATATAATTTTCACCTACTCTATCAACTAAAATTTTGTTGGGCTTTCTGGTCCAATGTATGTCCCTTGATAGCCAAATAGTTTGTAAGTCATTCTACATTATCTAAAACTAGAAGTATGGTTTGTTTAGCTTTAAAATTGTCTAACCGAGCTTAAGCAATCTAGAATACTACGAACATCCATATATATACGTACGTTCATCTCTCCGTCCATCTGAAGATATGCGGCATAATACATAGAAAAAAAGATTCACAAATTGACTAACAAACGAACATTGACTAACAATGCCTACTTTTTGCCTGTTTGGCCAAGGAATCGTGGTATAAACAATTATGTGAAAAAAAGGCAAGGCCTTTCAAAGGGGGGGGGGGCGAAAGTGACACTTTTTGAAACCAAAACTTTCAAAAAGTGCCACTTTCGCCCCCCCCCCCCCCCTTTGAAAGGCCTTGCCCTTTTTTCACCTAAAGAAATACTCTCCTGGCGAAACCCTGTGCACACAACTGTTTGAAACTTAATATTTTAGCTTGATAGAGCATCAATTACTAACCCTAGCTTTTGAAATCACCCGTCCCATAGAGAAGATAATTAATTTTCCTAAAATATCAATTGTAAAAATAACCATGGATTATAAATGGATAAAACAATGGACTATAAATTAATATGCATCCCCAAAATGATTATGAACAAAATTACCCTATCTGTAGATTACTACTGATTTGAAACCACAATAAATATTTAGTGTAAGTAATAAAGTATAGTAAAGTTTTAAAGTAATGAATAAGTTAAGTTTGGGTACTGGTGGAGTCCTATGTCCCCTCCCTCCTTGAAGAAATAAGCATGTTTTCTTTATCGACAAAAAACTAAATGCCTACCTATATAAAAAATTTAGGTAATAACCTCTAACAAAAATAAACTTAGCCTTTATATTTCAGAATGAGGTGGAATGGAGGCAGCAAGAAATCTACGTAATGTCCTGGGTTACCACCAAAAAAAGGTACCTTATTTATTTACCTTAAAGATGGTTACATTAATTTTCGGTTAGGTTTTATTGATTTTAAGTTTATTTGGGGGGGGGGTATGATACTTGACGTATATTTATTAGGAGGATCAAGCTACTCTTTAGCTAGTGTCATTTATGTATATCTCTTAAAAACAGACGGGATATGTAAGATATACTTACGTCTTACAAGTACACTAAATTTTGCCACTGACTGTTCTTTGTCACTACGTTCAGAGACAGTTTCAACAAAGGGGGGCGGATGTGCCACTTTTTGAAACCAAAAGTAAAACACGCATGATCTCAGCTTTAAAATTTGGCACAGCAATTGCTTTTGTGGAGAACAATATTGAACTGTGAAGAAATGGCGGCGGAACAGCCGCTCCCGCCGAAAACCGCCGTTTTCCCGCCGATTTTTTTGCCTTTTCTCGCCATAATAGACAATCACGTGACACTTGTAATATTTCAAACATGTCATTATTTTAAAATATTTAAAAGTGTAAAATCTTTTAATTGTCAAGTGAAAATATAAGGAAAATTTTTATGAAAAAAAAAAGTTTATCTCAGATGATTGAAAATTGTCTATTATGGCGAGAAAAGGCAAAAAAAAATTTCGGCGGGAAATCGGCGGTTTTCGGCGGGAGCGTCAGTTCCGCCGCCGTTTCTTCACAGTTCCATATTGTTCTCCACAAAAGCAACTGCTGTGCCAAATTTTAGAGCTGTAACTCTTTTATAGGCTGATATCATGCGCGTTTTACTTTTGGTTTCAAAAAGTGGCACATCCGCTCCCCCCCCCCTCCCATAGAAGAGAAAAATTCATTTCTAAAAATTTACAACAACACGTAAATTTAGCTCGTCATTATTTTAAGTTTTAAAATTGTAGAACGGGTCTTTTGATTAATTAGATAAAATTAAATAAATACCTATGGTTTTAATTTATATGTTCGTTTACAATATTATTCGTGAAATTAAATTATTTGTAGTTTGTAGGTTTACAACAATATTTTTTTCAGGTTGAATGAAGTTCATTTGTTGAGAGATTGTGCCTGTGGTGGAATTTGGGGACAGAACTACGAATGTTTACATTATTGTGAAGCAATTATCAATACAAATTGCATCATTTTTATTACAGGTATTTTATCAAAATTTTCTGAAATCTAAACCTATCGAACTTTCATTTTTAGATGTCATGTTTTTTTTATTTAAATAAGTAAATATTAAATAAAATAATCGAATTCTTAATTTAACTTTCTAGTGGCTCTGACCTAATTGTAAATTAGGGGAATGAAAATATACTGCAGCTACTTAAAAAATGTATTGAAACTGGCCTAAAACCATCCTTTACTCATGAAGGAGATCGCGATCTTAATAAACAAATTTCTTATTATTAGAGGATTATGTTTTAAAATTTTTGTACCTGTTTGAACGCCGGATCTACTAGTTAATATTTATATTAGGGATGGCAATCCGAATCCGGAATCCGCCCAATTTTTGGCCAATTTTGGAATCTGAATCTGTTTTTAATAGCGGATTCCGGATTCTTAATTGGCAGGCTAAAATTAGTGTCTTGAGTTTTTTCTTTCAACTCCTCCTCTTTGAAGGCAAAAATTTTCATCAATATATATAATATATTTAAAAATCTGGTGGTATTATCCTCTTAGAAATTTTTTTTTCAATATTGAAAATTTGAGTACCCCCCTCCCCCCCCGACAGCGAACTATGAACTCTGGCCGCAGCGCTCAGCTCCCTAGCCTGCCTAGCCGCAGCGCTCGGCCCCCTTGCCTGCCTAGCCGCAGCGCTCGGCTCCCTAGCCTAAAACCTAACCTAACCTAAAATAGTTGTTCGTCGGTAGTCGGGGGGGGGGGGGGGGGGGGGGTACAAAATTGAACAAAATTGAAAAAAAAAATTCTAAAAGGATAACGCCAATTTTTTTAAAATATCCTTTTAAAATATTGTTAGGATCCGGAATCTGAATCTGCCAAAATTAAGAATCCGGAATCCGCAAGAATCCGCCACTTTTTTTGACGGATTCTTAAAGAATCCGGCCTAAAAATTCGACGGATTGCCATCACTAATTTATATACCTATTAAAGTTAATCTTTTTGTTAAGGAGTTTTGATATCAGAGGAGGACAGGATTGTTAATTCCATCCCAGTTAACGAGATTCCCAAGGAGTATTCTGTTGACAAGCTACGTTGACATGCTACGTTGACATCCATGGCTACACAGAAAAACAAAATAATACCCTTTTTCTTTACTTACATTTTATATTATTTTCATTAATGTTTTAATTGTTGTGTTAAATTAATAAAATTAAGTCTGATTTTTTTATTACTTTTATTATTGGTAAATTGTAATAATATTCCAACATCAATCGTGTTTTTAAAAGCTTAGTTTCTTGTACCAATTGCCTATAGTGTTTGATAGTACATGCCTAATTTAAGATCATAAATATAACTGTGCGGACTGACAAACATAATATTAAAAATTTGAAGAATGCAAGGTACTATTATAGCGTGTTGACAGATTTGAATTTTTTCCTAAACCGCGTTATAAGATGTCAAAGTTTATCCACTGCTGCAATCAATTGGTTAGCTGCCTCTAAATTAAGTAGTATAAAAAAGCTACAGGACCTTTATTTTTTTTTAAATTCGTCTCTTAAGGTTAAACACCTGCCATAATACGGGTTTTTTCTCCAGATTTTAAGTACTACCGGCCGCCAGAAAGGGAGGGGACACTGGGCTGTTTATCACACTAGTCCCCAAAGTCTTACAATAAAGTTTGCTTATTCGTTGGCTTAACAACTTTAATTGATTTTAATTTAATTGGTTGTATTAATCAGTTGTGTGTCCAAACGTTTCAACCACTAATTTTAATCTACAGAAGGGATAATTTTGTGTATTATCAATGGGGATTTACATTAAATTATTGACCATTGTCTTATCCCTTTAGATCTCTGAGCGGCCTCACACAAAGTATTGATAACGTTTTCTTATTCGTTGGTTTAACTACTTTGAGGACTTTAATTGGTTGTATTATGAAGTTGTGTGTCTAAACGTTTCAACCAATAATTTTGATCTACAGAAGGGGTAATTTTTGTGTTTTATCAATGGGGATATGCATCAATTTCTTGGCCATTGTCTTATCCCTTTAGATCCCTGAGCGGCCTCGCACAAAGTATTGATAACGTTTTCTTATTAGTTGGTTTAACTACTTTGAGGACTTTAATTTGTCTGTTAAGGTTGGACACGTGCCATATTACGTTTTCTTAAGCATTTATAAAGTTTTCCTATTCTTTGGCTAACAACTTTGGGGACTTGAATTGGTTGTATTATGAAGTTGTGTGTCTAAACGTTTCAACCACTAATTTTAATCTACAGAATGGATAATTTTGTGTATTATCAATGGGGATTTACATCAAATTATTGACCATTGTCTTATCCCTTTAGATCTCTGAGTGGCCTCACACAAAGTATTGATAACGTTTTTTTATTCGTTGGTTTAACAATTTTGAGGAATCAATTCGTCTGTTAAGGTTGAACACCTGCCACATTACGTTTTCTTATTTGTTGGCTTAACAACTTTGGGGACTTTAATTTTCTGTTAAGGTTGGACACCTCCATATTACGTTTTCTTATTTGTTGGCTTAACAACATTGGGGACTTTAATTCGTCTGTTAAGGTTGGACACCTCCATATTACGTTTTCTTATTCGTTTTTTATACGTTTCAACCACTAATTTTAATCTACAGAAGGGATAATTTTGTGTTATCAGTGGGGATATACATCAATTTAATGGCCATTGTCTTATCTCTTTAGATCCCTGACTGGCCGCACACAAAGCATTTATAAAGTTTTCCTATTCCTTGGCTTAACAACTTTGGGGACTTTAATTGGTTGTATTATGAAGTTGTGTGTCTAAACGTTTCAACCAATAATTTTAATCTACAGAAGGGATAATTTTTATGTTTTATCAATGGGGATTTACATCAAATTATTGGCCATTGTCTTATCCCTTTAGATCTCTGGGGACTTTAATTGGTTTGTTAAGGTTGGACACCTGCCATATTGCGTTTTTTTCTCTCCAGATATAAAGTACTAGCGGCCGCCAGTAAGGGAGGGGACATTGGGCTGTTTATTACACTAGTCCCCAAAGTCTTACAATAACGTTTTCTTATTCGTTGGCTTAATTTATTAACCATTGTCTTATCCCTTTAGATCCCAGGGCAGCCGCACACAAAGCATTTATATGGTAGGCCTAAAACCATGAAAATAAAGTAGTAAGATTTGCCTGTTAATTTTCCCTTCAATTGTAATAACATTGCACGCAGAGCAAGATGGGGACAACGGTCTGTTTATTACACTAGTCCCCAAAGATTTATAGTGTTTTCTTATTCGTTGGCTATTTTATCTACAGAAAGGGTAATTTTATGAAAAGTCATTAGTGATGTACATCAATTTATTAGCCATTGTCTTATCCCTTAAGATCCCTGAATTGCACCTCTTGCTATGCTGTCTGTAGTTATGGTGCAGTTTGGTACAAAAAAAAGTTAAATATAAATAAAAAAAACAAATGGAGATTCTTTGGCAGAGGATTTTTTTATATTTTGTATTAATAATACATACAGAAATATTATAATTTATAACATTCTTAAAAGGAATCAAATAAGACTAGAATAGGTTATTAATATTTTCTAAAAACAATTTTTCTTTGATAAACTTGTATGGTTGGTAATTAAAATTTTTAATTTACAATGTTCATTTTTTGGTAGGTTTCACTAGCCATGAAATAGCATGATTCGCCATCATTTTAAATTTTAACTGTGATTTGTAAAGCATTTAGCACTGTTTTTTATGTGATTAAATCCCGAAATTAGCTTCTTTTTCACTAAATTATTAGAATTTTGTTCACTAAGTTTTTGGTAAACAATGTTAAAAATTTCAAATTATAATTTGAAATGTTGTCTTTCTCATTATATTAAACTTCTTGCTGAAAAGTATCTGAAATTATTTTAAAAATTAAAATTTGGATAAACATTCAAATATACATAAAAATGATATAATAGTTATTTCTCATCTTATTCTAAACGGCTTTCCGCGGATGAATGTACAATTATAAGATTAAAACTATGATTGTACATTTCTATATTCGTAGAAAACTGGATATAATACGATGCTAGACATAGTTTTTTCGTATGAATGAGAACCGGTTCCTATCCACCGCATTCGAATGAATACGAGAAAAAATGTTAGTCCTCTCTGCATATTCGCTTCGTCTCTTATTTTTATTTACATTTCGTATTGTCTGTTTATTTTTATGTTTCGGTCTGCTATTGATGAGGGGAAAGAATTACAAGTGCTCAAACATGTTTTTTTAAAAATTTTTAAGAGATAGCTTTGCTTATCAAAAATATTGTTTTATTATATTTAAAAGCATTAAAGTAAAAAAAAACGTTCTTTTATATATATATATTAATTTACCTATAGTTATATACATATATACTATATGAAGCTAGCTTTTGAATCAGAAAAAAAGGAGTTAAAGAGTTTAAAAATGAGGTTATAATATAGTCTTTGGGGAATAATGTTTTGTAGATTTTGTTTGAAAACTTATTCACAAGGAAAAAAACAATAAAAGACAAAAGTTTTAAATGTTTTAAAAATTATATGGATTTTTTGATCTTCAAAATCAACTACCCCAACATCACATATCAAGAACCGTTTCTGTTGGCGGTTTTTCGTAAAAAATGCATATAATTCTTTATAAGGCGGATAATTATGGAATTGTGTTGATTAAATTTTTTGTTTAAAATAAACATATAAATAATGAAAATTTTTAAAAATCAACATCATTTTTGAAATCTACATAAAAAATTTCACAAATATAGTATACAACAATGGGTAAAGGGGTAAATATTCTTGATCTGCAGGAGATTTCCTAGGTCCTTTCTGGCGGATCGGCTTGGTCCCAGGTTTTAGTCGGAGTTGCAGCTCTACTACATCGGTGCAGCCTGGGGTAGAGTTCGAGAATACATCTCTGTACTCTGATATCATGGTCCAAACATCCTTCTTGAGCAGGGGGTCCTTGCGCAGGAACTCGTTCTCCTCCAGCTCAAGGTCTGCCCACAGCTGCTGCATATCTGGGGGTTCAGAAGGTTCTTGAATGGAGTGGAGGCAAGGGGGAGGTTCATCGGAGACCTCCAGGATGTTGGGCTTCACCAGCTCCCCTGCCACGGGGAGGCCGGCGTCCAGCAGGAGAGGCATCTCCCCCTCATTGACCACCAGTACTCGGAACATGTTGGCGGAGCCAGGCCAGTGCGCATACAGGCCCTCTGGGATGACAAGGTACTCCCCAAACCTCTGTTCTGGGGCAGACAGCTGGATGGGGTCTTTAGTGCGGTGCCCCACCAGTTCAACGGGTACAGCCATGATGCTGCGCCCAGGCAAGGCTACCCGTTTGGCCGTCCGAAGCTGGGGTGGTTGGCCATTGGCTGGAGTGACGGCATTCAGCTTGTAAGTGGTTGCTGGCGCGGGGCCAGCCTTGGCTCCGGGGGCGTCCGGCCCCGACTTGACGGGCTCGGCGCCGGGAGTGGCTGAATCACGTGGGTCGGGTGCGGCTCCGAGTGCATCAGGCCACGACTTGACGGGCCTGGTCTCGGACTTAGCTGACCGCGACGCGCCGGGTTCGATCCCGGGGGTGGCTGGATCCTGCGGACCGAGCGCCCGTGAGTGATAAATATATATAAGTGTTCCCAACTGTCAACCAAGTGATAAAGTATTAATTGTTGACATAGTGATTTAAAAAAGCTCAAGTGATTCGAAGCTCAAGTGTAAACCACCCCCAGAGGTTTGCACTCACTATGGTAGGCGAGAGCACCATAGCTGCGGCCCGAACGGGAGGCCCCCTTGTCCAATGGCCAAGACCTCCACTTCCCCTGCCATATCAGGGTGAGGTTCCCCACTCACGACCCTGCCCAGCACGTACAGGTTGATGCCATGGTTGATTCTGGCAACCGTGTACCAGGGTCTGCTGTTATTTCCGAGTCCCTCATGCACGCAATGGGCGTGCAGAGGGATGTCCGCAGGATCCAGCCACCCCCGGGATCGAACCCGGCGCGTCGCGGTCAGCTAAGTCCGAGACCAGGCCCGTCAAGTCGTGGCCTGATGCACTCGGAGCCGCACCCGACCCACGTGATTCAGCCACTCCCGGCGCCGAGCCCGTCAAGTCGGGGCCGGACGCCCCCGGAGCCAAGGCTGGCCCCGCGCCAGCAACCACTTACAAGCTGAATGCCGTCACTCCAGCCAATGGCCAACCACCCCAGCTTCGGACGGCCAAACGGGTAGCCTTACCTGGGCGCAGCATCATGGCTGTACCCGTTGAACTGGTGGGGCACCGCACTAAAGACCCCATCCAGCTGTCTGCCCCAGAACAGAGGTTTGGGGAGTACCTTGTCATCCCAGAGGGCCTGTATGCGCACTGGCCTGGCTCCGCCAACATGTTCCGAGTACTGGTGGTCAATGAGGGGGAGATGCCTCTCCTGCTGGACGCCGGCCTCCCCGTGGCAGGGGAGCTGGTGAAGCCCAACATCCTGGAGGTCTCCGATGAACCTCCCCCTTGCCTCCACTCCATTCAAGAACCTTCTGAACCCCCAGATATGCAGCAGCTGTGGGCAGACCTTGAGCTGGAGGAGAACGAGTTCCTGCGCAAGGACCCCCTGCTCAAGAAGGATGTTTGGACCATGATATCAGAGTACAGAGATGTATTCTCGAACTCTACCCCAGGCTGCACCGATGTAGTAGAGCTGCAACTCCGACTAAAACCTGGGACCAAGCCGATCCGCCAGAAATTTCGCGATCTTAACCCCCGGCAGGAGGCTGAATTGGAAAGCCAGTTGGATACCTGGCTGAAGGAAGGAGTGATAGAGCCCTCTGACTCGGCCTGGAGCAGCCCCCTGGTGCCCATCAAGAAGAAGGACGGGAGCACCCGTTGGGCTGTCAACTACCGGGCCCTCAACAAGTGCCTAGAGTTAGACAGCTACCCCCTGCCCAAGATCCATCAACTGGTAGAGCGAGCCGGGGGACACCGCATCTACAGTGCCTTAGACGCGGTGGCTGCGTATTATACCATCCGAGTGTCCGAGGATAGCTGGCCCTGTACGGCCTTCACCACACCTAGAGGCTTGTACCAGTGGAAAAGGATGCCCTTTGGCCTAGCCACCGCCCCTTCCGTCTACTCCAGGTTCATTGCTGGGGTCCTCAACCCACTGGGCACGGCCAACCTCCAGTCCTACCTAGACGATGTCTTGTCCTTCCACAACGACACCTGGGCCAACCTGGCTAGACTCCGAGAGGTCTTGGAAGCCCACCGTCGGGGAGGAATCCGCCTCAAGCCCTCCAAGACCAAGCTGTTCCGAGCCAAGGTCGATTATCTGGGCCACACCCTCAGCCGCGAAGGCATAGCCATGCAGGAGGACTACATCGACCACATCCTAGACTGGCCAGCCCCCAGCACCCCCAAGGACCTGCTGGCACTCCTGGGGTTCTTTGGGTACTACCAGCTGTTCATCCCGGGGTATGCCGACCTCACCTATGAGATGAATCGGCAGAAGACGGCCAAGGCATTGACATGGACGGCTGAGATGGATGCCCAGCTGGTACAGCTCAAGGACAAGTTTCGCCAAGCCCCGATCCGAGCGCCACCCAGGTTTGACCTACCAGCCGTGTTCCAGCTCACCACTGACTACAGCAGCCGGGCCATCTCCGCCATCCTCAGCCAGTGCCAGGACGGCAAGGAGAGGCTCATTGCCGCCGTGGGGCGCAAGACTACTGACCCCGAGAACCGTTACCCGTCATGGAAGGGAGAGATGGCCGCCATCATGTATGGGATCCGGAAATTCCACGGGATCCTGTCCTACCGCAGCTTCCAGATCAACACCGATTCCTCTGCCTTGCTACAAATAAAGTCACTCAACGCATCCACAGGGATGGTAGCCCGCTGGCAGGAGGAACTGGCGGCCCTGGAATTCACCATCTGCCATCGTCCCGGCGCCCAGAACACCAATGCCGACACCCTCAGCCGCCGGGAGGATGACAACATGCCTGCCCCGTCCGCCGAGGAATTAGCAGAGCAGGCTGAGTATCTCCACCACCTCTGCCAGCTAGGGGAGCCAGCGCCTGGCAGACCCTCAGCAGTACGCCTGGACCCGGAACGAATCCTGGAAGCCCAGACCCAAGATCCTCTCCTGCTCCGTGTCCGCCAGTGGGTGGCTGATGGGAAGACCCCAACCAAGGCTGAGCTCCGGGGCAAGTCTCGAGATGAACAACAGTACGCCAGCCAGTTCGCAGCGCTCGGACTCAACGAGCACTTACCATCACTGCCAAGACCCTGACAGGGGAGAGGACTCGTTACCTGCTGCCCCCGGCCCTCCAGCAGGACGCATACTTCCTGGCCCATGGAGCCCCCATGGCTGGACACCATGGGATGGAAGCCACTGTAGCTCGCGTCGCCATGCACTTCTGGTGGCCTACAGTGCACCGCGACGTCCGCCTGATGGTCCAGACCTGCCCTGAGTGTGTACAGAAGATCATCAAGGAGCGGTTGAAAGCCGGGATACACGTGCCCTCCCGGCAGGGGTATCCACAGCAAGTCCTGTTCATTGATCTTGTGGGGCCCCTACCTGAGACGCCAGCCGGGAACCGCTACATCCTCACCTGTCAAGATGGGTTCAGCCGGTTTGTCAGCCTCTACGCCATCCCCAACAAGCGCACGATCACTGTGGCCGAGGCCTTACTGCACCACCACGTTCGGATGCCCCCTGAAGATCCACTCCGACAATGGGATGGAGTTCACCGGCCAGGTATTCAAGGAGCTGGCCGCCCAGCTCAAGATTGGCCTGACACATCCGCCGCCCTACAACCCGCAGTCCAACCGGGTCGAGAGGTTCCACCGGACGCTCAACACAGGCATGTGGCTGTTCCTAGACAGAGACGACAACAACTGGGAGCCGCACTTGCCTGCCATTGCCTTAGCCTACAATACAAAGACCTGCAAAACCACAGGCGTGACCCCCTTCCTGGCCTACTTTGGGAGAGAGGCCAAGCTTCCAGTGGACCTTGTGCTCCGGCTGCCTGACACTGAGTATGCGTCGGTCCCAGCCAATGTCCAAGCCATCCTGCAGCAATACCACGCCGTGTTTGACGCAATCCAGCAGTGGGAAGACGGGACCATCCGACAGAGCGCGGCGGCCTACGAGGGAACGGCCAAGTACGAGGTTGGAGACCTGGTCTGGTATCTGGCCCCCTGCCTGGTGCCGGGTAAAGCAGCCAAGATTACCAAGAGGTGGACCGGCCCCTGGAAGATAGTGCGCAAGGCGACGGACGTCCACTACGTCATCAGCCCAGCCTCTCCAACAGCCAAGATCTCGGAAATTACTGCGCATATTGGTCAGCTGCGCAAATACACTGGAGATGTCACCGCCCAGCAGATCCCAACTGACATTCAGGACGATTTGGACGGCGACGAAGACGCCACTGAGCTGCCGGTCGGAGCCGCAGCTGTGCCATCCAGTGGACCAGGTCAGCTCCCCGTGTACCAGCCAGCTGCCGCGGCCACAGAAGCATCACTGCCCAGCCACCAGGATCGTGACCCTGTGGAAGAGAACCTACAGAACCAGCCCAGCGAGCAATGGCCGGCGCCGCCGGTCCCGGAACCACCCACTGATGCAGTATGGAATCCAGACGCAGACATGGAGCCCCTACCTGCCAGCAGCGAGCCCCCAGGACAAGAAGTTGCCACCGAGATGGAAGTAGCGGCCCCCGAGGACAAAGCGGAAGCAATGTGCCCCCTCCAGATGACCGCTATCCCCATCCGGGTAGGAGCCAAGAGGCCGAGCAACCTGGACAAGACAGGCGCCCCCATGGAGTTCTACGCGCCTACTACCATCGTTGTCCCTCCTCTAGGAGCCTCTAGAGTGAGCCTGGGTCTCCGTGTCCAGCTCCCAGCCGAGACAGAGATAGTTCTCCAGACAAGGCCTAACTTCCAGCGCCGAGGCCTGACCGTCGCCAACCCTCAGCTGGGAGCCAACCGGGAGTTGACCATGCTGATCTCCAACCACAGTCAGACCGAGCAACGAGTTTCCCGAGGGGCCTGTGTAGCCCGAGCTGTCCTACAACGCGCTGTGCCCCAGGGAGAGTCTGCCGCCCCCCATGGTTCAAGGCCTGATGTCCCAGTGGTCCCGCAGCCCTTGAAGGGGAGGTTGTGGTAAGCGGCATCATACGGACAAGCCTTTCATAGAGTATGTTATGCTTCGGCTTATCAAATCACAACCCAGCGCTAATCCTAGTTTATCACCATTTCACCCGGCCCCCTTCTGGGCCTTGCCTACACCTCACAAGCAGCGGTCAAATTGGACACCTCTGATAGTGGGAGGGGCGCGGCCCCTCTCAACCCCAAGTCCTAAGTCACCTGCCTTGCCGGGAGATGTCTACCTTCCCCTTGCTGAAGCCTACCCCACAGTTATTCACCGGAATGGGGCTCCGCCCCCATCTCCCCGCACCCCTTTCTACCTAACCTATTTTATCATCTATTTGTGTATATAAAGTAGTAATCCTATTGTAAATGTATTCAGTTTAAAATATATCTCTTTAGTAGTAACTACTGTTAGTTATTCATTGATAGAATCTTTAAGGCTAGGGGCTCGTTTGAATCGAACTCGCGATTGTAGGGTTGAAACGCTTCACCCTACCACACATTAAATTCTGATAACTATAAGTGGGGTAAAATTGCTTTCAAAAAAGTTCTCATAAAAAAAAACACACTGTATATGTTTTATGTTTTAAAAAACATAAATATTACCTGCACCGAACCATCCGCGGATTTTATTTCTGCCCTGAATAGAAAAATCATTAGACCAAAAATAATGTAGCTCTTAAATATGTTTTATAAAATCACTAACGGCATAAAAATAAGCGTTGCTACATAAGGTCTAATGATACATATGGTCTAATTAACAAAAGGTCTAATTTACAAAAGATCTAATTTACAAAAGATCTAATGCTACAAAAGGTCTAATTTACAAAAGGTCTAATTTACAAAAGATCTAATTTACAAAAGATCTAATGCTACAAAAGGTCTAATTTACATAAGATCTAATGCTACAGAAGGTCTAATCTAATTAGAATTTTTTTACATTAGATCTTTTGTAACATTAGACGTTTTGTAGCATTAGATCATTTGTAGCAACGCATGAAAAAATATCAAATTTAGTAAGGCTTTAAGGAGGGGATATGAAACCATAAGAAATCCCTAAACAAATACAAATTTTGGGGCAAAACCTTACACAACATACAAAACTTTTTTGTCAAATATTTAAGTACTCTAATCTGTAATTAATTTCTTTAACCTTGATGTTATAATATTAATGTAATTGTTATGTTGAGATTAAAATAATATTTAAAGTTTGAAGACACCATACATAAGAAGCGAAGCAAAAAAGAAGCATGAATGGGAATATAGACAAAGAGATATAAAGAGCATTTGTTAAAAGTTATACCACAAATACATTCTCACATATTTTTTATTTAATTTAATATTTCTATTTTGTACCAGGAATGAGAGTACGACGGACAAAGTATATTACATTGGTATGGAGAATCTTCACACAAAAATTAGCCGTCTGTCTTGAATAATAGCAGAGAAAATAATATATATTCCATATAGCGTTAAGGACTGACTGACGTACGAACTGACGTACGAACAAACTATTTACAATATTTAAAATATATTTCAAAAAATTGTTTTTAAAAGAAGTACAATTAAAACACAAAAAATTGCGCATTTGTTTCACGTGCAATTATTTGTTTTTAACATATTTTGTGGCCTTTACCCTGAAAATTCCTTGTTGAGCACTAACCACCCATTTTATTTTAAATCTTTAATCGAAATAGTGTTGTTTGAGTTTGTTTCTTTAATACTTTAGGCAAGGAGGTTAGGTTAGGTTATATTGAGTACTTGGTAACCCCGCAAGGGTAAGACATTGCAGTTATAGACCACACAGGGTTAGGACTCCGTAATCTTAAAACTATTTTTGGGTCTTAAGGGGCGATTTGTCGTATTTTCACAATAGCATTTACCCTATTTCTAGCTCCTGCGGGAAAACTTGCCTTTCCCTGCAGGGCAATCACCTAACCCAACACTAACCTAACCTAAAATAAGCTATGAAAAAAAAAAAAATTGAATATACGAAGAAACGCCCTTTATGAGGCGTTTCCACGAGAGGACTATAACCCTATTTTATTTAAAAGGGAATGGGTTAAGTGCTCGACAGGCATTTTAAGGGAAAGCACCAATTTTGTTTTTCATTGTAAGTAAATCCTACCTAAATCCATCCTCATGTTTTTACGCCAGATAGATAGATAGATAGATAGATAGATATAAAGATAGATAGAGACTGCAATTAAATCCTACCTAAATCCATCCTCATGTTTGTACGCCAGTCTAAACAGAGAAACAAAATTAGTTTTTATGGAATCTTAAATCTAGTTTGGGGGGGGGGGGTGGTGGTTAACCTACCCCTCCCTCTAAATTTGTTTTTCTTTTCATTTTAATTGTGGGAATGACACAAATTTTCAGATATTCAAGTGGCAACTTTTCTTTAAAAATTTTGTTTGGTTGATAAATCCAGGCGGCCACAGGAAGAATCCAGGCAAAGCAAGGTATATTTTTAACCCTTTTTCAAAATTATCACTAAAATGCACTAAATTATCACTATATCTATCTATCTTTCTATCTAGCTATCTATCTATCTTTATCTATCTCTATATATATCTCTCTATCTATCTATCTATTAACTTACTTATATGTACCATCCTCATTCCTAATGACAATTTGATTCTCAGTGGCCAGGTGGAATAGAGGATTTTGCATCCTACCATCATCTTCATCTTGTCCTAGGGATAGATAGAGAGTTAACAGTTATGTTTATTATTAAGCTGAAGATAAAATGAGTAATCATAAATTAAATCTTTCAAAGAACCATCAGGAAAATTGTTGTAATTAGAATAATTATGTCATTTGAAAAGAAATAAAGCTGCTATTTGATTTTTAAAAGATAGTTCTACCTATCTTTGTTATATTTAAAAACTAGCCCCTACACCCCTAGAGTCTTCAAGGGGCACTTGAGGTGTAGGGTTAGTTGACCACCCCCATTTGATATTTTAATTTTAAAAGGAAAGAGAATTATTTTTTTTTTGGGGGGGGGAGGGGCTGGGGTGGGTGGTACGTGTCACTGAAGAGTTCAGTGGTTACTGAGATCTTAAGCTTTAGACAGACAGACATCGTTCTACTTTGTATTATAGACTAGCGACTGCTATATCTGACGGGATATGGAGCCAAAATCTTTCAGTGACTTATAAGAAGCCTCACTGTAAAGGTGAACCATGTTTCAGAGGTTGGCGAGATCTTTGGCTACAAAAAAAGCTAGCTACTTTATATAATAGGATACAAATTTTTAATGATTTAATACGTTAGTCTGTCCGTCATGCTCCTAAAGACATCTTGATTTTCTTGTGTTTCCCTATTTATGTATGTTGTCTTCCTTGTTTAAAAGCGAACCTTTCTATAATTAGGGTCGGTCCGTCCGTACGTCCGTACGCCCGTAACCGATAGCTTTTTTTGTTAATTTAGGCATGTTGGAATTGTCCTATTGATTTCAAACTTTGAATGGTGATTCCTGTAGTAGTAAGATTTAGAAAGCGTAGCAACCTTATAATCATTAAAAGAATGTCAGTACGTTTATTTTAAACATGTTGAATGTTGATTTTTTTTACTTTTTAAAAAACAAATTTCTGTGTGATCTAATCATCCGATTCCTGGGACAACACAGTATAATGTTATAAGCGAAGCAACTCTATAATCAAGTCCTAAAAATGTAAGTATGTCCATAAACAATATCCTGTATCAAGCAGTTTTTCAACAAATTTACTTACAATTTTGCTTCGACTCTTATACATTTTTATTCAGATTATTCAGTTCTGACACTATATCAGTGTTAATGTCCGTTTGTCCTACCGTTTCAGTGCTTCGCTTTTATGGATGTTGTCTTCCTTGTTTTTATGCATTTATCCTTATTTAAGTCATTTATACGTTTGATTTGTAGGGCATAGATTCTGGATAGATAGATAGATAGATAAATAGATAGATAGATAGATAGATAGATAGATAGATAGATAGATAGATAGATAGATAGATAGATAGATAGATAGATAGATAGATAGATAGATAGATAGATAGATAGATAGATAGATAGATAGATAGATAGATAGATAGATAGATAGATAGATAGATAGATAGATAGATAGATAGATAGATAGATAGATAGATAGATAGATAGATAGATAGATAGATAGATAGATAGATAGATAGATAGATAGATAGATAGATAGATAGATAGATAGATAGATAGATAGATAAATAGATAGATAGATAGATAGATAAATAGATAGATAGATATGTAGATAAATTTACCCTTCTCAAAATAAAAAGCTTTGACGTCCTTGATCTGCACAATAATGTCACTTTTTCGTATATCAATCTATTCTTTAGCTTCTCTACTTGTTGATTTTGTCATCCTTGTTAACTATCTATTCTAATGTATAGATTTGTAGGATATAGATTCTAACTTTGTTATTCTTGATCAAGTTAATTGTTTTAGGCTAAGAAAACAATGAGGGAGGGAGGGGACATTGGACTATAAATTACACTGGTACCCAAAGTTTTAAAAGAATGCTTTCTTTTTGGTTAAATAAAAAACTTTGGGTAGATCTATATAAGTGGATATTTTGTTTATCATTACTGGGGATGCACATCAATTTATCGTCCATTGTCTTATCCCTTGAGATCCCTGGAAAACGGTGCAGTATTATATATCAGTTGATAAGGAAAATTCACGTACAATATTATTAATTTTCCAGTATGGATTCGAAACCGATTAATATTCGCTGGATTAGAACCGGTTCTCAGTCATACTTAAAAGCATGTATTACAATTATATTATATTCAAACAAGTTTTTTTAGCCCGTGCCTTCGGCTAAAAAACAGGTTTTAATCTTATAATTGTATATTTTATATCCGCGGAAAGCTGTTTATAATACATTGCGAGAAATAAATATTCCAGTACTGATTTGCTGGATTAGAACCGGTTCTCATATAAACTGAAAAATAAAGTATAGCTTCGTATTACAGACAATTTCATTATTACTTTATAATACAACACTAACGGTTACGCCCCTAGAAGCCTCTATGGCCTTTAAAGGGAAAGGGGGGGAGGGGAAGTCAACCCTCTACGTTTTATATTAGTTTCGCATAAACGAAAATTATGATAAATTTTAGATTAAAATTAGTAGTAAAAACGTTTGGTTACTCAACTTAATGAATCAGCCATTCAAAATTCAAAATAAACCCTAAAGATAGGCCAACGAATAAGATAAATTTATTCTAAAACATTGTGGACTAGTGTAATACACAGCCTAATACCCCACCCCCTGGATCAAATGGAATATAAAAAAACCCAGAAATTTCTTCACAAAAAATCTTCCAAGTAATTAAAGAACTATACAAATGGAAATATATGTGGATAATTGGACTTATAATTATTTCAATTCATTCCTATAGGCATTATTTTGATTCATGTGACAATTAAGTTTATACCTTTATTATGGTGTGACAATAATAATGGGAACGGCCACTAAAATAGATTTAGAATGTCTAGATACTTAAGAGAGAGAGGGGACACTTGGCTGTTTATTGCAATAGTCCCCAAAGTTTTGTAATAGCAATTACTAATTTGTTGGCTTAACAACTGTGGAGACTTTAGCGAATTTTGATTAGTTGATTAATTAAGTTGAGTGTTCAAACGTTTTAATCTACATAAGTTGTAGTTTTATGTATCATCATTGGGAATGTACATTAATTTATCGACCATTGTCTTATCCCTATAGATCCCTGAGATACAAAACCTCTAACGCATCCAATAGAAAAACAGAGGAGAAACAATCTGGCCATATTATTGGTTTTAATGTGTACAGATATTATTTCCTTCTTATAATGAATCAGCTTTACAAATTTCTCAGGATAAAGCTTTTCTAGGGTAAACTACATCATATAGCATTTAACAAGAAATGAACAAAGGTGTTTGTCTGATAGGCATCCCTTTAATTTTAACAGATTATGGGGCCAGATTGACTATTTACATATTCTATATCTATTGGCCATTAATTAGTAGCATTTCTGTCATCTTATGTATGGAAATGATGTACATATGACCTACTTTTTTTTTAGAGTTTGTTTAATGTATATTAATTTTTTTTATTGTAAATAGGACTGTCAATTACACTAGTACCCAAAGTTTTCTACTATAACTAAATTCAAATTAGAAGTGTCTAAACTTTTCAACCAATAATTTTATTCTACTAAAGTAGTAATTTGGATCATCATCATTGGGTATGTATATGAATTTATCATTCATCGCCTTATCCTTTAAGCTATTTGAATGAATCTTTACAGAACATATAAGCCGTCTATTACATTCAATAGCAGCCAAGATAATTACATTGAAAAGAGAAAAATCACGAAACTCGTCAAAAATGTTCATTACATGATTTTTTAATGACTGAATGACCGACGTATACAGTAAGTTATATAATGAATGCTCATTGGAATCAATACAAAAACAAATTAAGTCGTCTACCTTGAATATCATTAGAGGAAATTACATTTTCCCATGGTGTTACGGACTGACTTTTACAGTAGATTTGCTACTAAAGATAATAAAATTTTGTTGTATCAAATAAACACAATTTTTTTCTTGAATACATGCTTTTTGATCTTGTATAGACGACTAAAATTGGTGATTTAAATGCATTTTAATACATAATTAAAGGATGATATTTCCTTTTAATAGGGGTGGGGGGTGGAGGGGTTAGCCAATAGTTAGTGATTAAAATGTATAAAATACATATTAATTTTATTTATTTTGTTTACATCTATTCTAGACTTTTTAACTAAAATTTTTAAATGCAAAAACTATCACAGACAAAGAGTTTTCTAATAGCTTAAAATGTATAGTATGCATTTTAATTAATTGATAATTTTTCTTTTAAATAGAGGGGGGGAGTCAATAGTTGTTGATTAAGATGTATAAAATGCATTTTAAGTCTAATTATTTCCTTTAAATCTATTCAAATTTTTTAAGACAAAAATTTTCCAATGCCTTTTAATTAATAATAATTCTTTTAAACCTATATAAAACTTTTTGATAAAAATTTTCTTAAGACAAAAAAAATATTCCTGTCCAATTTCAGCTTAACTTAATTTCTTAATTTAAATGTATAAATGTATTTTAATTCTAGTTATTTTCTTTACTCTTTTACAGAAGAAATCAAAATCAAGTATGAGATGTGTCATATTATGTGAATGTATTTTATGAAGTTTATTTAATTATCCCCAATCTAAAACCCTTTATTATTTAGAGGTCTCTAGGGGCACGTTAGGCGGTAAATTCGAAAAAAGTAAAAAAAAGGGGTTCTAGATACGATTTTTCTTGGGAGGGTGGTGACTGGTGGTGCCCTCCCCCTTGAATAGTTATAAACCTTCATATGAGAAGTCAGAACCATTTTGGTAAAGCGGTGAACAAGACCCTACAGACATACAGACAGACATACATCCTGTTACTTTTATACAAGGATTAATAGTTATTTCTCGCATCGTATTATAAACGGCTTTCCGCAGATATAGAATGCACAATTATAAGATTAAAACTAGTTTTTTTAGCCCCGAGGTGCTGAAGGCACTGACTAAAAAATCTGGTTTTAATCTTATGATTGTACATTTTTATATTCGTAGAAAACTGGTTATAATTCGATGCTAGACATAGTTTTTTTGTATGGATGAGAACCGGTTCCTATCCAGCGGATTCGAATGAATACGAGAAAAGTGGTTATTACTGACATTCATGATTTCATGATAGTCAGTTCCAAAAAAATCCAAAAGACAATTAGTTCTAACCGACATTAAAGATAAAGTAATTTTTGTTGTTTATATTTGTTTCAATTATTTAAAATATTAGATTTTAAAATTAAATGTTTTTTAAATCTTCCAAATATACTTTTATTTATTTTTTAGATGAAATTGTACACAATAACATTCTTAGATTAAAAAAATTCGGACATAATATAATCTATAGTTTGATTTGCTCTTTATTATCTAGCCTAGCGTCTAAATTTTAAACTAATATAACTTGATAAGTCGTTTTTTAGACACACAAAAAGAAAAAAACTTGACATACAACTTTACATTGATATATAATTACTTGGATGTACGTATGTACTCTAATAAAGAGATAATTCCAACTGGCTAAAAAATTGGGTCCCTCCATCCACCCCTTTACCCCATCCCCTCTCTTTCTACTGGAAGAACGAACTAACCAATCAATTTCCTGTTAATATATCCATGTATTTTATATCCATTACACAAGCACTTAAACGCGCAAGCACACACATAAAAGCACAATAATCATTAGAACACAAAATTTTCATAATATCACAAAGCATTTTTGTATGGGATTAAGTGTTACTGCTATATTTTTGTCAACCTTTGAACCAACCCTACAAAAAGTGGTTTTAGTGCAAGTTGTTCACATAAAGTTCAAAATAATCATAAAAAAGTAATACAAAGAAGTTTAACCAATTCTCTATTTAGGTAGGGTGATAGTATTAGAGATCTAAAGTAGCAAATAACATGCATGTACATAGACACTTCTGTTATTAATTAGTTTTTAATTTTGTTTATATATGTTTTAACTAGTTTCCTCACCCATAGCTTAAAGGCGGAGAAGTGAAAAGTCGAGAAAATAGCCTAAAACCACCCAATAAATTTATAAAGCATTCTTGAAAAGTACAACTCTGTCGGACAAACAATTTATGAGATCTTAAGCTTCAGACAAAAAAAACCTTACTACTATATATATTCGATTAATATCTAACTTATTGTTTTTAAACATTTTAAAATGGACAAAGCAATGAAAGTTTAATAATTTATCCACCCAAATGTTTATATATCATAAAGAACATTAGTTTCTAATAAATTTTCTCTTTTTAATGTATTTTTTTATCCAGTTTGAGCTCATTGTGGCTAACGTGTTTAGAATTTCCTCAACTCTTTTTTTTTCTACCAACCCCTTTAAAGTTGGTTTTTAGGACTCTTTTTTTTACATATGTATTACAATTGATATTTACATACAACTATATATATTAATGTGATGTTATATTATGAAGAAAGGGACTTTTGGGAACCGTTCTCTGTATTTTTTTTTACCTGTGTATGTAAGTGGTTGGTTAGGTGTATCTTTGTGTGTTTTTAGAGAGGAAAATCAGCGGGGTTTTTTTTTACAAAGATGTTACTTTTAGGAGATATTTTAGTTTAAAACTTGTCCGCTAGAGCTAAAAATCCATTAAAGTATTATATTTTCCTCAAAACTTTGAAAATCAATATATTATTTAAGTAAATTTTGATATACTTATAATATTTGATAATTCATCTTAATATCTTTTTAAAGATTATTTTTATACCTATTTTGAGTAATTTGTGTTATCTATATTTTACAATTTAAAAATAATTTCTTACTAGAAGCTTTAGCAGATAACGTGAGCTTTCCCCTTTGCATAGCGGCTAAAAGTTTTTGTATTACTGAATGCATCATATACTATGATAATCAGTACTTAAATCAATAAAATATATAAGGTTAAAAATAAAGTTTATAATACTTTTAGTGCAATTAAACATAGAAGAAAACACCCACAAACCGAAGATAAACAAACATTAACACTTGTAGGGTGTTAGAAATAAATAAGGAAAGTATAAATGAAACAAAATTGCTTAATTACAAAAATATGTTATCCAAAAGTAAAGATTAGCTTTTTTCAAATTTATATTTTTGGACTCTCTGTACCTATAACAATTGTACCTAATTGTTATAGGAATTAATTATCATGGAAACTTTGATAGGACCATTCTAGTACAAGAGCTTTTAAAAAGTGTTTAGGCAAAATATCTAAGATCTTTAGGGTAACTTTTCTCCTCTCGGCAGTATAGTATAGGTCCAAGACTGATTCTAGTATCTTTTCGGGGAGGGGGGGTCTCTATATCCCCCTAGGGCCTCAAATAATGATTTGGAATAAAAAAAGGGGGAAGTTCTAATAATCTTATAATCAAAGTATTAATTTATAAAATATCAACGGCTATACTATGCCCCTAGAGGCTTCTAGGGGCACTTGATTAGGGAAGAGTCGAATTTGATAATTTGATTTCATATTTAAGGTTTTTTTTTTGGGGGGGTAACTTTTTTTTTAGGGGCGATTTCTCTTTGGAGGGTGGTGGTACCCTCCCCCCAAAAAGTTTTAAACCTTCACGGGACCTTTGAGAAGCTACCTTGTTAAGGAGAACCCGATCGGTATAGCAGTTAGCGAGATCCTTCGGTACAAACATACAAACACACAGACAAACATACAGACAAACACACAGACAAACATCCTGTTTTTTTATCATAGGGATTAACGGCTTAACTTTGCCCCTAGAGGCTTCTAGTTGCACTAGTATTGGGAGAAAAAGAAGTAAAGGTTTTAGCCACCACCTTTTCAAAAAAATATATCATGAGAGGGTGGTTATATCCTCCCCCAAAATAGTTATAAGCCTTCGCAGGACCTATAAGAATCTTAAATGTTTAGGAGAACGATATTGGTTCATCGGTAAGAAAGCTCTCCATCTACACACAGACACACACACACACAGACTTCCTGTTACTTTAATGTAAGGATTATAGCTAAATATATATTTTTAAAATAATTCACGCTTTTTCCCCATTTCTTTGAGCATCATCGTTCAATTACAAATAGAATTGGCAAAAAAAGCAGACAAACATCCTGTTACATTAATATGTTATCATAGAATGTAGATATATTTTTTGATAGTTTCACATTTTCCCCATTTCTTTGAGCATCATCATTCAATTAAAAATAAGATTGACAAAAAATGAAAAATAGTACTAACCAGTTATTATCGCTTTTTACCCAATTAAAAATAAGAAAGATACTATTGATCTCATACTAGCTTAGTAATGCACATATAAATTTATAGAACTACTAAAGCTACTCTATCATTTAAATAATTGACTATTAGTTATGGAATACTTGATTTTTGGATATACATCCACAAGGAGTACCTAAAGTTGTTCAGTCAACAAATAAGATAACATGGTTATAAAACTTTTGATACCAGTGTAATTTACATTCCAATGTCCCCTCCCTCCCTGTAAAGATTACCAAGTTTCTTGTAGCTCTTTATAGGGCCAATAATAAAGGGGGTGAAGTTAAAGAACTTTTAGCCGAAAAATCCTGAATGACGTCATAATAAAATAATGAACTATTCCACTAAAACGTAATTCAAAACGTCCTCCAAAAGTTCAAAAGAGCTTCAAG
The DNA here is from genome assembly GCF_053477335.1 of Acartia tonsa. Lineage (NCBI taxonomy): Eukaryota > Metazoa > Arthropoda > Copepoda > Calanoida > Acartiidae > Acartia > Acartia tonsa. The sequence continues at coordinate 45,332,288 of NC_137272.1, forward strand.
TGTCTTTCTCTGTTTTTTTTAGGGCGTTCTTTGTTGCACTACAAAGTTTCAAGCATTAGCTACATATAGATGTTGTCATTCTTGTTTTTTTCTTGATACTTTTATAAGATGTGAGCATATAAGGATAAAAAAAAATTAATAGATACTATGTTGTCATACTAATTAGTGATATTTAATAGTATTTTTTTTATATAAAAAGCGAGGCTTTTTCAAAATTAGGGTTGGTCCGTTCGTCCATCCGTAACGGTTAGCTCTTATGCATGTTAGAATTGTCCTATATATTGCAAACTTTGTAAGCTGATCTTCATAGCATTTAGGTAGGATATAGAAAGCGTAGCAACTCTATACTAGTTACTAGAAAGTCCATAAGTCTATTTAAACATGCTCATTTAAAAAAAGATTTGACAACATTTTTTGTGTACTACAATTATCGTATTAATCATATTTTTGTAAAAATGATTCCTAGGACTATAAGTTACAATGTCATTAGCAAAGCATTTCTATAACCAAGTACTAAAAATGTAAGTATGCCAATTTGTTCTCTTTTTTGATTTAAGAGCCTCGCTTTTATAGATGTTGCCATCCTTTTTAAGTAGGTTAGTATTAATACATACTTATTAAGCTTAAAATATTATTATTGTCATATTTAATCAGATACTAAAAATTAGAAGTTAAAAAATGATTATCCAATTTATATAATAAAGGGGAAAAATAGATTTTATTCTTTATTAGATAATCTACACGGATTAGGGAATGTGATTCAGAAAAACTAATATTTCGCAAAAACCCTCTTTTCTTATTTCACCCTCTCTTACCCACTTCCCTTCAGTTTCATAAACTGGTTTACGCCAACAAAATACTTAATTTTTGGCAATTTAAAATGGATTTAATTGGCTAATTAGCAGCTTCGGGTAGTCTATAGGTGCCGAAATACACTACTTAATTTCTAAACCTAAAAAATTTCTATAGTCTGTCAATCTTCTTATTCATACAATAGTTGAGGGAAATTACACAACAAAAGACTCATTTGATATTTCTATTTTGGACAGACGGATAGACCTAAATTAGCATGGATTTTAAGGGATAAGACAATGAAAGAGATAAAATGACACCAACACTAATAGCCTCTTCTGTGGATTACAATTAGTGGTTGAAATGTTTAGACATGGATAATTTGAAACAAACCAATCAAATTCAACAAAAAATTCCAAATATTTTTATCAAATGAATAAGATGACTAAAATTTGCCTACCTAAGACAACGCAGACCAATAAAAGCAATCTTCTCATTTTCTAATCTGAAAAGCATTAATTTACATTTAACAATACAATTTTTTAATCCTACGATGAAGCAGTTTCCCTCGAGCAAGTTGCAAATATGTATTTATTTTTAAAAGTGAAGCTTTTCTATAATTAGGGTCGGTCAGTCCGTAAGTCCGTCCGTCAGTCCGTCTGTCCGTCCGTCCGTAACGGATAGCTTTTATCGTTAATTTAAGCATGTTAAAATTGTTCTATCGATTTCATACTTTGCATGATGATTCCTGTAGTAGTAATCGTTACCAGAAAGTCCGTACGTCCATTTTTAATATGTTGATTTTTTTTACTTTTTTAACAACAATTTTTATGTGATAAAATCATCCGATTGATCTGATTTTTGGATTACTGATTCCTAATACAATAAAGTACAATATTTTGAGCGAAGCGTCATTTTTAGCAAGTCCTAAAAATGTCAGTATGTCCTCAAACAAAATTCTGTATTTAACCCTTTCAGATCGGGCCCCAATTCCCACCTTAATAGATCGGGGGGGGGGGGCTCCAAGAGCCCCCCCCCCTCTATCTCTATCTAGCTCCTGGTACAGATAAAGACGTAAAAAAGCCGCCAAATTTTAAAACAGCTGTAGAGCGGCCAATTTTGCAGCTAGGATGACCAAATTTTAGGACGAACTTTGATTTTTCATAACAAAAAAATTACTTTTACTGATCATCGCCGAAAAACGGCAAATAATGGAAACCGGAAACGGTTACGGCGGTTGGCGGCGCAAATTAATATTTTTATCCGTTTATTATTGCTCAAGGATTATAGGTCTCTAGCTGTAATAGAAGCCACGATATTCATTTTATATGTCTGTAGTAAAAGCCGGACAAAAATCGGTCATAAAGTTGGTCATGGAGCGGTCAAATGGTCATAGAACCAGTTTTCTCAGAAGGTCATTGATATCTAAGTATTCACCAAAAAAAAAATTAGGTTTCTACCTTATACACAAAAGTCATGGTGTAGAAATTAGGATTTATTTAGAATTTTTTCAAATTTTTTTTGCTACCCAACCGACTTTGACCGGACACCACGACCGACACAGACCAGATATCCTAATAAAATCAACTCTTGCCGACGTATAATTACTAAACTTAAAAAGTCATGAACTTACAGCTCTCCATCTTACCTACAAAAAAAATGAGATTGAAAAAACTAGAGGGGGGGGGGGCTCTTGAAGCCCCCCCCCCCGGATCTGTAAGGGTTTTGCAACAAATTTACGTATAATTTTTGTCAAATCTTATATATTCATATTTAGTATATTCAGTTCTGACACTCTACAAGAGTTAATGTTCGTCTGTCATACCATTTCAGAGCTTCTCTTTTATGGATGTTGTCATCCTTGTTTTGTTCATTGATGAGGGGGAGGGAGGGGTAAATGTTCTACGGTCGATTTCTACACTTGGCAGGGTGCAGTTCCTTTCCCTTTAAATAGCTTTAAACCTTCCCTGGACTCCAAAGCAAAGGAGAACCTTATCTATGTTGCTATTAGCGAGATCTAAAGCTACAGACATAAAGACATCCTGTTCTTTTCATACAAGAAAAATAAGATTCTCTCTATTTCTTATGCTTGCCAAGTTTTATATTTATCTAATTTTCAGCTACTAAATACAGGTTTTTAAAAGCGAAGCCTTTAAAAAATTAGGGTCGGTCCGTCCGTAGGTCCGTAATGGATAGCTTTTTACGTTAATTTAGGCATGTTAGAATTGTCCTTTCGATTTCAAACTTTGCATGGTGATTACTTTAGTATTTAGGTATGAGTTAGAAATGGTAGCAACTCTATAATTATTACCAAAATGTCCGTACGTCCCTTTTAAACATGTTGATTTTTTTACTTTTTTAACAACAAATTTTGGTATATTGATTCCTGGGACAACAAAGTATAATGTTTTAAGCAAAGCAACTCTATAATCAAGTCATAAAAATGTAAGTATGTCAATAAACATTATCCTGTATCAAGCAGTTTTTCAACAAATTTACTTACAATTTTGCTTCGACTCTTATACATTTAGATTCTGATTATTCAGTTCTGACACTATACAAGTGTTAATGTCCGTTTGTCCTACCGTTTCAGTGCTTCGCTTTTATGGATGTTGCATTCCTTGTTAAATTTAATCTAACACAACATAGGTTAAAGGAGTATCTACTTTTTCATACTCCCAGAAGGATTCATATCAAAATTAAATACTTTCTTCCAAATAGTTTTAACCTTACCTGGGCCTAAAAGAAGCCTTCATGAAAAGGAGAACTGTATCAGTTAGCGATATATTACGCTACAGACATATAATATACATCCTGAAACGTTCATATTTATCTACTTTTTAAGCTACCAAATGCAGATTTTTAAACATATCAACCTTTGTGAAAGATCAATTTATTATCTATTGTCTTATCCCTTTATCACTGATATCTAACCCAACATAAATTACAAAGGTTATCTACTTTTTCTCAGGGATCTACAGGGATAAGACAATGGTCGATAAATGGATGCAGATCCCAAAAGATGATATACGAAACTACCCCATCTCAATATTACAATTAGTTGTTGAAACGGTTTGACACTCAACTTAATAAACCAACCAATAAAAATTCAATAAAAGTCCAAACTTAGTAAAAGTGTCTGATTATGACGTTAAAAAATTAACCAATGAGAGGCAAGTATATACTGTAATTGACCAATGGTAAAATTTATAGTGACCTTTCATTGGCTACTTTTTTTTCACGTCATAATCAGAGTCAGACACTTTTACTAGGTTCTAAAAGTCCCCAAAGTTGTTAAGCCAATGAATAAGAAAATGTTATTATAAAACTTTGGGGACTCATGTAATAAACATCCCAACGTCCCCTCCCTCCCTGACTTTTATTTAACTCCCAAAAGAATTTATATCAAAATTAAATTTATGATGGTTTTTAAAATTTATTGTTGGACATTTTATACTTTTTGATATTTTATTTTACGTTTTCCTACAATGAATATACTTATTTTCAGTGTAGCTTCACATTGGCAACTGCATAATATCCGCTGGATTAGAAACGGTTCTCAGCCATAGTGGAAATTCATTTTCAATATCGTCTCAAAACCGATTAATATCTAGTATATTAGAAACGGTTCTAAAAAATTATGTATTGTATCTTGTATCCAGTTTCTTACGTGGAAAGCTATTTATGATACGATTATGATTATGATTAATGATTATGTATCGTATTATCGTCTAAGACTAAATTAATACCAATTTTGTTAGTTACTAACAATGCTACTATGTGCGTGACAGTAATAGTTAGAGTAAATCCTTGGCCAAAAATAAGCACAACTCATTATCATGCACAGTTAGGACAATGGTCATGCAATCAAAGAGTTGGTTGTCTGATGAATGTTACTTAACATTATACCCCTGGACAGCATCTCCGCCAGTATTAGGTAATTGATGAGGTAATCTATTTATTTGATCAGTGTTTATATGAATGTGTTGTCATCCTTGTTAAATTGTAAAATTGTTATATTTGTGTTTGAACAATTAATTTAATTTTAATTACTTTTTTTGCCCCAAAAATGATTAAAAATGGTTAGATAAGAATATTAAATATATGATAATCCCGTACTTTTGATTTATTGGTTCTCAGGAATATAAACATAGAAATCAGAAAAAACTAAAGCACCCAAAGTTTTATAACTAAACTTCGGGTACTTGAATTTTAAATAGTTGAAGGGGGGTTCGACTACCCTTTCCCCCATTTTCAATTTAGTTTTAAAAATGCTGTGGGAGGATTTTTTTCTAAATGCTATTTCTCTTGGGAGGTTGGTGGTACCCTTCCTATAAATAGTTATAAACCTTTGCAGGACCTATGAGAATCTACAGGATAACTATATCGGTTCAGCGGTTAGACTTAGGTACAAACAGACAGACAGATAGACATCATGTTCCTTTATGATATGTCCTATCAAATACGCTCCCTTGAGGACTCTATGGGCATTGAGGTAGGGTTTCTGGGAATCAGCTATCACTTTGTTATCTCCTATGGTTTGCCAAGATAGCAGGGAGGGGGGGAGGGTAGGGGGTCGAATAAGCCCTCCTCTCCTGGGATAAGGATTTATTTATTGTGAAAGGGAAAAAAGTAACAATAAAAAGTTACACAAATAAAGAAATATATTATGTCATTTCTATAATAATGTTTAAAAGTCATGTATATTATATTATATTTTAAATTGCGTCAATTTAATATTTTATTAATCAATTAGTTCAATTTCTAATTTTTGTACCTTAATGATTGTGTATTTTGCAATAGAAGGGATTTACACTGGTACCCAAACCTTTGGTTCAATAAACTTTGGGTACTTTTTTTAAATCACGTATATAAAGATATTTTATTTAATTTGCATCAGTCCAATATTTTTATTAAACAATTAGTTCAATTTCTTTATTTTTGTACCTTTATAAAGTTACTAGCGGCTTCGCCCCTAAAGATTTGATCAAACAAATTTTTCGTGTTTTAGATTTTTTTGGGGGGATTTTTTTTTGTGGGGGGGGGGGTTACTATTTTAATTTTGGTAAAAAAAATTTTAGGGGGGGGGGGGTTACTTTTCATTTTTTTTGGAGGAGGGGGGGGGGTTAGGGGTGTCCCACCCCCCAAGTAAATAGTTATAAACCTTCCCTGGACATATGAGAAGCTACCCTGTAAAAGAGAACCCGATCGGTTCAGCGGTTAGCGAGATCCTTAGCTACAAACAAACAGACAGACATCGTTCTACTTTGTATTATAGATTGTGTAATTAACAGATCTATAGTATAGATGTATATACAGACAACTACCTCCCTTCATTATTTAAAGACCTCTTTCGTCTGCTTCTAAATTATTTTTTGCTACTTAGCTGTGTGAATATAAGCGACACCATTGGTTGATTTTTAATGACCCAATAGAACGGTTGCACAAGGCGGTTGCGATGGGGAGACAGTTATTTAGCCCTTTCTCCATCTAGTGTTTTACTCTAATGTGTAATTGGCAGGGAGGGAGGAGACATTGGACTGTAAAATATATTGGTATCCAAAGTTTTTGATAACGTTATATTATTCGTTTAATAACCTTTCAACCAATAAATTTAATCTACAATAGCAGCTTCTTTATCATTTTTGAGTGGACACCAGTTAATCGTCCATTGTCTTCCCCTCCCTCAAAATAAATGTGAACCTTTCTAGGACCTATGAGTAGCTACATTGTAAAGAAGGATCATATCGGTACAGTGGTTAGCAAGATCCTCTGGTACAGACAGACAGAATAATATCCTGTTACTTTTATATAAGGATAGAATCAAACAAGGATGACAAAATCAATAAAAGCGTAGCTCTGAAATGGAAGTAAAAACAAACATCAACACTTGTAGAGTGACAGAACTGAATGAGCAAAACATTTATGCATAAGTCTAAAAAAATTGTAAGTAAATTTGTTGAAAGACTTCATTAACCCTTAACGGTCGGGGGAGGGGGGGGCGTTGAACGCCCCCCCATCCGGTTTTTTCTATCTCATTTTCTGTGTGTGAAAGATAAAGAGCCCAAACTGCTTGACTTTTTAAGTATGGGTATGACACATAACTGAGAGTTGGAATTTTTTTAATATCTCCATCCTGGCGGGCACAGGATGCCAGCAAACCTGGCAGGGTCATCCAGGTAAAGAGCAAAAATATCTTTTTGACTAAAACAAAGCATTTTATCTTACCAAAATACTAAAAAATCCTCTAGTAGTACATCCTTATATAAAATACAGGTGTTCAAGTCACTTTCAGGTTCCAGGTATGATCCTGCAGGTCCTGATCCTCCAGGTCTCCAGAAATCTTTAAAAGGCTCCTGTGGCCGTAATTTTTGACTAAGAGACTTCAAATTTTAAACTTAGGCTTTTCTTACATGTCTACATAACGTATTAAAATTTCATGAAGATCCGCCGCCGTTTTCCCGCCGACCGCCGACTGCGGCGGCTGGCAGCTGCCAAGTACAGCTGCGGCCGCTGAAAGTTATATTTGATATTTCTAATGTAAAATTTACATAAAAATAAACATTTTCTGGAAAAAAAAAGTTTCTTCTAGCTTCAAAAATAAGAAAGTTCCAGCCGTTTGAAATTTTTAAGTAAAAGAAGACCTAAAAACAAAGGTTGTTAAATAAAAGGGTGAAGGAAGCGAAAATTGACCTAGACTTATAAAAGGTCGGAAATTCATTATCAAACCATGGACTTGCACAAAAAAAATTAGCTCTCTAGCTCTAATAGGAACTGAGATAATAAGGGGGGGAGTTAAACGCCCCCCCCCCGACCGATTAAGGTGCGGCAAGGGGCCCGACTGTTGAGGGTTAATATAAAATAATTTTAAAGGACATATTTATATTTGTAGGACTTGATTATACAGATGCTTTGCTTATAATATTGTACTTTGCTGTAATAAGAATCAGTATTGCAAAAATCTAAATTATTACATACAAAACGGTGATGTCATAAAAGTAAAAATATCAGCATGTTTTAAATGGACGTACGGACTTTCTGGTAACGATTATAGAGTTGTTGTTCTTCCTAATTCATTTCTAACTGTTATAGGAATCAGCAAGCAAAGTTTAAAATCGATAGGACAATTCTAACCTGTTTAAATTAACCAAAAGAGCTAACCATTACGGACCGAATCTAATTATAAAAAAGCTTCGCTTTTAACCGATTCCAATTATAGAAAAGCTACGCTTTTAACATTAATATTGTGCATATTGTTAACTGAAAAGTTGAATGGTCACTACATAACTGTGTCTTCCGTAACTAAAAGAAACTTTATTAAAAAAAACAGGGGTGCCAGAGATACATTTATAAAAAGTGTTTTCCGGAAAATAAACGTAACAATATGTTAAGTGGTCACTACAAAACTGTGTCTTCAATAACCAAAAGAAACTTCATTAAAAACATATACGGGTGCCAGAGGTACAGTTTTGTTAAGTATTTTATGGGGGAAAAAAGATAACTAAAATGTTGAGTGGTCACTACATAACTGTGTCTTTCGTAACCAAAAGAAACTTCATTACAAACATGAACATGGGTGCCAGAGGTAGTTTTTGTTGCATATTTTACAGAAAAAGTAAAGCATCTGTATGTCAATGAAAATATAATATTACAAATTGCACTTTACCTTAAAATACATTAAAAAAAATTTTTATTATAATGTAACACATATAAGGTGTAGAAACATCCAACAGACAACCAACCCTTTGATAGCACTTCCTTTGTCTGAGGAATTCTAATCATCTTTAAAGTTTTTATTTATGACACAGCCCAAATTCGAACCTATCACATCCCCAATGATGAACATATGCACCGTGTGTTGATCTATTGTCGCAGGTAAGCTTTTTGTAAAGGATAACCATTTCGCCTCCGCTGTTAGAAAGAAACAATGCTAAACTGAGACACATAAAGACAGACGGACATTCTTATACTATTCCCCAATCGACAGTAACCCGCAAAACAATATATAAAACTGGCATATCACAACAACAACAACAAAAGTTGACACCCTTGCAAGAAGTTTTACAACATCGCTCATTGTACTTTCAATATCTGTATATGGTTTCATTTTTTGGCAGGGATGGAGGAGACTTTGCACTGTAAATTACACTGGTACCCAAAGTTTTATGACCATGTTATCTGTTATTTCTTAACTTAAAAACATTGGGTGCTTGATTTTAATTGATGGTTTTTTAAATGAGTAGTGTCAAAACTTTTCAACCAATAAATTTCAATTTTGTTTATTATCATTAGGGATGTAAATAAATTTATCGTCCATTGTCTTATCCTTTAAGATCTCAAAATTTTTTCTCGTATTCATTCGAATCTGGTGGATAGGAACCGGTTCTCATCCATACGAAAAAACTATATCTAGCATCGTATTATATCCAGCTTTCTACGAATATAGAAATGTACAATCATAAGATTCAAACCAGTTTTTTCAGCTCGTGCCTTCGGCACCTCGGGGCTAAAAAAACTAGTTATAACCCTTATAGATCGGGGGGGGGGGGGGTCATATTGACCCCCCCCCCACTAGTTTTTTCAATGTCATTTTTTTGTAGGTAAAATAGAGAGTTGTGACTTCATGACTTTTTATCGTGGCCTCTATTACAGACCTATAAATTTTTTGGTAAATCCTTGAGCAACAATAAACAGATAAAAATATTAATTGGCGCCGCCAACCGCCGTTTTACCGCCGTAACCGCCGAAAATGGCGGTTTACGTTATTTGCCGTTTTTTGGTGATGATCAGAAAAAGTAATTTTTTTGTTATGAAAAATAAAAGTTCGTCCTAAAATTTTGAATTTGTCATCCTAGCGGAAAAATTGGCCGCTCTACAGCTGTTTTAAAATTTAGCGGCTGGCCGCTAAAAAGCGGCTAAGAAGCGGCCTGACAGCTATGACTAGAAAAAGTAATGTTGCTCTAAAAATACACATGAACCACCAGAAAATTTTTTTGCGTATTTATCTGTAACAGAAGCCGAGATAGAGAGGGGGGTCAATATGACCCTCCCCCCCCCCCCCCCCCCGATCTATTAAGGTGGGAATTGGGGCCCGATCTGTAAGGGTTAATCTTATAATTGTACATTCTATATCCACGTAAAGCGGTTTATAATACGATGAAAGAAATAACTATTACCTTTCTTTCTTGTACTTTACTTTTGATTTTTGATTTAAACTCGCATGTTTTATAAACATTTTTTGTAATTTATTTCCGTGAAAATTCTTTATTACTTCTTTTTCTAGTTAGAAACAGTATTATAATCGATTTATTATTAATTGGATGTTGCAAAAAAAGTTGTTTCATGTATGTTAATAAAGTAATACTCAAAGATGGCTAAAATAACGATATCCCCCATCCATTCCCTTTTACCCCCCCTTCCATCCTACGAACTGAACAATAAGGTTCATTTTAGCAACCTAAATTAACGACAAATTTTCCCTTGTCAATATATCCACAAATACTATATATCCATTAATGTTGTTCTATTGTGTTGTTCAAAGAAATTGGTTCGCTGACGACTGTTGAGTTTGCAGTGGACTTAACTTCTCGGAAGGTCTTATAAAGCGAAACTTGTCTATCTATAATACAAAGTAGAACGATGTCTGTCTGTCTATCTGTCCGTCTGTCTGTCTGTCCGTCCGTCTGTCCCTTAAGATCTCGGTAACCGCTGAACCGATCGTATTCTACCCTTCAGGGTATATACCTATTGGTCCTGTGGTGGTTTTAGGCTATTTTCTTGGGCCATTTTATTTAAAAATTAAAGTCTTGGGGACGGTTTTAAGCTAATTTTCTAGCGCATCTCTTTCTCTTCCAAAAGAGAAAACGAAGTCTGCAGGTCTGTCCGTCTGTCTGAAGCTTAAGATATCAGTAGCCACTGAATCGATTGGGCTCTACTCTTCATAAAATATACCTGTCATGGTTTAAAGCTATTTTCTTGGGGAGTGGGATATAGTACAAATACCCCCTAAAAATATTTTTCCAAATATAGATTATGTTCATAATTTTTTTGTAGATATTTTCCAAAATGTAAGTATATCATTTCATATAAAAATGTAAATAATCTGATAATCCATAAAAGATTGCTTTGTATGGCTGTCGGATTTGCCACTATGTATTTTTTTGTAGTTCAAAAGTTGCCACTCAAAACTGTTAAATTTTATGTTTAAAAAAAAGGTTGAGTATTATAATCTGAATAATTTAATGTCTTAAAACTTCGAGCAGCGACGTCCGAAAGCGGGGGGGGGTAAAGGGGTGATTACCCCCCACAAATTTTGAAGTTTGAATTTTTACCCCCCCCAAAAAAAAAAAAAATAAAAAGCTTGGACGTGCTAACCTATATGTTAAAAAGATTACCCCCACCCCCCCCCAAATGAAAAAGCTTGAACGCCCTTGACTTCGAGTACTGTTATTAAACCTTGATTGGTTAGTTTTAACTACCAGTTTATAATTCTAATACCATTATATCCACTGAAGGGTAAAATTATAAGTTCTATAACAACAAAACATTGTGTGTTTTAATCATGACAGAAGTAGAATGAAACGATCCCAAGACCTAAATAGCATTGCGTCCATTAATTAGTTATTAGATTAGTTAAACAAAGTTATATTTTACACTTTTTGCAAGAAGGGAGGGGAGGGGGGTGGGACATTTTACTGTAAATTATGCTAATATACATCCCCAATTTTGATAAACAAAGTTATACCTCTCCTAAATAAAAATTATACAACAACTAGTTTCGGAACCAGCAAAGCAATCAATCAAAAGCCAGAAACTTACTTTAGGCTCTACTAAAAGAGCTTTAAAATCTTAATCTAAGGCCTTGCTATTTAAATAATCCGTCGTTTTGTTTGACTCTAAGAATTTTTAAAATGTATCACTGTCCAGTGATCTGTAGGGATAAGACAATGGCTAATAAATTGATTTACATCCCTATTGATGGTACACAAAATTACCTTCCTATGTATCACATTTGAAGTTTGTCCCAACCAATCAAAATTAAATACCAAAGTTTTTTTTTGAGCCAGCCAATGCGATATCTTGTTTATAAAACATTGGGTACCAGTATAATTTACAGTCCAATGTCCCCTCCCTCCCTGGTAACTGTCACTTTCTTATAGAGTGGCTTTCTTAATATTATACAGAGCTACTCTATAAATTATTATAAAACTCATAAAAGCATTAATCTTAAGGGATAAGTCAACGGGCGATAAATAAATATACATCCCAAATGACAGTGTTATGAAGTAGCCATAATAAAATTAGTATTTTAGTCGATAAGTTTGAATACAACAAATCAAAATTCAATTTATAAAATACAAAAAATAAGGCAGTATTTTTCTGAGTTTATGTTTAGGTTAGGTTAAGTAATAGTTTAGAAACCCTAATGCGAATATAAACAAGAAGTTTTCAAGCTAACCACGGAACCAATTGAGTCATTGGGCGGATTTAGGCTATAATCCCTTTACCTAAAACTATATTCACACATGGATCTAAAAGGATAAGACAATGTAATGTACATCCCAAATGATGAAACACAAAATTTTATAGATTAAAATACCGGTTGAAAGGTAACACTAAAAACTCAACTTAGTAAACCAACACATCAAAATTCACTAAAGTCCCCAAAGTTGTTAAGCCAACGAATAAGAAAACTTTATTATAAAACTTTGGGGACTCTCTCTCTCTCTGATATTCATAACATATGGATGTTGCCATCCTGGTTAAATATTTCTTGCTACTAAAGATTTGGTTTTAGAAAGTTAGTGATAAAATCTGACATATATCAATCTATTTAATAAACATGTATATTTTTAGTTATAACATTCGAAATGTCCGTCTGTCTATCGGAATTAACAAAGCATGAAATGAATATTCGGCTACAGAATTTATGTGTAATGTGTAAAAGCAAAGCTTTTCCATAATTAGGGTACGTCCATTCGTCCGTCTGGAACGGTTATCTCTTTTCGTTTATTTAAACATTTTAGAATTGTATTATCGATTTCAAACTTTGCATGATGATTCCTGTAGAAGTTAGGTATGATTTAGAAATCGTAGCAACTCTATAATCGTTACCAGAATGTCCGTACGTTTATTTTAATAAACTACTAAATAGGTATATTTTTAATGATATTATTCGAAATGTTCGTCTGTCCGTCCGTAAAAAAAAACGAAATTAACGAAACATGAATTGAATATTCGGCTACATAATTTGTATTTTTATTTTCAGTTTGGTTTCCAAACCGATTAATATCCGCTGGATTAGAACTGGTTCTTAGTCATACTGAAAATTTATGCATCTTATCAATTTTTAGACAGTTTTCTACGAATAGTGATTTTAAAATGAAACCATAATATTCGGCCCCTTGTGGCTTAAAAAAACTGGTTTAAATCACTTTTTGTTTCATATCCGTGGAAATTTGATATTCCATATCATCTCACCGGAGGGGACATTGAACTATAAATTACAAATATTCTTTTACTTAAAACTTTGGGTACCTTTATTAAATTGGTTAATTTATTTTCGTAGTGTTCGAACTTTTCAACCACTTTTTAATCTACAGAGAAGAGCTAATTTTATTAATCATCATTGAGGGTGTTCATTGATTTACCTATCATTGTCTTATCCCTTAACATCATTATAAACCCAAATCTCAGTAAAAATCCATTTAAAAATAGCAATAGAGAGAGACAAAAAAAATCTTGGTTAGTTTCAACCCTGCAATGTCTACACTTTTCAACCAATAATTTAGATCTATACAGTATGATTTTATGGTTACTTAAAAGTATGATTAATTTCTCATTCATTATCCCCTCCCTGTAAAGAACCCAAAGAGGCAGGGAGTAAGGGAGGGGACAATGGGCAATTAAATCAATTTAAGAGTCATCGCTGAAAGACTATGAAATCCAGAATAATCCGGAAAATATGAAGGAAATTGTAAAGGGAGAGGCAGAAAACTATAAAATAAGAAATGAGATCCAAGAAAAAAGCATTCATTTGAAAATCAGATTACAAGCACATCAGACTGACTTAATCATTCTGTAATTAATAACTATAGAAATCTCCCTGGAACCCATTCAACCCATCACCCCATAACCCAAAATTTAATTGGGTTCTTAGAATGGTTATTAAACAAATATCACAATAAAGTTTTTATCTATGAAATGATATTTTCTAGAGAGAAAAAAATTGTTAAAACCAGCCACATCATAATGAATTAAGTTTATTGATACTTGTCTGCTAGATATTCAAAACTAACACACGAGTTGCGGCATTTGTTGCGCTAGTACCCAAAGTCAGTCAGAAACTGCTAAATTCTTGTACATTCCCTTTAAGCCAGTACCCAAAGTCTGAGATTCGAAAAAATTGAATATTCGATCCATTGTCCCCTCCGTTACTCCCTGCCAAAGAGGTCAAATGAATGGAAAATTTTGAATTGTAAAAAGAAGTCGGAAGAAATGTTAAGGAAATATCCATAGACATTAGAGTTATAGAGTATCCATATACCTGTTTCAGTGCTGATACTCTATATGTCATACAGAGCTGGATCTTTAAATCATTTCAATGGTGCGCCAAATCGGGGTGAGCCAACTTTCTACCAATAAGAGTACAGCATTTTACGAAATGCCGCGCTTTGATTGGCTGAAATTCGGCGCACCCCGATTTGGCGCACCATTAAAATGATTTAAAGATCCAGCTCTAAATTCCTAACATTTTCCCTCAAAGTGCCTGGTCGAGCTTAAAAATCTCCCCTAAATTTAAGTAAATTGATATGGGGAGGGGGGTGTTTTTTTACTTTAGGTTAGGTCGTGTTAGATTATATTGTATACAGTGTAGCCCCTCTGGGTTGAGCTATTCGTAGGTATAGACCATTCAGGGATAGGGAAATAAATGAAACTACACTCCTCATTATCAAAAATGAGAGGAGGTTCTGTGTTCTATAGGCACTTAGGGGGAATGAACTGTATAACCTTTGATGTATAGTCGAAAAGTCAAAGAAAAACTAAGAAAAACTCTATTAATATTTTGTCTAATTGATAAGTAGAAAATAAGATCTCATGTCTGTTTATCCTTTAGAGTATATTTTAAAATAATGATAATCAAACTCTAATTTAATATGTCTAACTCATAAGTAGAAAACATGATCTCAATGTGTAACATTTAGAGATATTGTAAAGAATAATAATAATACTCTAGTATTCATTTGTCTAACTCATAAGTATTAAATAAGATCTCAATGTTTACTTTATAGATATATATTTTGAAAATGATAATAAAACTCTAGTATTAATTTGTCTAACTGATAAGTAGGAAATATTGAGAAGTATTGAAAAAAATAATAAATAAACTCTAATAATAATTTGTCTATCTGATAAGTAGGAAATATGATCTCTTAGATATATTGTAAAAAATATTAATAAAACTCTAATAGTAATTTGACTAACTCATAAGTAGAAAATATGATCTCTTAGATATATTGTAAAAAATAATAATAACACTCTAATAGTAATTTGTCTAACGGATAAGTAGGAAATATGGTCCTAATGTTTGTTTACCCTTTAGATGAATATTTTTAAAAACTAATAATAAAACCTCTAGTAGTAATTTGTTTACTTAATAACTAGGGAAAAATGTCTTAATGTTTACCCTTTAGATATATATATCAAAATGTTAATAAAACTCTATTATTAATTTGTCTAACTCATAAATAAGAAATTATATCTCAATGTTTACCTTTTAGATATATATTACAAAAACTCTAGTATTAATTTGTCTATCTGATATGAAGGAAATATGATCTTGTTAAGGAAAATATTTCCAACAAAGTTTCTTCTTTCTTCTTCATTTATTAAGTTATTCAAGTTATCATATTGTTGGGGCAAATTTTCAAACTATTTTTTCAATATTACAGGGATCTAAAGGGATAAGACAATCGCCGATAAATTGATGAATATCCACCAAATTACCTTTACTGTAGATTACAATTAGAGGGTAAAACGTTTGGACACCTAACTTAAAGAACCAGCCAATTAAAATTCCTTAAGTCTCCAAAGTTGTTAATCCAACGAATAAGAAAACATAATTATAAAACTTTGGGGACCAGTGTAATAAACAGCCCATTGTCCCATCTCTCTCTGATTCAATTCTGCTCGTTTTTTTAGAGGCCTTTAGGGGTAAGTAATAAGTAATATTTAAATAGAAACATAATATTTCTTTATTACAAAAATCTTGACAGACAATAAATAATATTTTGATGTACATCTCCAATAATGCTAAACAAATTTGCCCTCCTATATATTAAATCATTAATTGATAATCTTGCTATTTTGAACCAGCCAATCTAGATTTGATAAAAGTGCCCGAAGGTGAGCTTTTGAAAAGTATTTCATTTGGTGGAAGGAATTATAAAAGAAAGAATATTTACTTTGTATATTAAAAGCGAAGCTTTGCTATAATTAGGGTCGGTCCGTCCGCCCGTACGTTTGTAACAGATAGCTTTTTTCGTTAATTTAGGCATGTTAGAATTGTCCTATCGATTTCAAACTTTGCATGGTGAATCCTGTAGTAGTTAGGTACGATTTAGAAATGTCCGTACGTCCATTTTAAACATGTTGATTTTCAACTTTTTTAACAACAATTTTTTTATCAGATAAAATTACCCGATTGATCTGATTTTTTTGAATACTGATTCCTAGGAAAACAAAGTACAATATAATAAGCGAAGTATCTTTACAATCAAGTCCTAAAAATGTAAGTATGTCCATAAACATTATCCTGTATCTAGCAGTTTTTTAAAACAAATTTACTGATAATTTTGCACGACTCTTATATATTTATATTCTGATTATTCAGTTCTGACACAAGTGTTAATGTCCGTTTGTCCTACCGTTTCAGTGCTTCGCTTTTATGGATGAAAACATCCTTGTTTATGTAATAATTGGGTTAAAAATAACATTAATTAATAAAATGAAATAAGTATTAATTATGTTATAGTTACATATTTCTAATTGGCTACTTAATTATAATTTTACAGGGAGGGAGGGGACAATTAGCTGTTTATTACACTAGTCCTTAAAGTATTATACCAACATTTTCTTATCCTTAGGCTTTAACTATTATTGAATTTGGTTATTAATTTGAGTGTTTAACCGTTTCAAACGCTAATCTACAGAAGGGGTACTTTTGTGTAATATCATTGAGGACGTGCATCAATTTATGGGCTATTGTCTTATCCCTTTAGATCCCTGTAATAATGAGAGATTCCAAAACAGACATACTTCCATGGATCTAAAGGGATAAAACAATGGATGATATAAATTGATTTACAACCCCAATTAAGAAAAACAAAACTACCTCTTCTATAGATTATATATATTGGTGGAAAGGTTTAAAATTAAAGCTTTGAAGAACCCAACCAAAATTTAATAAAAATCCCCAAGGTTGTTAAGCCAACTAATATGATATAAAGTTGATAAATACTTTTAGGACCAGTCTAATTTACAATTCAATGTACCCTCCCTCCCTGCTTGCATAAATGTGTCTTCTATATGTTCATTTCATCATGGATCTAAAGAGATAAGACAATGGCCGATACATTAATGTACATCCCCAATTAGGATACTCTTCTGTATGTTACAATTAGTGGTTAAAACTTTTGGACACTCAACTTAATACACCAAACAATTAAAATTTAATAAAGTTGCCCAAAGTTGTTAAGCCAACATATAAGAAAATGTTATTATAAAACTTTGGGGACATTGGAGTGTAAATTACGCTGGTATCCAAAGTTTTATAATCAAGTCATCATATAATCTTATTCGTTGGCTAAATTTTGGTCATTAAATTATTGTTTTTTTGTGACATAACAGACATACTGGCAGACAAAGTAAGTCCTATACTGAACGAAAGAGCATCAGAGAAAATTATATTATGAACAGATGATCTGACAAAGTTAATTATAGAGTAGCTTAGTTATTAAAAATTGTTCAATGTTTTTTATAAGGAGCTGGATTAGAGATAAGACAATAAACGATAAAATGATATAGAGCCCATTTACGGATTAACAAAATTACCCTTTCTTTTGATTGAATTTACTGGTTAAAATTTTAAAACACTACTTGTCAGTAACAAACCCATCAATTTTTTAAAAAAGTACTCTTTTTTTAGAGTCAGTAATCGATATAAAACTTTGGGTCCCAGTGCTATTTACAGTCCAATGTCCCCTCCCTATCTGATTTTCTGCACTTTGAGAATGTATTTTAATTATGAAACTTGTTACATGAGCAAATATTTAAGTGTAGAAACTTATCTCCTATGGTTGTGTCGATTTTTGGGGATAAGACAGTGGCCGATAAAAAGATTTACAACCCCAATGATAATACACAAAACTATCCCTTCTGTAGATTAGAATTAGTGGTTGAAATGTTTGAACCCTTAACTTAATGGACTAACCAATCAAAAGTCCCCAAAGTTGATAAGTCAACAAATAAAAAAACATTATTAGAAAACTTTGGGGACTAGTGTAATAAACAGCCCATTGTCCTCTCTCTCTCCGTCTGGTTCTGCTCTTATTTACTTATTCCATGATTGGTTTTCAAGTTGTTAATAATCTCTGAGCTTTCTAAAAGTGTTGTCTGTCGTCTAGATCTTGACAAGTGATTGATGTGCTTCTTAAATTGAATCAGGGACCTAGAGGGGACATTGGGATGTTTATTACACTAGTCACCAAAGTTTTGTAGCGTTTTCTTAATCGTTGGCTTAACAACTTTGGGGACTTTTTTTTTAATTTCGTTGGTTGGTTCATAACGTTTCAACCTCTAATTGTAATCTACACAAGGGGTAGTTTTGTGTATAATCATTAGGTATGAACAAAAAATTATTGTCTTATCCCTTTAGATCCCTGTATATTATGCCTAGGGTCTCGGATAAGTTAACAACAAGCAAATCAAAAATTTTGCAATTTAGGCAAAAGATTAATTTGCCCTTGGTATAATTACATGTATAATTGGTGTTTATCACATCGTATTATAGACAGCTTTTTGCAGATAAAATGCTATATTATATTGTTAGTTTCAGTTTAGTAACCAGGGCAAAAAACTGGTATTATGCTTTTTATTGAATTATAAGTAGTAAATTGTTATAATTCAAGATTTTTCAGTATGGCTCAGAACTGTTTCTAATCCAGCAAATATTGAGTGATGATGAGACCATAATCGGAATAGTTTTATAAAAATTTCAACTAATGTTTTTAATCTACAGTAGTAACTTTGTTTAGTAGGGAAGTATATCAATTTAACATATTATTCCATAGGATCAATATGAATACTTTTGCATTTTTTAAAAATGAAAATATCTTTTTTCTTGCTAGGGTGGGTTTTGTATGAGTTTTTCCTTGGACTAAAATAGCATTTAATTTAATATTTCTTGAAAATATGATACCACTGTTATATAATTAAATTATCAACAGACTAGTTAAAACCAGTTCTTTTTAGATTGAATTTAAATAGATTAATTAGTTTCCTATGAAAGAAAATTTAAATTTTCTCATTGAATAATTGTTGGAATTGATTAATTCACTAGTGGTTCACCCTATAACCTTCTTTTTTTTCTCCAAAATTGATTAGAATCATGTTAAGTGACTTAATTGGCTTTCAATATATATACCTAAGCTAGCTGAAATTAATATATTAAATATGATACAAAATAGTAAAATACCTGTCTGTTTATTAAAATCTTAGGACCTTGGTAACTCCATAACTAATTTGGCTCCATTTTTTGGTTTTCAGGGTTAGCACTAGCTCTCCTACCCCTCAAAAATAAAAAAAATAAACCTACCATTTTTTGTATAAACCTATGGGTACCATGTGGTGAACTTTCCTTGATTTCATCTCTCATTGAGCATAGCCCTTGTAGACTAAGAGCAAAGCCACTAGTTTTTTCATAATCCAAGATTTTTTAGTTTCCAATAGTTAGAGATGGCGTAAGAAGTTGTTCAGTTTGAGTATATGAAATTTGCATGTTGATTAAATCTGAACAATAGAGATGTGATATTTTTAAAACTAGGTTAGTAACATGTACGTATTATTGTACTATACAGTACTAATATTTCAAATAAATCATAGATAAAATGTATAAGGTAAAATACAAAAATATGAATAAGACATATTTTTACCAAGAAATCTTTATTTGATGTAAACATTTGAAACAATAAACCATTTACGTCTGAATAGTTTAAATTTAGACAAAATACTAAAAAACAAGACTAAACATGGCCATAGTAGCATACATGAAAATGTAATATAAGAAATGTTCTTAATAACAAAAGTAAATAAGCATTAACAGTAGTAAAACTAAGAAAAATTGTAACGCATATCCTTCAACACCATTTCATACCATGATATAAAATACTTTTTTGTTGGAAACTTTATATCACAGAAATTAGTGATCGGAATTGTTTGTACCTATCAGAAAGCTTCATATATTAGGCTATTCGCCTGAGATCTTTGCTCTTTACTAGAGAATAGGGGCACAATTACTAATTTAGTATGAAATCAATAGTCTACAAATAATAATATGAAATTGAGAGAGTGTCTCAGAGAGGAAAATTGTAAGTTATAAAGCATGAAGATAGAGGACAAAATACACCACAAGATCTTGTTTTGGTGCATCTCTGATACAAACATTTCATTGCACAACCTTTGTCTGGAAGTTATAACACTGCAGGCTAATAAGTTCTTCTTGTTTAGGGCCAATGCATTCCCCCTACCCTAACAATTTATGTCAAACACCTGACATATCAGCATTAGGATCAACTTTATGTGTCTTTGATTATGCACTGTCTTAGGCAAAGATTCAAACCTACCACTTTTCTGAAAAGAGTAGATGTGCTATGAGTTACACCACAGTTGCTGGTATTGTAAATTACATACATGCTTTCATCTCAAATATTTATATTTGCATATTTGGAGGTTATCAAATTGTCTGGATTTTGTGTCAACAACTTATTAAAATTGGAGAATCTATTCAAAGAGTGGATACTTGAAAATTATTGACCTTTAATGTATATATTTAAACATTCATAATTTTTTTTCCAACTAGTAGTGCTACATCCCTAGCAGCTAGAGACTCTGTTTCAAAAGAGCTTTGGAAGGGGTAGAAATATGTCCAAAAATAATTACAGACTAAAATTAAAAAATAATATAAAGTAGCCTAAAACCATATCAGATATTATAATCTTTACTTCTTAATATTAAAGATAGAAGACAGTGATTAGATTCAAAAAGGAAATGCTGTAAAAAGACAAATCTGTGGATTAACTCTTAACCCTTACAGATCAGGGGGGGGGCTCAAAGAGCCCCCCCCCCCCTCTAGTTTTTTCAATCTCATTTTTTTTGTAGGTAAGATGGAGTGCTGTGACTTCATGACTTTTTAAGTTTAGTAATTAAACATCGGCAAGAGTTGATTTTATTAGGATATCTGGTCTGTGTCGGTCGTGGTGTCCGGTCAAAGTCGGTTGGGTAGCACCAAAATTAGAAAAAAATTCTAAATAAATCTTAATTTCCACATTATGACTTTTGTGTATAAGGTGAAACCTAGAATTTTTTTTTGGAATACTTAGATATCAATGACCATCTGAGAAAAGTTGTGTTATGACCGTTTGACCGCTCCCTGACCTACTTTATGACCGATTTTTGTCCGGCTTTTACTACAGACATATATCATGAATATCGTGGCTTCTATTACAGCTAGAGACCTATAATTTTTTTTAGTAAATCCTTGAGCAACATCAAACAGATAAAAATATTAATTGGCGCTGCCAACCGCCGTTTTACCGCCGTAACCGCCGAAAATGGCGGTTTCCGTTATTTGCCGTTTTTCGGCGATGATCAGAAAAAGTAATTTTTTTGTTATGAAAAATAAAAGTTCGTCCTAAAATTTGGTCATCCCAGCTGCAAAATTGGCCGCTCTACAGCTGTTTTAAAATTTAGCGGCTGGCCGCTAAAAAGCGGCTAAGGAGCGGCCTGGCCGCCATGACTAGAAAAAGTAATTTTCTCTAAAAATACACATGAACCACCAGAAAAAAATTTTACGTCTTTATCTGTAACAGGAGCCGAGATAGAGGGGGGGGCTCTTTGAGCCCCCCCTCCAATCTATTAACCCTTACAGATCGGGCCCCAATTCCCACCTTAATAGATCGGGGGGGGGGTCATATTGACCCCCCCCTCTATCTCAGCTTCTGTTACAGATAAAGACGTAAAATTTTTTTCTGGTGGTTCATGTGTATTTTTAGAGAAAATTACTTTTTCTAGTCATAGCGGCCAGGCCGCTCCTTAGCCTATTTTTAGTGGCCAGCCGCTAAATTTTAAAACAGCTGTAGAGCGGCCAATTTTGCAGCTAGGATGACTAAATTTTAGGACGAACTTTTATTTTTCATAACAAAAAAATTACTTTTTCTGATCATCGCCGAAAAACGGCAAATAACGGAAACCGCCATTTTCGGCGGTTATGGCGGTAAAACGGCGGTTGGCGGCGCCAATTAATATTTTTATCTGTTTATTGTTCCTCAAGAATTTACCAAAAAAAATTTTAGGTTTCTAGCTGCAATAGAAGCCATGATATTCAGGATATATGTCTGTAGTAAAAGCCGGACAAAAATCGGTCATAAAGTCGGTCAGGGTGCGGTCAAAGGGTCATAACACCACTTTTCTCATAAGGTCATTGATATCTTAGTATTCACCAAAAAAAATATAGGTTTCTACCTTATACACAAAAGTATTTAGAATTTTTTTAAATTTTGGTGCTACCCAACCGACTTTGACCGGACACCACGACCGACACAGACCAGATATCCTAATAAAATCAACTCTTGCCAACGCATAATTACTAAACTTAAAAAGTCATGAAGTCACAGCTCTCCATCTTACCTACAAAAAAAATGACATTGAAAAAACTAGAGGGGGGGGTCAATATGACCCCCCCCCCGATCTGTAAGGGTTAAGGTGGGAATTGGGGCCCGAGCTGTAAGGGTTAAAAAACATTTGTTTTTTTTAACTTTGATTGTATTAAAAGTCATATGTTTTCATAGTAAATCTAAAAGGTGAAGAAAAACATGTTATACAAAAATTGCAGATTTTTTATGTTCTGTAACTGAAAATTTAAGAACTCCTAAACTTTGAAAGTTTTACTACGCATGGAATTGGCAATGTTGCTTGATTGCATCCATTCAGTGCATTCTTTCTGATTACTTTTGCGTAGTTTGGAAAACTTCTTAGAAGTTATATTTGTTTAAGGATAATTATTTTTTTTTTAATTAAATTTTTTTCCATGTCAATATTTGTTTTTGTTTCAAAAAAATATATATACATTTAATTAATGTCACTTTTTCCTTACATAATATTAGTTCCACAAAATTTATGTAATTTTATATCATTAGTCAAACTTTCTTCCTGTCCTTTATTGGTGGGTGGGGGGGGGGGGCGGAGAAGTGTGAAGGGGGTATTGAAAGGAAATTTTGTTTTATTAGCTGCTAATATAAAATAAGCATATTTTTTTAATTCCAAAGACAATTTGTATTGTTCAACTTTTATGACACTACAAGTTTTGATCAGCTTTTGTTGTTGTTTTCTAATATTAATGTGTAATCACTTTACTAATAATACTTATATATAATACAAGCTGTTTGGAAGGTGATTCTTGTCCTAACCAGCAAAACTATTGCTGCTTTGACAGATGGTTGACATTATTAGTAAGAAAATGGGAAATAAACAGTCATATCTCATTAATGTTAGGACTTTTAGACACAAGACATCCAACAGAAAACCAACCCTTTGATTGTACGCTCTTAGTCTGTAAGTCATAACTGTGAAATACTTGTGTCCTACTTTAGATGTCTGGCCTTAGGTTTTTATTCACTGTCCACAGAGATATCATCCTTGTTTTTTTCGGATATAGTCCCTTTTATGGCAACACCTCTTAAGGGGAGATTCGTCGTATTTCAAACTGGCTTTAGATAAATTATATTAGGTTAGGTTAGGTTAGTTTAGGTTATATTGGGTTAGGTGATTGCCCCACAGGGTTAGAGCCCCCCAATGGGGCTATAATTAGAAGAAAAGCTACTGTGAAGCGCTACGAAGTAACTCTCCGTAATGGCATTGCCACGAAAGAGACTATACCTATTTTTTTAAAATTAATGTGAAATACCACTCTGCCCATTGGTAATCTATGTGTTATGCATCTTCTAATTAAGAATCAAAACCGTTGCTTGTGAAATTTTTGATTTAGACAGAGCTTGCAAAAAATTATCTGGATCTTGATATGTTGGGTTTGCACCACAGGAAGGAGATGAAAAAGAGTAAGTTAATCTTCTAAATACCTTCCTTGGACCTAAAGGAAGGTTTACTGTTAAAGAGAGTTATATTGGTACAGTAAGATTATAGACTACAGACAGGCAGTTAGACATCCAGTTATTTTTGTGGTTCCAATTACCATGATAAAAGAAAAATAAGATAAAATCCATAAACATTTAATAATGCTCACATGAAGAAGTAATTAATGCTTATCCATGGAAGAGGGGGATATTGAACTGTAAATTCCACTGGCACTCAAAGTTATCTTATTAAACCTTTAGCTACTTATTGAGTTTTGATTAGTTGGTTTCTAAATTTGTCAACCAATATTTTAAAATAGAACGGAGTTTCTTTTGTTTATTATCATTTGGGATTTACATGAATTTATATTTACTTTGTCTTATCCCTTAAGATCCCTGTTTGCACACGTACAGAAAACGAATATACATCCAGGGGGGGGGGGGGGAAGGGAAATTAGACTGTGAATTACACTGGTACCCAAAGTTTTCAAAACATTTAAAAAACATTGGTTACTTTAGCCAATTTTGATAAGTTCCAATCTATTAGTGCCCAATCTTTTCCATCAATGATTTTAATCGACAGAAGGATTAATTTTGTATATCATTATTGGGGATGTTTATTAATTAATCGTCCCTTATTTATGTATCTATCCATCTACCTATTTATCGACACATTACAAACTGTCCCAATTTTGTATAACTTTTGCGGAACATGTTCCAATTACGTCATATTTTTCTTTCCCGAAAAAGGGAAGAGGGAAAGAAAAAAAAGGGAAGGGGGGAAGAAAAAAGAGATGGGAGAGAAGGGGGTTTTCCCCATCTCTTTTAAAGAGATTTTCTTCCCCCCTTCTCTTTTTCGGGAAAGAAAAATATGACGTAATTGGAACATGTTCCGCAAAAGTTATACAAAATTGGGACAGTTTGTAATGTGTCGATAAATAGGTAGATGGATAGATACATAAATAGTTAGATAGGTTGGGGGAAAGGCCAATTAAATATTCCAGCAGAGCCATTGCGTCGCAAGATCCACCTAGGATAGATGGATAGATTAATATAGATAGATAGATTGATAGATGGATAGATAGATAGATAGATAGATGCATAAATAGATAGATAGGTTGGGGGGAAGGCCAATTAAATATTCCAGCAGTGCCATTGCGTCGCGAGATCCACCTAGGATAGATAGATAGATTAATATAGATAGATTGATAGATGGATAGATAGATTGATAGATGGATAGATAGATAGATAAATAGATAGATCGATATATAAATAAATTGAGAGATACATAAATAGATAGATAGGCTGAGAGAACGGCCAAGAAAATCTACCAGCAAAGCGTCGCGGGATCCACCTAGGATTTATGGATGGAGTAATAGATAGATTGATAGATAGATGGATATATTGATAGATAGTTAGATAGATACATAAATAGATAGACAGATAAATTGATAGATAGATGACTAAATGGATGGATAGAATAATAGATCAATAGATAGATGGATAGATGAGTGAATTAATAGATTGATAGATGGATGGATAAATTGATGATAGATGTATGGATTGGTTGATAGCAGGGATAAGGGATGGGAAACGTAGGAAAATATTATTTCAGGCCTATTTCAAGCCTAGGCCTAATAAACCAGTTGTGGGATGACGCAGTGGTTCGTCCTAAACGCTAATGAAAAAGCTGTGTTTGTGTGTGTAGATAAAGTATAGAATCAAATTCCGGTAGCTAGTTTAAAGTAAAAAACATAACTTTTTATAAACCTATATATTTATGGCTTTTGTTAAAATGAAGTTTTTTCTCTCCCAAAATTTTTTATCTTTTACTTTGGTAATTTGAACTGTCAGAAAGCTATCGTTGGGTTTCCCTCAGACAGATTTTAGTTTGTATTATTTGCATTTTT
This sequence comes from Acartia tonsa, assembly GCF_053477335.1. NCBI lineage: Eukaryota > Metazoa > Arthropoda > Copepoda > Calanoida > Acartiidae > Acartia > Acartia tonsa. Next base: position 45,358,395 of record NC_137272.1, read on the forward strand.
ATTAATGAGTAAAAATTTTATTTGAAAATTTTATTGCTAATTAAAATTCAAAATAAATAAATAAATATGCACTTGGGTAACATTCTATCAAGTTCTTTGGATACTATAATGTAATGTTATATCTGTACTGTGTTGTATTGTACAAAAATTAGGGTTAAGGTGTTGTATCAATTCCGTACTAAATTTTTAAAATTCAAAATACAACATCTAATTTATAAACTACCAAATGAAAATTCGTAGCTACCTTCTTTCCAAAAAAGTAATCCTGTTATTTTTGTTTTTTCTATATGGCCCTTTTTTAATGTTTAACTCTAAGCAGATTTAATAATTAAACTAATGTGATCTAACACCATTTATATTTATTTTTTCGTAGCAGACGAAATCATTATTTTTTCTAGAATTGTCTGCTTCTAAAATTTCCGCCAATTGGTGATTGGTTGATACAAAACAAGCCCAAATCACAGAACACTACTGGTTTAGAGCGGTAGCCAATATGAGCAGTCCGCCAGTAAGGTCATTAAATTAGGCAAATGGTAAAAGTTGCATGATCCCTTTCAAAACCAGGCCGAGACCTAATTTATGGCCAGGTTTCCTATCCCTTATCCCTGGTTGATAGAAGAATAAATAAATAGATGGATTAATATATGAGTGAGTGGATGAAAAGATAGATGGATAAATTGATAAATAGATACACAAAAGGATAGCTTGACATGTAGAGATGGATGGATGAATAGATAAATAAAAGGATTGGTTGATTATTAGATAGATGGATAGATAGATTAATAATTTTATAGAAGGATGGATAGATATATAGATGGATTCTACAAACATCAGAGTACCTAATATGCTACTCTGGGGCACTCCAAAGGACCTAATATGTCTGATTACCTGGGACCAGAATCTTGTTTCTGTAATCAAGGCCAGCTTTCTCAATCATGAGGATTAAAGACAGCTTTCCGCGGATATCATGCGGATAGTATGGCTGAGAACCTGTTCTAATCCAGCGGATATTAATAGGATTAAGCATTACCTGGGACAAGAATCTTGTTTCTGTAATCAAGGCCAGCTTTCTCATTCATGACTTCACCATCCTTAGCAAATCTAGCCTCAAACATGTCCTGGGAGTAAACTTGGCTCCACATGTAGCCGTAATACTGGCCATCATACCCTACAACAATAATGGATATAAAATACGTGGATATAGTGTCATCAATCTAGTTTCCTATTATTTTTAATTAATCCACCAAATTTTGGGGTCGGATTCTTACAAAACTCCACCAAATAAAATAGTGGATTCATCAGACAGACAGACAGATAGATAGATAGACAAATAGATAAACAAATTGATAAGACAGAGAGGTGGAAGATAGAAAGACTGATATATGGACAGATAGATAGACAGACAGACAGACAGACAAATAGATAAACAGATTGATAAGACAGATAGGTAGACAGATAGAAAGACAATTAGAAAGACAGATATATAGACAGATAGATAGACAGATAAATAGACAGATAAATAGAAAGATTGATAGACAAATAGATAAACAGATTGATAAGGCAGATAGATAGATAGATAGAAAGACAGATATATAGACAGATAGATAGACAGATAGACAAATATTTAGACAAATAGATAGACAGACATATAGACAGATAAATATCAAGTTATTACGAAAGAGAGATATAAAAACAGATTGATAAATATATCCACATATTCTATATCCATTCCTACGAGGTGTCTAAAGGTTGCAGCAAAGTTGGACAAGTCATACATTTCCTTGTTCATTTTCTCCCATTCTGCTGCTGTATCCACATTCTGGGATCCTGTGTTTTTGAAACATGTAGATAAACTTTGTGCTCCAGTGCAACTGACATTCCAATGTCCCCTCCCTCCCTCTGGTTATTAATGCTATGGATCACAGTTATGGAATCTCGATCATGAAGTTTTTTATCCAATCTTTACAGGAGAGGTATTTTTGGAAAGAGAAATATATAAAGAAAACGCATATGTAAATTAGAAAATCCGCAGAAATCATGTTTGCAAGTTAGGAAACATGCATATAAAAGTTTAGACATAAAAAATATCTTCAGTGTTACTTTTTTACCTTTTATGATAAAAAAGGCATAGAAACAAAATAGAAGTTTTTTTAAAAAGTCAACACAATAATTGGCATAAAATCTATCATCCTGAATGTGAAATTTAGATATGGAATCCTTTTTAGAGGAAATATAGTGCAAAAAGTAATTTAAAATAAATTTGGCATTCTCTGTTTACCTAATAACTTAACCCTTTACAGTCGGGCCCCTTGCCGCACCTTAATCGGTCGGGGGGGGGGGGGGGGGGGGGGCGTTCAACGCCCCCCCTAATTATCTCAGTTCCTATTAGAGCTAGAGGGCTACATTTTTTTGTGCAAGTCCCCTGTTTGATAATGAATTTCCGACCTTTTATAAGTCTAAGTCAATTTTCGCCTCCTTCACCCTTTTATTTAACAACCTTTGTTTTTAGGTCTTTTTTTATTTAAAAATTTCAAACGGCTGTAATTTTCTTATTTTTGAAGCTAGAAGAAAAATTTTTTCCCAGAAAATGTTTATTTTTATGTAAATTTTACATTAGAAATATCAATATATAAATTTCAGCGGCCGCAGCTGTACTTGGCAGCTGCCAGCCGCCGCAGTCGGCGGTCGGCGGGAAAACGGCGGCGGATCTTCATGAAATTTTAATACGTTATGTAGACATGTAAGAAAAACTTAAGTTTAAAATTTGAAGTCTCTAAGTCAAAAATTGCGGCCACAGGAGCCTTTTAAAGATTTCTGGAGACCTGGAGGATCAGGACCTGCAGGATCATACCTGGAACCTGAAAGTGACTTGAACACCTGTATTTCATATAAGGATGTACTACTAGAGGATTTTTTAGTATTTTGGTATGATAAAATGCTTTGTTTTAGTCAAAAAAATATTTTTGCTCTTTACCTGGATGACCCTGCCAGGTTTGCTGGCATCCTGTGCCCGCCAGGATGGAGATATTCAAAAAATTCCAACTCTCAGTTATGTGTCATACCCATACTTAAAAAGTCAAGCAGTTTGGGCTCTTTATCTTTCACACACAAAAAAATGAGATAGAAAAAACCGGATGGGGGGGCGTTCGACGCCCCCCACCCCCCCGACCGTTAAGGGTTAATAAAAGAAGTTTTTATGCGCTACTTTGGTAATATTTTAAAGTTAGTATGTTTTTCAACCTATTTTTAAAAAAATACACTATTCTAAGACATGAAGATATATTTCGATTTTAGCAATCATTTTCAATTCATTTTGTCTAAAAAAATATAGGTATGAGACATTAGATAACAGCAAATATGATCAAAGATATTAAACATACATTTATATAGAACAATGTCACAAATTATTTTGAATCTTGGGTATCTCCATAAAATACAGATGACTACTGAAAAAGTTTGAAATAAAAGATTAAAACATTAGTTTTTTAAAACAGGAGGAGTAGGGAATAACTCTTGGCCTTGTTTGAGTTATGGGGCAGGGCATAGTTTTTATTGAAGGATTTTTTTGGATGGTTGGGAAATAGGCGGAGTTTTAGATAGGTGAGTTTGGTTGAAGGCGGAGACAGAAAAAAAACTGGGAGGAGACAAAAAAGTGGGGGGGGGGGTTATAAAAGGTTGTGAATTTATCTTTGTCCTTGGTTGTCCATGGGTGGAGATTTGGATTTTGAAATCTGTTGAAAAAATGGGTGGAGTTATTCCTGAGATGGGAAATGTAAAATCTTAATGATATCCTGCTTTGTTTGGGTTTTAGGATGGAGGAAGAATTGGTGTTCTTTTAAAATGACCAAAAAAGTGAAAAAATATGTACATTTTTTTGATGAAACATGAAATGAAAACTACATGGTATAAAATGTTGACTTATTTGAGATTTTTGGAAGTATAATTTGATGATGCAAACAATTGATTTGTGTTTAAGGATAACCTAAATATCAAAGAAGCTTAATCCTTTGAAATGTTAACTGTGTTTTAAAAGTTTTTTTTATAAAAATTTGCAAATGCACACAGTTAATTTGAGTTTGAAGAAATGTTCAGTAATAAAATAATGCTTAAACCTAAAAGTGTAATTTAATCAATGACAGTGTTGAAAAAAGTTATAACTTGTTTTACAGGTAGTTTTTGGTTACTATTTTTATAATAGTTATTTCTCACATCGTATTATAAACGGCTTTCCGCGGATATAGAATGTACAATTATAAGATTAAAACCAGTTTTTAATCTTATGATTGTACATTTTTATATTTGTAGAAAGCTGGATATAATACCATTCTAGACAAAGTTTTTTCACATGGATGAGAACCGGTTCCTATCCACCAGATACAAATAAATAGGAGAAACATTTATCTGATATGTACATCAAAATTAAAAAGAACTTTTTCTTTAGATTTTCATACTTTGCATAAAAAGTCTTGGTTACTTTTTGCAATAAACCTATTTGCTCTAAAAAGGATTCTAAAATGTGAATGTGAATATTCTACCTTGAGGCATGCCAATTCTAGAAACATGAGAGGACCTTATATGCTATCTTGGGGTACTCCATTCTAAAGATATCAAAGGACCTAATATGCTACCTTAGAGCACCCTTTTCTAAAGACATTAGAGGATCTTATATGCTGCCTTGGGGCACTCCATTACAGGAACATCAGAGGACCTATTATGCTACCTTGGGGAACTCCATTCTAAAGATATCAAAGGACCTAATATGCTACCTTAGAGCACCCTTTTCTAAAGACATTAGAGGACCTTATATGATGCCTTGGGGGACTCCATTTCTAGAAACATTAGAGGCCCTAATATGCTACCTTGGGGTACTCCATTCTAAAAATATAAAAATGGGAATGTCCCATAATTAATCTACATTCCTGTGTGGAGCTTCTGATTATAGCTGGCCAGCAGGATCTGTCTCAGGTTGTAGATGCCAGCATTGGCATTCTTGGATTGGATCAACTTGTGTAACATCTCGGCAGGCAGAGCACTCCCATCCTTGTAGTGACCTGAACAAAATGTACAATATGTCTCAGAAAACGCCATCCTCAAAGCAAAGCAAAGCTACTCTATTTTTCACTTTAAAGGACCATAAAGTATAAGATGAAATTTTTGTGAGATGAATTTTGAGGGTACTTTTTGGGTCTCAAAGTCGGACAAAAAAATTTTTCACCTAGGTGTATAAAGATCGACCTACACAAAAATTGGTAAGACCTAGAACTGATCCGTAAAAACCTTTTAAACTAAGAATTGCCCGCTCTTTCCAAATCCGTTGAGAGCTTAAATGTAGAGTTAATATTTTTTTCAAAAATGACCAAAGTTCGCGCGGGGTATTTTTCAGTAACGGTAATCTCTTCAAAAGAGATGGGGAAAACCCCCTTCTCTCCCATCTCTTTTTTCTTCCCCCCTTCCCTTTTTTTTCTTTCCCTCTTCCCTTTTCCGGGAAAGAAAAATATGACGTAATTGGAACATGTTCCGCAAAAGTTCAGGGATCTGAAGGGATAAGACAAAGGACAATAGAGTGATTATAATGTTGCATTTACTCCAACTGCCATTGCTTTAAAAACTATTTTTCAAATTCTTACCTACTTTGCACAAGTTTCTAATTTAAGAACTAATGTAAACAAAACCAAAATTTGTATTATAGGTAGGAAGCCATCAAATGATTTTTTTCTGGAATTGGATTTAATTGGTATTGAATTGGTTGATGATTTTGATATTTTAGGTTTACATTTTGATTCAAAACTGTCTAATATGCAAAATAATTGGAACAAAATTGTCACTAAAATGTCAAAAGTTAGAAATTTTTGGGCACTTTTCTACCTTACTACACCTGGAAAAATTGCAATTATAAAGGGATTCATGTTACCTTTACTGAATTATGTAGGGGCAGTTGTCTTTCCATCTGAAGAAATAATTTTGCAAATTGAAAATCTCATTATTTCTTTCTTATGTCAAAGTAGACCTATTGCAAAATCTAAAATCTTTTCAAGTGTTGAAAATGGAGGTTTAGGAATACCAAAAGTAATAGAATTTTTACGCTCTTTAGATATTTTAATGTATAAAAAATCCTTATCTATAGTAGATACTTGGGCTTTAGAAATAAAAAATACTAGATGTCAAGCAAATGATCCATTTTATTTCAATGAAAAATTAGATAAGAATATTAATCCTATTTTATCTAGAATTATTGAATCATATATAATATTTTCAAATTCATTTTGGCTAAACCATGATAACATAAAAGATATGAGAATTTTTAAAAATAATTTCTTCTGTAATAGTGAAAAACAAATTGTAAGCAGGGCAATTTTTACAGAAACAACATGGGTACGATATGAAAATGATATAAAGTCAATTTGTTTTGGAGACCTGTTAAATATTGATAATATATGTCTAGATTATAGAAACTTTAACATCAAATCAAAGGTCAATTTTAATTACATGGAATTTTTGAGACTTCGAGGATTTGTTCAGCACAATATTGCTTTATATAGGTGTAAACTTTCAAAGCCCCAAACTAAAATCAGTTCACTTTTTTTAAAGCCAAAAGTAAAGTCAAAACATTTTCGTTACTTCTTATCAAATGATGATCAGAGGATAGAAAAGTGTAAGTCTTACGTAAATAGGTATAACTGGGCGAAAATAAGAGAATTTGACATAGAGAGAGAGCGTAAATGGCAAAAAGTATGGACTTTTTCCTTTTTACCAATAAATATCCGAGAATTCGCATTTAGGTCCATTAACAATTATAACTATTTTAATGCTAATATCTCTAATTTTAGGCCAGAATCTCCAGAATGTACACTTTGTAAGTTGGACCGTAATCTACCCGCACCGAGAGAAACAACACAGCACTTTTTTCTGGACTGTCCCGTCACCACAAACTTTACATCAAACTACTTCACAGAATTTCTACAGAATATGGAATTTAATTTCGACTCAAGCTGGCTGTTAGTAGGAGTCCCAAAAACGCTCACCAAAAACATTATTAATGTAGTTAATATTGAAACTACACTTGTCTTATTTTTTATCTTTCAGTCAAGACTGAAAAAAAAGATCCCTTTAAATTCAAATCTACTTGAATTTATTTCCTTTCAAAGAAAATTTTTGCTTAAAAACAAAAATTATAAATTAGGATATGAAAAATTAACAACATATCAATTCGACCCTGGATAAATGTCATACTTCGAATATAGAAAGAAAACTACCTGCAAATGAGGGCATTTCTAAAAAGTGTTTGTTTTTTCAAATCCATATGTAATATATAATTCCTACACTTTACACTTACAACAAACACACCAAATCTTTAGACACACTTAAGTATTTCACCTCAACTTCATCTCACCTGTAGAGTTTATAGGTGGGTATTGATAAATTAGTATAGTAGAAAAAAAAATTATGATCCCGAGGATTATTATTTCTTGTTATTCTAACTTTAACCATGTGAATTTAGGCCTGTTTTTCACATGGTTACAGACAAGAAAAATTACCTCATCCAATAGAGGGTCAGTATATAACCTAAACAATATTCTTGAGGTGAAGCTTTCGGTAGTCTGCCCATTAAAGCATTCTGCAGTTTTCATTTAACAGGCCACACTTATTTATCCAGGGATAGATATAACAAACAATGGATTTAATTCTAAAATAATATTTAGGGGGCAAATAGAGAGGTCGTCAATATTACGATGTGTTGCCCCCCAACGACAGCTGAAAAACATGTATAGGTTTCGTGACTTTTCCCCCGAATTAAATTCGTTATTGGTATAAGCTATTATTTATCCATCATTTACAGTTTAAAGTTCAGCTTTGTATCCTTTACACAGTTTTAATCAGTATATATTTAGGATTAGTATTGACCTAATATTTGTATCATAAACATTTTTGTAATTTCTTAATGACCCTTATTTTTTTTCTAGAACTTACTGAAGTTCTATCTTTTTAGTATAAAATTGACATATTTTGAGAATAGATTTGTTGAATAAGTCTTGACTTAATTTAAATGTACACCTTTTATGATAAACGGCAATTTTTCTTTCTCTTTTTTTTACTTCTGGTTTACAATCAACTAACACTTTTTTAAAGAGAATATCTTGGAATAATCTTTGTTTAATATTGTTATAATAACTCTTATAATTCAGATGTAAACGTTTTTATGTATATAATTAAGACAAATAAAGAATCAAATAATAATAATAGTGATTATACAATATACATACCCATTAACGATAACAAAATAACCCCATTCTTGATACAATCCAACAGACAGCTTAGTAAACCTAGCCAGAGAGAGAGAGAGGGGACAATGAGCTGGTTATTGTAAAAGTCCCCAAAGTTTCTTAATAATATTTTCTTATTTGTTGGCTTATCAACTTATTTATCTATTGTCCATTGTCTTATCCCTTAAGCATATATATATCATTAACTATTATTTTTTTGAAATAGCTCAAAATTCATCTTAAAATTTTTGGTGTGTGTTTCCTCAAAGTTTGATCCCCCCCCCTCCCCCCCCTCCTCTTGCATATTGGGTACTGGGAACCCCGCAGGGTTAGGGCTTCCCATAGGAGATAGGCATTTGAAAAAGAAAGAGAGGGGGGGGTCTATGCTTAACAGATACTTTGTGGGAAAAACTAACAATAATTAAAAGGAACTTTTCTTATTACCTAATGATTGTATTTAATAAAAATTTTTTAAATAAAATTTTTTACATTTTTAAATTGTTGGTAAAATTATTTTTAACAAGGATGACAACATCCATAAGTAGTGAAGCACATAAAATCTAGAGAGAGATGTGGCAATGGACTATTTATTACACTAGTCCCCAAAGTTTTATAATAACGTTTTCTTATTTGTTGGCTTTACAACTTTGGGAGTTAAATGAATTTTGATTGGTTGGTTAATTTTGTTGAGTATTCAAACGTTTTAACCACTAGTCTTAATCTACTGAAGGGGTAGTTTTGTGTATCATCATTTGGGATGTACATCAATTTATCAGTCATTGTCTTATCCCTTTAAATCCCTGATTTTGCTGCCGTATTTCTTGAATTTAATTGATAATATAATATAAGGGGTAATTTTGTGTAACATCATTGAGGATGTATATCAAGTTATAGGCCATTTCCTTATCCCTCTACATCCCTGTTAGAATATACTTTCTCTACCTTATTATGTTGTAAGTCAATGAATATTAAATTAAATGGGGAGGGGATAGACATTGGACTGTAAATTGTACCCAAATTCATATAACCACTTTATTTTTAGGGTAAAAGGAATAATTTTGTCTATCATCCGTGTGGGTATGTCTATTAATTTATTATCCATTGTCTTATCCCTTAAGATCCCTGTTAAGGCACTACTATGTACATATATATGATATTGCAGCAGTCTATTGCAAAAAAAAACAATATTTATTATAAAAGCGAATGGATCTAGAATGATGGTTGGTCTGTCCGTCCAAGAGGAAAATTATATCAAAAATGTAAAAAATCAGCTTGTTTTTAATCATGTCTTAGAATAGTGTAATTTTTTTAAAATAGGTTGAAAAACATACTAACTTTAAAATATTGTTTTTAATGGACATACAGATTTTTTTGTAACGATTTTAGAGTTGCTATGCTGATTGCTGTTAAATCTTATTAGTTATTTTTATTATTATTAGCTTAATTTATTTCAGTATAATTACAAATAACATGAAATAAACTATAATATTTTTGGATTTTTTAGATTTAAAAGTAAGTAATATCTATAATAAAAATCAAAATGATGTCTGTCCGTCCATCTGTCTGTCCATCTGTCTGTCCGTCTGTCCCTTAAGATCTCAGTAACCACTGAACTGATCGGATTCTACTCTTCAGGGAATGTAACTACTGGTCCTGTGGTGGTTTAAGTCTATTTTCTTGGGGGGTGGGACACCCCCAACCCCCCCCCCCCCCCCGAAAACAAAAAATCCCCCCACCATTTTTTTCAATTATTTGAAATAGTGGTGGAGTGGGGGCTCTCCACGTAATAAAAGATGTAATTATACCTCTTGGGGCAAAGCCCCTAGAGGCGAGGCCGCTAGTTAACTTTATATTGTAAAAGAAAGTTAAAAAATTCAGAAACAATGTTAATATATGAAGAAGTTTTTTCTAAGATTTTAATGGCAAATTGGGCAACAAAAAGTGTTTGGGAGTAGTAATTATTATCAGTTCATAATTTATAGCCTCGTTCTGCTAATTGGCAGGTTTTTGGCTATTCTTATTTTTTTCTTCACATTTTCCCCCTATCTTTGGCATTTATTGTTTGATTTTCAATATTTTTAAAAAGATATATTATAATATCAAAATATATAATTATTTGCAAATGGTTATATGTATTTTTGTATTATGATTAATTGTATCCAATTTTTATGCTATAACTTACGAAAACGTTGACTATATGTTTAATAATTGAATTGAAAATATACTATACTGTACTATAAAGTGAGGGCTGACTTCCCCTCCCCCTCACCGCTCTCCATTTTCAATTGCCTCTAGACCCCTTTATTTGCGATATATCTAGTTAAAAATATAGAGTAGCTTCAATACCAAACATTTGAATGAATTCTAGCTAAATTGATAAGAAGTCTACTTTCTAAACAAAAAAATTCAAACATCATACATTTCAATTTTAGTAGCAAAGCTACTCCATAACTATTTTTAGTTTGTCAATTTGAGCACCAAAAACCTCTCCACGATAATCCCTTGTTTTGTATTTTTTCTTGTTTATTACCACGGACATAGGTTCTGCAGGGTTAGAAAGGTTTAATCAAAGAGAAAAAAAGGAAGACAAGTTGAATTATATGAAAGCCACCCTCTCATGCGCAGCCTAGCATAAAAAAGGCTTACAAACAAGCTACATAACCTCTTAAGCACCAGAATAAGCCACACACTGTTAGCAACTCTCAGTAACATGGCTAAGGCTGCAGCCACGCATATTCAAGAGAGCTTTTGTGCTATGGAGCTGCGGCTGACAGCCCTGCACCGGACGTTCGTTCTAATAATAGAGAGGGTGGAGTGCCAACAGTTACAATTACAATAATCAGAAAACTAGGGGCGGAGCATGCTTTGTACAGGGTGTATAGATAGATAGATGGATATTTAGACTAAAGATAGATAGATAGATAGATAGATAGATAGATAGATAGATAGATAGATAGATAGATAGATAGATAGATAGATAGATAGATAGATAGATAGATAGATAGATAGATAGATAGATAGATAGATAGATAGATAGATAGATAGATAGATAGATAGATAGATAGATAGATAGATTGATAGATAGATAGATAGATAGATAGATATATAGATACATAAATAGATAGATAGATAGATAGATAGATAGATAGATAGATAGATATATAGATAGATAGATAGATATATATATATATATATAGATAGATAGATAGATAGATAGATAGATAGATAGATAGATAGATAGATAGATAGATAGATAGATAGATAGATAGATAGATAGATAGATAGATAAATAGATAGATAGATAGATAGATAGATAGATAGATAGATAGATAGATAGATAGATAGATAGATAGATAGATAGATAGATAGATAGATAGATAGATAGATAGATAGATAGATAGATAGATAGATAGATAGATAGATAGATAGATAGATAGATAGATAGATAGATAGATAGATAGATAGATAGATAGATAGATAGATAGATAGATATATAGATATATAGATAGATATATAGATAGATAGATAGATAGATAGATAGATAGATAGATATATAGATAGATAGATAGATAGATAGATAGATAGATAGATAGATAGATAGATAGATAGATAGATAGATAGATAGATAGATAGATAGATAGATAGATAGATATATAGATAGATAGATAGATATATAGATAGATAGATAGATAGATAGATAGATAGATAGATATATAGATAGATAGATAGATAGATAGATAGATAGATAGATAGATAGATAGATAGATAGATAGATAGATAGATAGATAGATAGATAGATAGATAGATAGATAGATAGATAGATAGATAGATAGATAGATAGATAGATAGATAGATAGATAGATAGATAGATAGATAGATAGATTACTATTCTTTCCTGGGGCTTAGAGAACGAATCTGCCACTTAAATCAGTATCTGCCCTAAACCACACTCTATCTACATATATTACCATCAGGAGAAAGACTAAACTACATAACTTTTGTGTCACGATTCCTGTGACGTCATACACATTTCGGAAAAGATAGATAGATAGATAGATAGATAGATAGATAGATAAATAGATAGATAGATAGATAGATAGATAGATAGATAGATAGATAGATAGATAGATAGATAGATAGATAGATAGATAGATAGATAGATAGATAGATAGATAGATAGATAATTAGATAGATAGATAGATAGATAGATAGATAGATAGATAGATAGATAGATAGATAGATAGATAGATAGATAGATAGATAGATAGATAGATAGATAGATAGATAGATAGATAGATAGATAGATAGATAGATAGATAGATAGATAGATAGATAGATAGATAGATAGATAGATAGATAGATAGATAGATAGATAGATAGATAGATAGATAGATAGATAGATAGATAGATAGATAGATAGATAGATAGATAGATAGATAGATAGATAGATAGATAGATAGATAGATAGATAGATAGATAGATAGATAGATAGATAGATAGATATATAGATAGATAGATAGATAGATAGATAGATAGATAGATAGATAGATAGATAGATAGATAGATAGATAGATAGATAGATATATAGATAGATAGATAGATAAATAGATAGATAGATAGATAGATAGATAAATAGATAGATAGATAGATAGATAGATAAATAGATAGATAGATAGATAGATAGATAGATAGATAGATAGATAGATATATAGATATATAGATAGATAGATAGATAGATAGATAGATAGATAAATAGATAGATAGATAGATAGATAGATAGATAGATAGATAGATAGATAGATAGATAGATAGATAGATAGATAGATAGATAGATAGATAGATAGATTACTATTCTTTCCTGGGGCTTAGAGAACGAATCTGCCACTTAAATCAGTATCTGCCCTAAACCACACTCTATCTACATATATTACCATCAGGAGAAAGACTAAACTACATAACTTTTGTGTCACGATTCCTGTGACGTCATACACATTTCGGAAAAGAAAAAGGGAAGGGGGGAAGAAAATCTCTTCAAAAGAGATGGGAGAAAGGGGAATCGTCTTCCTCTAAAGTGACACAAAAGTTATGTAGTTTAGTCTTTCTCTACCCTCAGCAATAGCAACCCTCAGCTGGAGCCACACCTACCCTAATCCACAGAAGCAGCTCTATAAAACTACTAGATGTGCTGCTGCCAATTATTGGAAAAGCACTCACAAATTTAAATTAGAATGAGTGCTAGGACGATTCGGAATAATTGTGCGCAAAGGTGTAAGGTGTTGGAAAAATCTAATCCTCCATTATCAGTTTTTTATTCAACTTTGAACGAAAGAACTAAAATATTTAGCATATTCCCTCTCTTTCTTTCTCCTTACAACTTCTTTTTCTTTCTCTTAATTTCTTTCTTCTTTTTCTTTCTTTCTCTCTTTTCTCTCTTTCTACCTTTTTCTCTTTTTCCTCTTTCTCTCTTCCTTTTTTTCTCTCTCTCTTTTTTTCATTCATTTGTTCTCTCTCTTTCTACATGAAACAGCTTTTGAAATTGTAGTTCCTAGAGTAATATCACTTTAAATGCCGTGCAAATTTCTATATTTATGTCAAGACTAGGATGAAATTATCTATAAAAGCAAAGCTCTAAAATCAGAGGGTATGTCAAACAAACATTAGACTTTGCAGAGTGTCGAAATTACATAAGAATCTATAAGTAAAAACATTACTAAATAAAAAAAATTGTTCCAGGACATAATTACATTTCTAGGACTTGATTATAGAGATGCATTGCCTATAAAATTTAGCTTTGTTATCCTAAGAATCAGTATTCTAAATCACAGATGAATAGGATAATTATATCATATAAAAACATATTTTTTAAAGTTCTAAAAATCAAGATTTTTTATAAAAAAAATTTATAATTATATAATTGGTACACTATCTATATCGTACTTAACTCTTACAGAAATCACCATGCCAAGTTTGACATCAATAGGACAGCTCTTACATGTCTAAACTAAAGATGAGAGCTATCCATTTCAGACGGACATATGAACAGACCATCCCTAATTATAGAAAAGCTTGGATTTCAATAAAAAAATAAATATGACTATTTCAAACATATTTAAGTAATTTTGAGACAGAACCATTAAATTTTGTTAAGACTTTAAAGTAAGTAAATATTTGATATTATTATCAATTTGTCTGTCTGTCAAATTTCAGCTATGTCATCCTTGTTTTTAAAAGCAAAGCTTTTTCTTTAATTAGGGTCCATCCGTCAGTCTGTCAGTCCGTAACGGATAGATCTTTTCTTATTGTCTTTCAATTGACTTTAAATGGTGATTCCTGTAGTAGTTATGTAGGATTTAGAAAGCATAGCAGAATGTCCGTACGTCCATACATGTTGATGTTTAACTTTTTTAACAGCAAATTTTTATGTGATAAAATTATTTGATTGATCTTATTTTTGGAATACTGATTCATTAGACAATAAAGTACAACGTTATAAGCAGAGCAGCTCTATAATCAAGTCTTAAAAATGTAAGTATGACCTAAAACATTAGCCTGTATTAAGTAATTTTTCAACAAATTCACTTAGATTTTAGCTACGACTTTATACATTTATATTCTGATATTATTCAGTTCTGACACTCTACAAGTATTAATGTGCGTTTGTCCTATCATTTTAGAGCTTCGCTTTTATAGATGTTGTCATTCTTGTTTTATCTAATTATTAAAGTTGATGAAGATATTTCAAGTATTAAACATGTAAAAAAAATCCGTCAAATGAAAAGTGAAAAATCTGTGAATTTTAAAGATAAAATTTTAGTTTTTATTGGCATCTGAAACATGAAAATGTAATAAGCATCAACTAAGGTAAAATATTTAATAAAGAAGGATGACAACATCCATTAAATCGAAGCTCAACAAAATGACAGGTAAACGAACGTAAACAATTGTAGAGTGACAGCCAGAGAGGGAGGAGACATTGGACTGTAAATTATACTGGTCCCAAAAAATTTTGACACTTTTGTTGACTTAAAAACTTTTGGGATTTGATTTGTTTGTACAAACTAGCATTGTCTAAACTTTTCAACCACTAATTTAAACCCATAGAATTAATAATTTTGTTAATTTGCAATTATGTTATATCTTATTTTATCGCCAATTTTCTTATTAAATCCTATGGACAGTGCTTACAATTTAAAACAACCAAACGGGGATGTAAAGGGATAAGACAATAGCTGATAAATTATTGTACAACCCCAATTATTATATACAAAATTACTCTTTCTTTAGATTACAATTTGTAGTTAAAACGTTTGGACACTCAATAAACAAACCAATCAAAATATAATAAAAGTCCCCAAAGTTATGTAAAGCTTTGGGTACTATTATGATAAATATCCCAATGCCCCCCCCCCCCCCACTAATCAACAGTGCCTAAACTACAAATAGTTTTAATCTAGAAATAAGCAACTTTGTTAAAAAAAAACATTCTATTTACCTGAAAGCTTGCTTTTAAAATTCGTTATCAGCTCAAAAGTCTGTGTGACCATTTTAAACTCTTGAATTATTACTTTTAAAAGATTTTTAAAATTTTATTGAAAAGATTGTACTATTTACTTGATTTTTTAAATGGCTAATCCTTGGGTTATTATAAAGTGTAGCATTTCCATAATAAAATTAAAAACTTTGAAAATTTTGAAATTATTTCTATATTTAAATTTTTTTTTATGTTTTTCCATTTCTCTAGTTTGTTGAGCTAAATTTTAATTAATGAGCAGTTTCCCTCGAAATAAGAAGGAGGGGGGGGGGGGGGGGGGGGGGAAAGGTTTGTGATCCTAAAAAAGATTTATATATTAACTGAACATTTAATAATGAAAAGTTGTAAAGATTTTGAAAATTACCAAGGGAATAAAGAAAATCTGTTAAGTTAAATTTTAAAAATTCCAGTTTTGTGTTGGCAGCAGAATAATGATAGTTTGTTATAATGTACATAGAAATTCTTTTATAAAAGTTACAGGATGTTTGTCTGTGCGTATAACTTAAGATTGTGCTAAATGCTAAAATTATGTCTTTTTTATATACTGAGTATTCTGTATTAACTCAGTTTTGCAACAAATTTATAAACAATTTCTTTTATACTTATAAATTAATTTTCTGCTTTTTTATGTTTAAACATTCATTAGGAACCTTGATTACTTTCTGACAGTAAGATTTTTGCTTGAAACATCCAGCATGTAAGGATGCCTGTCTGGCATTAACAATAAAAAGTCGACCATCCAGAGCTAAACATCATAGTTTAGCTTTATTACTGATTACATTCATTGAGTATTTTTATGATTTTCATATCTTTTAAATTGATATTTCCAATAATAGAGTATTAACCAACAAAATTAGTTGAATACCTTCATTGAATCTTATAATAGAATCACTTGAAACATCAAGAGGATCTTTATTCTATTGAAGAGGAATGTGGCAGAAAATAGCCTAAAAGCATCTTAATGTTTAAATATCAAAATATCCTTAACCCTTTACAGTCGGGCCCCTTGCCGCACCTTAATCGGTCGGGGGGGGGGGGCGTTCAACGCCCCCCCTTATTATCTCAGTTCCTATTACAGCTAAAGGGCTAAATTTTTTTGTGCAAGTCCCCTGTTTGATAATGAATTTCCGACCTTTTATAAGTCTAAGTCAATTTTCGCTTCCTTCACCCTTTTATTTAATAACCTTTGTTTTTAGGTCTTTTTTTACTTAAAAATTTCAAACGGCTGTAATTTTCTTATTTATGAAGCTAGAAGAAAATTTTTTTTCCAGAAAATATTTATCTTTATGTAAATTGTACATTAGAAATATCAAAATATAAATTTCAGCGGCCGCAGCTGTACTTGGCAGCTGCCAGCCGCCGCAGTCGGCGGTCGGCGGAAAAACGGCGGCGGATCTTCATGAAATTTTAGTACATTATGTAGACATGTAAGAAAAGCTTAAGTTTAAAATTTGAAGTCTCTAAGTCAAAAATTGCGGCCACAGGAGCCTTTCAAAGATTTCTGGAGACCTGGAGGATCAGGACCTGCAGGATCATACCTGGAACCTGAAAGTGACTTGAACACCTGTATTTCATATAAGGATGTTCTACTAGAGGATTTTTTAGTATTTTGGTATGATAAAATGCTTTGTTTTAGTCTAAAAAATATTTTTGCTCTTTACCTGGATGACCCTGCCAGGTTTGCTGGCATCCTGTGCCCGCCAGGATGGAGATATTCAAAAAATTCCAACTCTCAGTTATGTGTCATACCCATACTTAAAAAGTCAAGCAGTTTGGGCTCTTTATCTTTCACACACAGAAAATGAGATAGAAAAAACCGGAAGGGGGGGCGTTCAACGCCCCCCCCCCCGACCGTTAAGGGTTAAGGTATATTATCCAGGACCCATATTGAATTCCTATAAAATGGAGTGATCCATCAGTTTAGACATTGAGATCTTAATAGACAAACAAAAAAAACTTTACTACTTTTTAAAATTTTAGATTTTCTATATTTAGAGTCTGTTGTAACCATAACCTACCATAGAGTCGCACCTTAGGGTTAGCTCTTATCAACTTTAAAGTGAACAGGATGATTCCTGTTACACTTAGGTGTGATTATGATCATCATCAAGAATGTCAATTTAATACATGCAGATTTTATGACCTTTTCCCAATTCATTCATCTGATTTTTGTAATATTGATTCATAGAAAAACATAGTATAATATTTAAAGCTAAGCATCTCCATAATCAAGTCCTAAAAATGTTGCTAAACAGTATATAAATCTGAACTAATATTTTTTATCACAATTAATACAATTTTCTATGCATAGATTTAATATTCTGCTTATTAAGTTCTAACCCTCCAGAAAAGTTTATGTCCATATGAATAACATCTGTCTTTAGAGCTTTGCTTTTATGTATATTGTCATCCTAGTTATAATAGGACAGAAATGATATTTCATCATTAGAGTACCAACACTAAATATAACTAACCAACATCTATCAAATCATATTATGAGTCAAGGATTGATAATATCCACAAAATTTTAGAATATAAAAAACATCTTTCTAAGACTTAATTTAAACTGTTTTTAACCTATTTTTAAAACATATATCAAAAATATACTATGACACCAGTAGAATTAAACTACAGAGCCTAAATTTGAATTAAGTCCCCAATAAACTTTTTTGAGGGGATTTAAAAATTAATTTTACTGTTGCTGTGGTCTTTTTTGATCAGAGCAAAAGGTCTTTTTTTATTTGGGTAAAATTCGTAGCTTTTAGAGTGTTTTGCTTCATATATATAGTATTCTGGTATAGAGTAAAATTAGGCCTTTTGATTTCATCTAAATTAATTCATTAAAATCTTAATTCTTTACAATATATCAATGAATTAACTTTATCGTGCTTGTTTTCCATCACTTATTTAAAACACAAAAAATTGGCTGTAAAGGGTTAAACAGTGAAAGATGACAACAAATGTTTACGCAATACAACAAATTTTTTTGTCACATATACAAATATGATAAAATATAAGATTATTCAAACTTATTTTTTAAAATATTTTTTAAAAGCATGTATCTTTTATGTGTATAGTTTTCATTCTTTTCATTTTAATTAAATAAAAATTATTTAACTACATTGGAAATAAGTCACTTTGTGAAAACACTCTTTTTTGAATTGTAAAAAACTAAAATGAAACGAGACTTCTAATTGGTTCAGACTTCAGAATAATATGTTTTATTTTAATGTTAAATTTCTTCTATATAAATTATTGTTTTAGAAAAAAATTATTTGCATCGAACAGAGTAGAGTTTTTATTATTGTATTGATATAATCTGAATCACATCAAATTGTTCTGTAAGAAACAATTTAACCCCAAACTAAAAAATGCTTTTGCTTCCATCAAAATGATCACAGCAACATATAAAATTGATTTTTAAATCCCCCAAAAAAAGTTTATTGGGGACTTAATTCAAATTTGGGCTCTGCAGTCTGATTCTACTGGTGTCATAGTATATTTTTGATATATGATAAAAAAATAGGTTAAAAACAGTTTAAAAACCTCTTTAAGACTTTAACTGACAGACAAAGTAAATTAAAAGTAGCTAGGCTAGTAAACATATTAAAATGATAAGTAAAAAATACTTTAAAATCTAAATATTCTTATTTGAAAATCATGAATCATACAATAATCAGTTTTTATATAAAAAAGGCACAGTATTTTAAAATAATAAAGCATTGTAGGTAATCATTCTGTTCACCCAAAGCTGTTCTGTTCTAAAATAATTATTATTAATTAATCAAAATTATATTGGAATCAATAACAGATATAAGATTTAAACAGAAAAACTGGAAAAAATTCATAGATATAGATAAAGAAAAGCTAAAAATTAGAAAAGTTTTTTTTTATCTGTTTATTGTGATTTTTAGATTAGATATTTTGAAATAGGCAAATATATAGATTTAGATAAAAAGATGAATAAATATATTTATAGATAGAAAAATAAACATCTCCTGCCATAAACATTTAAACAGTTATAGATTTAGAATTAAGGATTATAATAGATATACATTTCTGATATAATTAGATAATAAGCTAAGTAAACAAATAGCAGTTACTAGATGTATATCTGGTAAGCCGAGCGTTCTCGGCCCACGGGGTAACGAGTTCGGATTCAACGAGCCCTAGCCTTTAATTATTCTACCAAACAAACAAGCAGGATTCAATCATACAGAAATTATATATTTAAACTGAATAATATTTACAAGCAATGTTTACTATATATATACAACAGATTATAACAATGGTTAGGTTTGAAGGGGGTGTGGGACGCTAGGGCTTAGCTCCCGGCGGTAGACAGGCTGTGGGGGCAGCGGTGGTAAAAGGGGAGGCAGCTCCTCCCGGTTATATAAGCGCGTGAGGTACGCGTGATAGTTGCATGTTTGAGTCCCCTCCCCACATTTAGGCAGGCCAGTTTGACCGCTGGGTTGCGGGGTCAACAGCGGTCATGAGATAGATGGTGATATAATAAGATTAGTGCAGGGGGTTTGTTATCATAAGTCACAGCGAAGCAACTCTGTAAACTGCCTGTCCGTCTGGGTGTCGTATTACCACAACCTCCCCTTCAAGGGTTGCGTGGCTCCTGAGCCACCAGGCCTTGAACCTGGGGATACGACAGCCTATGCCTGCGCAGGACAGGCAGTTCTTGGGGCACAGCTCGATGGAGGACAGCTCGGGCTACACAGGCTCCCTGGGACACTCGTTGCTCGGTCTGACTGTGGTTGGATATCAGCATTGTCAGCTCCTGGTTGGCTTCTAGACGTGGGTTGGCGACGGCCAAGCCCCGCCGCTGGAAATTTTGCCTCGTCTGCAGGATTAGCTCTGCCTCAGCTGGTAACTGGACACGGAGGCCTAGGCGGACTCTGGTGGTTCCTAAGGGGGGAATGACGATGGCAAAGGGCGCATAGAACTCCATGGGGGCGCCTGCTTGATTCAGGTTGCTTGGTCTCCTAGCTCCTACCCGGATGGGGATGGCTGTCATCAACAGGGGGCACATGGCTTCAGCTTCGTCTTCTGGGGCGGCTTCTTCCATCGCAGTGGCTGGTTCTTCTCCTACAGGCTCGCTGCTGGCTGGCAGGTTCTCCATGTCCGCGTCAGGATTCCAGATGGCATCTCTGGGTGGCTCTGGAGCGGGCGGCGGCGGCGGTGGTTCGTTGGGCTGCTCCTGCAGGTTCTCCTCTACTGGGTCACGATCCTGGCTGCTAGGCTGTGGGGCGGCTGCGGCTGGCTGGTGCACTGGGAGCTGTCCTGGGTCGCTAGCTGCGGGCGCCGCCGCTCCAACTGGCAGCTCGGTGGCATCCTCGTCGCCGTCCATATCAACTTGGATGTCTGCTGGGATCTGGTGGGCAGTCACATCTCCAGTGTATTTGCGCAGTCGGCCTACATGCGCGGTAACTTCTGAGATCCTGGCTACTGGAGAGGCAGGTTTGATGACATAATGGACTTCTGTAGCTTGCCTCACTACTTTCCAGGGGCCAGTCCATCTCTTGGTAATCTTGGCTGCCTTCCCTGGCACCAGGCGGGGGGCCAGGTACCAGACCAAGTCTCCAACCTCATACTTGGCCGTGCCTTCGTAAGCTGCCGCGCTCCTCCGGATGGCTCCCTCCTCCTTCTGCTGGATGGCATCATACACTGCATAGTAGCGCTGCAAGAGAGCTTGGACGTTGGCTGGAACTGAAGCATATTCGGTCTCTGGCAGCCGTAGTACCATGTCCACCGGAAGTTTGGCCTCTCTCCCAAAGAAGGCCAGGAACGGGGTCACGCCAGTGGATCTGCAGGCCTTGGTGTTGTATGCGAAGGCGATGGCAGGCAGGTGGGGCTCCCAGTTGTTATCGTCTCTGTCTAGGAACAGGCGCATGCCTGTGTTGAGCGTCCTATGAAACCTCTCCACTCGGTTGGACTGCGGGTTGTAGGGTGGTGGATGTGTCAGACCAATCTCAAGCCTGGAGGCCAGTTCCTGGAATACCTGGCCGGTAAATTCCATTCCATTGTCGGAATGGATCTTCAGGGGGCATCCGAACGTGGCCAGGTGGCGGTGCAACAGGGTCTCAGCCACCGTGAGAGTGCGCTTGTTGGGGATGGCGTAGAGGCTGACAAACCGGCTGAACCCATCTTGGCAGGTGAGGATATAGCGGTTCCCAGCTGGGGTCTCTGGCAGTGGCCCCACCAGGTCGATAAATAGGACTTGCTGTGGATACCCCTGGCGGGAGGGCACGTGGATCCCTTGCTTCAGTCTCTCCTTGGTAACCTTCTGGACACACTCAGGGCAAGTCTGTACCATCAGACGGATGTCACGGACCAGGTTGGGCCACCAGAAGTGCATGGCAACGCGGGCGATAGTCGCGTCCATCCCAAAGTGCCCAGCCATGGGGGTCCCATGGGCTAGAAAGAACGCGTCCTGCTGGAGGGCCGAAGGCAGCAGGTATCTTGTCCTCTCCCCTGTCAGGGTCTGGTCAGTGGTGGTGAGGCAGCCATGCTCGTCAAGCCCCAGGGCTGGGAAGCGGCTGGCGTACTGCTGCTCGTCTCGTTCCTTGCCACGCAGCTCAGCCTTAGTTGGGGCTTTGCCATCAGCCACCCATTGGCGGACACGGAGCAGAAGGGGGTCCTGTGTCTGGGCCTCCAATACTCTAGCTGGATCCAGTCGGGCGGCAGGGGGCCGGCTAGCTGCGGACTCCCCTAGCTGGCAAAGGTTGTGGATGTACTCAGCCTGCTCTGCTAATTCTTCGGCGCTAGCCGTTGGCATGTTGGCATCTTCCCGGCGGCTGAGGGCGTCGGCGTTGGTATTCTGGGTGCCAGGCCGATGGCAGACGGTAAAGTCTAAGGCCGCTAGCTCCTCCTGCCAGCGGGCCACCATCCCTGTGGATGTGTTCAGTGATTTCATCTGTAGCAAGGCTGAGGAATCAGTGTTGATCTGGAAGCTGCGGTAGGACAAGATGCCGTGGAATTTTCGGATCCCATACATAATGGCGGCCATCTCTCCCTTCCAGGACGGGTAGCGCGTCTCAGGGTTGGTTGTCTTGTGCCCCACGGCGGCAATCAGCCTCTCCTTGCCATCCTGGCATTGACTCAGTATGGCAGAGATGGCGCGGCTGCTGAAGTCTGTGGTGAGCTGGAACACCGCTGGCAAATCAAACCTGGGCGGCGCTCGGATGGGGGCCTTGCGGAACTTGTCCTTGAGTTGCAGCAGCTGGGCTTCCATCTCAGGCGTCCAGGTTAGGGTCTTGGCCGTCTTCTGCCGATTCATCTCGTAGGTGAGGTCTGCATACTCTGGGATGAACAGGCGGTAGTATCCAAAGAACCCCAGCAGCGCCAGCAAATCCTTGGGGGTGATGGGGGCTGGCCAATCCAGGATACGGTCAATATAGTCCTCCTGCATGGCCATCCCCTCACGGCTGAGGGTGTGGCCCAGATAATCCACCTTGGATCGGAACAGCTTGGTCTTGGCTGGCTTGAGGCGGATTCCTCCCCTGCGGTGGGCTTCCAAGACCTCTCGGAGCCTGGCCTGGTGGGCCCAGGTATCCTGGTGGAAGGTCAGGACGTCGTCAAGGTATGACTGGAGGTTGGCTGTGCCTAGGGGGTTTAGGACCCCTGCAATAAACCTGGAATAGACAGACGGTGCCGTAGCCAGGCCAAAGGGCATCCTTTTCCATTGATACAAGCCCCTGGGGGTGGTGAAGGCGGTGCAGGGCCGGCTGTCCTCGGACACACGGATGGTGTAGTATGCGGCCACCGCGTCTAAAGCACTGTAGACACGGTGCCCAGTTCCAGGCACTTGTTGAGGGCTCTGTAGTCGACGGCCCAGCGGGTGCTCCCGTCCTTCTTCTTGATGGGCACCAGGGGGCTGCTCCAGGCGGAGTCCGACGGCTCTATCACTCCCTCCTGTAGCCAGGTGTCCAGTTGTTTCTCCAGTTCAGCCTCTTGCCGCGGGTTCAGATCCCTAAATCTCTGGCGGATCGGCTGGGTCCCTGGCTTGAGGCGCAGCTGCAACTCAACCACATCTGTGCAGCCGGGGGTAGAATTGGAGAAGACGTCTCTGTATTCTGACAACATAGTCCAAACCTCCTTCTTGAGCAAGGGGTCCTTGCGTAGGAACTCATTGTCTTCCATCTCCAGGGCCTCCCACAACTCCTGCATTTCTGGAGGCTCAGCAGGCTCTTGGAACGAGTGGAGACGCGGGGGAGGCGTATCAGAGACCTCTAGAATGTCAGGTTTGACCAGCTCCCCAGCCACTGGGAGGCCAGCATCCAGCAAGAGGGGCATCTCCCCTTCATTTACCACCAGCACTCTAAACACAGTGGCGGAGCCAGGCCTGTGGGCATACAGGCCCTCTGGGATAACAAGATCCTCCCCAAACCTCTGTTCTGGGGCAGCTAGTTGGATGGCATCCTTGGTGCGATGGCCTACTAGCTCAACAGGGACCGCCATGACCCCGCGGCCAGGCAGGACCACCCGCTTGGCTGTGCGGAGCTGGGGTGGCTGGCCATCAGTTGGAGTGACAGCGCTTAGCCTATACGTGGCTGGTGCGGGGTCAGCTTTGGCTCCAGGACCCACCGGCCGCGACTTGACGGGCTCGGCTTCTGGAGGGGCTGACGTGTCGGAGCCAGGTGTGGCTCCGAGGGCGTCCGGCCACGATTTGACGGGCCCGGCGCTGGGAGAGGCCAAAGTGCTGGGTCCAGCCTTGGCTCCGTGGGCGTCCGGCCGCGACTTGACGGGCTCGGCGCTCGGAGAGGCTGAGGTAGCGGAGCCATGCATGGTTCCGGAGGCAGCCGGCCACGACTTGACGGGCACGGCGCCGGGAGAGGCTGAGGCCTGAGAGTTGAGTGTGGCTCCGGGTACATCAGACCGCGACTTGACGGGTCTGGACTCGGGCTTGGCTGGTGGACTGGCTGGAGGTCCCAGGTAGAGGGGGCCAGGTGGACACGGCTGGCCGTTGATAAAGGTGTCGGCGGAGAAGATTGGTTCTGGAGGGCTGGCAATCTCAGGGAACGTTGTTGGCAGGCTCTCCCTCGGCACCTTGGGCACTGAGGGCAACCCCATGGCTAGCAGGTTAGCTCCCTTGTGTGCGTTGAGCTCAGCGTCCACCCAGTGTGTGCCTTTCTCAACCACACGCGGCTGCTCGGGCAGGGGGCCTGGCAGAGGCCCCTCATAACTTAGCTCTCTCTCGGCTGTCTCCCGGTCAATGGGGACGCCACGGAGTGGGATAAACTCCCCACGCACCCACAAGCAAGGTGGTTGCATGTCGAAACAGAGCCTAGTTCCGAACTCCTTGAGAAAATACCCTCCTAGGTTCAGAGGGTGTGAGAGGTTCCGGACCACAGTCACGTGGTATAGATGGAGTATAAGGGTGTGTGAGACTGCCATATATAACTCTTTTAATTTTCCTATTACCTGGAGGGGCTGGCCTTCCTCGTTAGCAGTCAGGATTTGGGTGTTGTCCGGTATCAACATGCGTTGCACGCCCATCGCGTGCATGAGGTGCTCAGAAATTACAGCAGACCCTGGTACACGGTTGCCAGAATCGATCATGGCATCAACCTGTACATGCTGGGCAGGGTCAGGAGTAGGAAACCTCACCCTGACATGGCAGGGGAAGTGGAGGTCCTGCCCTTGAGACAAGGGGGCCTCTCGTTCGGCTGGGGTTGGCAAAAACTTCGGTGGTGGCCGAACCGCAGCTATGGTGGTATCGCTTACCATGGTGGCTTAGACTGTAGCTTCGAATCACTAGAGCTTATTAATTATCACTGGGTCAACAATTTTATATTTATTTTTTATCACTTGGTTGACATTTATACACACTTATGTGTTGTTATCACTAGGCGCTCTAGGTGTGATTCTGGAAGCACTGGCAGCAGGGAATGTCCGTCCTGCAAGGTTCAGAGGGGTGACGGCGGTAGGGAATGACCCGTCCTACAGCGCCGCTGGTTCGAATCCCGAAAATGGCGGCAGGGAATGGCCCGTCCTGCAGCGCCTCGGGTTCGAATCCTGGGAGGCAGCGGCAGGGAATGTCCCGTCCTGCCGTGCCTGTGGCTCAAAATCTGCTATCCGTCGCAGTGGTAGGGCTTACTTGTGTGCTGAAGCTTCGCAGCCACACATTGCCTTCTTAAGGAGACCAGCACCCAGCTGTCTGTCTCGTAGGTTTGGCCTGGGTGTCCTGGGGCTTGTCCCAGCTACACTTGCCAATTTAGACTCAGTTCTGTAGCCGTCTGAGCTAAATTATCCGATTGCCGTGGCTGCGCACCTAGCGCTACTCCTATACGGCACGGAAAAAGCGTCTTAACTGGCGCTTTTAGCAGGCTGAATCTGCTTGCCGTAGGCCAGAGGCCCACATATTGCGTTCAAAATGATGGAAATTCGACCTAAAAAGGCCGTCTCACGGGTCAGTTGGCTTCTCAGTTGGCGGCTGATTGTCCCCTTACTTGCCAAAGGGTCCAATCAGAGGTAGAATAGGCTAGTTTCTGTAAGGCTCGATTGAAACACGCTGACACCAAGTTCTGGTAAGCCGAGCGTTCTCGGCCCACGGGGTAACGAGTTCGGATTCAACGAGCCCTAGCCTTTAATTATTCTACCAAACAAACAAGCAGGATTCAATCATACAGAAATTATATATTTAAACTGAATAATATTTACAAGCAATGTTTACTATATATATACAACAGATTATAACAATGGTTAGGTTTGAAGGGGGTGTGGGACGCTAGGGCTTAGCTCCCGGCGGTAGACAGGCTGTGGGGGCAGCGGTGGTAAAAGGGGAGGCAGCTCCTCCCGGTTATATAAGCGCGTGAGGTACGCGTGATAGTTGCATGTTTGAGTCCCCTCCCCACATTTAGGCAGGCCAGTTTGACCGCTGGGTTGCGGGGTCAACAGCGGTCATGAGATAGATGGTGATATAATAAGATTAGTGCAGGGGGTTTGTTATCATAAGTCACAGCGAAGCAACTCTGTAAACTGCCTGTCCGTCTGGGTGTCGTATTACCACATATATACAGAGAAGTAAATGAATAAATAGACATATATTATAGGTAAGTTGGTATAAACAATTAAAGACTCCTTAACTTTTATTACCCTTTTAGGAGGGGTCTGTGCTCCCTAGGCACTTTGAGAGAATGCACTGATAAATATAACTTTTTTGTTAATCAACCTTATTATTATAATGATTTATTTAATTGTTTTACCTTGTTATAAGTTAGACCAACACATACGGTTACACTTTCCTCCTGAAAAAAAATTTATTTTTAAATTATTTAAATTTTTTATTGAATAGCCAGCTTTACACATGAAGGGGATTTGTTTTCTAATGGGAGGGGACATAAAAATAGCCTAAAACCATTGTAAGACTTAAATGATAAGCTTTAATAGCCTAAAACCATCCTAATGTTAAGTTTTCCTAAATTTTGTAACTAAACTTATTGAGTAGTTTTGGGATCTTAAATGACGAACCAAAACAACTTCATATAATAATAGGAAGAAATAAGTCAATGAAAACAATGATTTTCATATTCATTTATACAGAAATATATATTGCCCAAATGTATTAAATGTTTTTTATCCACAATGTCTGTTAGTTTTACATAACTCTGTTAAAAATGCTTAAAAATAGGCCTTTTCTGAAACAGTTTCTTTACAAGCTCAAGTAATTAATTTTGAAATACTATTAATATCTACATATTATATATTATAATAATCAATGTATAAATCCCTTTTAAACAGTTAATTAAAAAGAATCAAACTTTAAAAGTGAGAAAGAAGTTCTAAAACAGATATTTTTCTATCAATTTTATGGTTTCCATATAAAACTTACACCTAATTGAATATCAGTATCTGCATAAATTTGAGGTTGTAAAGAAACCGTTCCAGCAGCTTAGGTAAAAAAAGGTCTTTTTGTATTTTTGACAGAATTATAGGCATATTCAAGTAATGTTCTAATCAAACATTAAAAAAAATAACAGACTTTAATACAATAATAAAGCTAAAGATTATAGTATATATATAAACTTTAATATAATACTTTTTATATTGTTTTGGCAGTTCATCCAAAGATCTCCTTAATATGATTGACTAATAGAAAGAATTCATTAAAAGCCAAATTAAAGGTTAGGATATACATAATTATAAATATAGAGTTATTAATTAAGCATACCATGTTCTCTAAGTATTTCTGCTATTTCTTCATATCTTTTTAATAGAGCCCAATCCAGATCTGTCCAACCTATGTATAATATTAATTAATTATATAATAACCCTTTGTATTGCCCTTCATATTGTGACATATTAATGTTTTAAATATGTCAGCAACATGATTTTTATATAGTTTATAAAGTTGGCATAAACTATATATAATGATTCAAATTTTGTAAATGGACAAGCCAAATAGCAAAGTATTATTGAGTAGTTCAGAGAGAAAGAGAGAGAGAGAGAGAGAGAGAGAGGGAGAGAGAGAGTGAGAGAGAGAGAAGAGAGAATGATAGAGAGATAGAGAGCTATAGTTGAAAGAAGAATTTACATATTTGTGCATCCAACAATTTGTGTAATTAAAATGATATTATATTCTAATTACAGATTAAGTTTTAATTCAACATATATATTTATATTTATTTGGATACATAGGTGATAAGATAATCAATAGATAGATAGATAGATAGATAGATAGATAGATAGATAGATAGATAGATAGATAGATAGATAGATAGATAGATAGATAGATAGATAGATAGATAGAAGGATAGATAGATAGATAGATAGATAGATAGATAGATAGATAGATAGATAGATATATAGATTGATAGATAGATAAATAGATAGATATATAGATTGATAGATAGATAGATAGATATATAGATAGATAGATAGATATAATATACTAAAGATACAATATATATATCTTGAGTTTAAAGCACAGCTATAGATATACAGAGAGGGGTGTACAGAAATAGATTGTTAGATAAATGAATACATAGATAGTTAGATAGAACATACTAAAGATTCTATATACAAATATATTATGTAACTAACCATCTTTATCTTTATTGTTGATATTGGCTCCATATTCTAGAAGTAGTCGGACTGTTTCTGTCTTTCCATTAGTTGCTGCCCACATAAGACTTGTATTACCTAGATATAAATATATAAGAAACATTATATTATGTTGTTCAGATTAAAGTCATAGTTATACACAGAGAAAATGATTAGAGATAGTTATAATATACTAAATATACTATATAGTACAATAATATTATATAACTAACCATCACTATCTTTTTGGTTGACATCGAGTCCATATTCTAGAAGTAGTCTGACTGTTTCTGTGTTTTCACCCAGTGCTGCGCTCATAAGACTTGTGTAACCTAGATATAAATATATTAGTTACATTTTATATTTATAGGCTCAGAGTAGATATACAGAGAAAGGTGTATGGATAGATAAATTATACCAAAGACAAAAATATAGTAAAATAACCATTATTATCTATATTATATCTATCTAATATATGGATAGATATATATTATATATAGATAGATAGAACAAACTGTAACTAAAGATATACAAATATAGTATGATAATATTATGCAACTAACCATCATTATCTCTTTGGTTGACATGAGCTCCATGATCTAGAAGTAGTCTAGCTGTTTCTGTCTTTCTATTGTATGCTGCCCTCATAAGACTTGTCTCACCTACATATAAATATATTAGTTACATTATATATATTCTTTAGTTCAGAGTACAGTTATATATATACAGAGAGAGGTGTTCAGAGGTAGATATTTAGACTTAAGATAATAGATAGATAGAATATACTAAAGATACACTATATAGTGAAATAATATTATGTAGCTAACCTCTATTATCTTTATGGTTGACATCGGCCCCATATTCTAGAAGTATTCTCATTACTTCTGTGTATTCATAAACTGCTGCCCACATAAGACTGGTAGCTCCTAGTTATAAATATATTAGTTACATTATGAATTCTTTAGTTCAGAGTACAGTTATATATATACAGAGAGAGGTAAACAGAAATTGATAGATGGATAGAATATACTAAATATACATTATATAAATGGTATACTAGTATAATAATATTATGCAACTAACCTCTATTATCTATATGGTTGACATCAGCTTCATGTTTTAGAAATAGTCTGACTGTTAGATAGAATATACTAAAGATATACTATATATTAAAAAAATACTATGTAACTAACCATCATTATCTTTAATGTTGACATCGGCTCCATATTCTAGAAGTATTCTGACTACTTCTGTTTTTCCACTGCTTGCTGCAACAATAAGACTGGTATCTCCTAGGTATAAATATATTTGTTACATTATGAATTCTTTAGTTCAGAGTACAGTTATAGATATACAGAGACAGATGTACAGATAGATATATAGATAAATGGATATATAGATAGAATATACTAAAGGTACTATATATTGTAAAATGATATAAATTATTTTATGTAACTAACCATCATTATCTTTATGGTTGACATCAGCTTTGTGTTCTAGAAGTAGTCTGACTGTTTCTGTGTTTCCATTCCATGCTGCCCACATAAGACTTGTGTAACCTAGATATAAATATATTAGATACTTTATATATTCTTTAGCTCAGAGTACATTTATAGAAATACAGAGAGAGGTGAAAAGAGATATATAGATAGAAATAGACTATAGATAGATAGATAGAATATACCAAATATACAATATATAAATATAGTTTAATAATATTATGTAACTAACCATCATTATCTTTATGGTTGACATGATATTTTTTAGTTCAGAGTACACACACCCCACCAGAAGGCTTGTTAAGTTAGTAAAAACAACCTGTGGAAAGGGTTTACACAGGATGTACTGGGACCTTATGGTGAGTTCAGAACATGCTTTCCCTAAATTGAATTAGCACCTTCCCATAGTAGAAAATTTTAGAATTACTTTTTGATTCTTATAATGTTTGTAGGGATATTTAACTTGTCATATATAGTTCAAACAATTTACTTACTGTTAAGGATTTATTTTATGCTATAAAATTGCCAATTAGTTTTTTTATAACGTAGTAGTTCGGTAATAAAGACATATTTTAAATTCGTATTATTGACAAAAAAATACCTCACTGTCTACAAAGGGTTGAATCTCATAGGTTATTTAAAATAATAATATCCTTTTTTATTGTGTTGGACAATAAATAACCCACTTTGGAGAATTAGTTTACACTTTTATCAGACTGTTTATAAAGAAATATTGCGTCTTTATTATTTACAAATTTGTAATTAAAGGTGGGCGAGAGATGGGCCATCTAAAGTTAATTGGATACTAATAAAAAACCTGTTTCTGGCTTTGTTATTGTATTTGGTTTTCAATAAAAAATATTGCTTATTTTATCAATTTCTAAGTAACTATACATTGGTTTAAAGCAAGGATTATGTTAAAAGTCAGCTTAACTGTTAGGAAAAATCTAGAACTATGTGAAAAAGTTTAATTTTAGCTATAATGGGAGAAAAAATCAATTTAATGGACATTTTATATAATACGGAAAATTTCTTCCTTTCCCTGTACCTTATAAAAATCGTCGTAAAAAGCCGTTTTTTAAGCAAACAAAGGCGTGTTTTGCTCTATCTGTGAGATATTATGAATGAGATAATGTTAAGATTTGATATTAAGATGAGAAAAATTTACGTTCACAGTCCCTTTAAAGATAGTTAAAAAATAATTTATGTCACAGATATGTCACAGTTTCATGTAGATATTTATTTTGTTTAAAGACATGCCATTCATGACAATATAGAAAAAGGTGTAATAAATAAAGCTCATTCAAAAGTACATAATTTTACTAGAGATGTTAAAAATGGTACCCACTGCTGAAATGTCAAACACTGACACCAATAAACATGCGCAACTAATTACCATGATCTGGAGCTCCAGACAATGGGTTGTGCAATCAAAGGGTTGGTTTTCTGTTTAAATGTTGCTTAACAAAATATCTCTATGCGCATTAGAGCATTGTATGTTATTAGAAGGGGATGATAATATGGCTTCAATAGATGACCACAAGAAATTGAATGAGAATCCCACCCCAATAAGGTATATCACTTAAATTTCTTAACCTTAAAAATACAGACCCCCAAACTTTTTAAGTTAGACAATTTTTGAACAGGAGAAAAAATTCCAACAACAGTGGTCATGGTGCTGATCAAGGTGTCACAAATATTTGGAATAGATCCTGGTACATAATACAAAAATTATTCTATCTATCTATTTATCTGTTTGATGGCTATCTGGCTGATTTGCAATGCCAGGTAGCCGGTTTAGCCAATAACTGGCATTAGAAATCAGCCAAATATCTGGTATCCGGCACAACACTAGTACATATAAACTAGTTGGATAGATAAATAGATTAAAGAATAGGAAGAAACTATAAAAATTGATAAAATTAAAAGGTATGTATGGACAGTTAAATAAAGGATAGATAGATAAATAAACATACCAAGATTATCTTTCTTATCAATAAGAGATCCTCTATCCAGAAGAAGCTGTACTACAGAAGTATGACCACTCTGACTTGCCCAGTGGAGACTTGTTTTTCCTAAATATTTGAATATGTAACATGATTCTCGTCCATACAAAAAAACTATGTTTAGCATTGTATTATATCCAGTTTTCTATGAATTTAAAAATTTACAATCATAAGATTGAAAGCAGATTTTTTACCCCGTGTCTGTGGTATCTTGGGGCTAAAAAATGGGTTTTAATCTTATAATTGTACGCTTTATATCCGCGGAAAGCTGTTTAAATATGATGGGAGAAATATTCTATAACATTTTAAGAATTCAAAATATATTTATGGTACTACTTTGAAAGTAGTTGATATTTGTTGGATTAGAATTAGTTCTCATCCATATTGAAAGATTATGTGTAGTATCCTATTACAGACAATTTTCCATGATTATAAAAAAAAATCATAAACTTAATATAATTTTTAATAGCCCAGTCCTTCATTTAATATTTGCGGAAAGCTGTCTATAACAGGATGCAATGAATAACTATTATATTATTGATAAAAATATATATTATAAGTTTCACTTTTAAGATTGCTATCAATCATTCTTTTTTGAAGAAAAACTATTCTAATAGGACCAAGTGAGAAATATGGCAGATTTCTTTTTTTGGGTATAGTCCCTTTTGTGGCAACTAGGGCTCTAACCCTGTGGGCTAATTGCCTAACCATGTGGGGCAATCACCTAACCCAATATAACCTAACCTAACCTAAAATAAAATATAAAAAGCCATTTCAAAAATATGATGAATCGCACCTTAAAGGAACATTCCCTTTTTTTAGATGATTTCACAATCTTCCCATTGAATAATAAGACAATAGGTTCCAGCCATTCACCAGATCTTAGTTCACAGAAAGAAGACAATAAGTACAGAGAATTGTAACAATTCATTTCTAGCATTCCTGTATTTAATAATAGAGGTTGCACCCCTAGCATTTAAGTGACTTAATTCAAAGGTTTAGAGAAAAAAGCATCACAATTTAATTTGATAAAAAATTTGCCTAAAACCATCTTGGTGAAACATAAGTGAAGCTTCCCTAAAGTGGTGAGCAAATTTGAAAACCAAAAAAAATTTGAGAGAGTAGCATTTTTTTCTATGGGTTATATCTCTTGGCAGGGTAGTGGTAACCTTCCAAAAAAATAGTTTTAAACCTTCCTGGACCTAGGCGAAACTTAACTGTAGAGGAGAACCATATTAGTTCATTAGTTAGCAAGATCCTCTGGTATAACACATAGATATACAGACAGACATATATCCTGTTACTTTAAATAAGAAAGTATGTAAAACCTCTGGGATCTGTAGCATTAACATCTGCTCCATACTGTAAAAAGAGCTTGATTAATTTCTTTGTATTATATACTTCAATTTCACAAATTATACTTGTCAGGTTCAAATCTTCAAAAACTAAAAAAGAACAAAAATTATAAAAATGACACTTGCAGTAGATGATTTGGGTATTGTCTCTTTCATGACAATGCCTCTTAACAGGCGTTTCTTTGTATTTCACAATTGCTTTTGAGAGGTACTGTACCTGATGATTTAAAACAAAACAAAAGAAAGTGAATATAGTAATTGATTATGGCTTTTTTATATTATGTTTTATATTTAGCTAACTCATATTAGATGAGCCCCTAAGATTTTTTTGTGCGTAAAAGATAGACTTTTTCAAATTGGTGATAATACATAACATTGAGTTTTTTTTATATCTTTCTCCTGACAGGCACAGGATGCCAGCAAACCTAGCAGGTTCATCTAGTTATAAAAATTATCATTGGGCCATAATACTAAAATATCCTATATTATACTATTGTTGTTAAATAAAAGGGTAAGGAATCAAATCCAAAAACTGCTGCCTAAAATACATATTAATATAAAATTTACATAAAAAAACATATTCTAAAAATATTTTTCTTCAAAAATAAGAAAATAAAAGCTTTTTGGATTTTTATAGTAAAAAAGGATGAAGGAAGCAAAATATGACTTTGACTAACCTATGAGTGATTAAAGAGAACATGCACAATTTTTTGTCCCTAGCTCTAATAGGAGCTAGGATAATAGGGGGAGGGCATTCAGTGTGCTCCCTCCCCCTCTAACCTAGAGTTCTAGGAAAGGTCCTGACTTCTAGGGGATTAATCTAAATACTTTTTAAAATTAAGATCTACACAGTAAAAAGCTTTTAGTAGAAAAAATGGATTAATGATTCAGGCTTGATTTGATTATTGAAACCCTTTAATTGCTCACCTCTTGATGGTCCAGCACCTATCCAGAACTCCCATCCCCCCCTCCCTTGATCGTTAAGTGTTAAGTTTCTTTTTTAAAAAATTGAGAAATAATGAATAAATTTACCAGACAAACTGTTCTCTTGTATTTTTGCTCTAGGCTCCAGAAACTTGTTAACAAGTTCAGTAGAAACATTTCCATTGCATACAGCTTTTCTTATTTCTAAACAATTTAAAGGGCGAATATAGGTTCGATATGATATGAGCTTATATCAAAGGTGCCATTACATACTTTTAGAATATCTATGCCAAATTTAAAAATTCAAAAAAATCCTTAAGTAGATTTTGCAATTTTCTGTTTCAATTGAACATATAATAAATGAGATTGCCGACAAAATCGTTTATTTTAGCCCTTTACAAGACTTTTTTTTGACTATTTTGCTTAAGTTTGATTGACTATTACATTGGCACGCACCTTAAAAGATAATTTAAATGTTTATTATTTTAGATTATATACTAGTTTATTTAATTTTTTAAAAAGCATAAAAATAATTTGCGTAGAAAGGCGTCAGGAGTATTGACAGGGTAAATAATACGTCTTAAAGTTTATTTTCTGTACAGAGATCTTTGATTAATTCATGATGATATAAACAACCCTTCTGTACGCATTTTCAACACACACACACGGCCACAAAAAAACAGGGATTTGAAATCATTCTTCCTCCAAGAAAATTTTAATGATTAATTTTTTTTACTTTTTACATTATTTGATGTTTTTTTTTAACTTTTAAATAATTTACTTTATGAAGGTAGAAGGAGGGTATATTTATCCCTGATTAATAGGTTTCCACGTTATTACGACTATCATTTAACGAAAGCTTTTTAATTCAACCTTGCCACGAAGCCTTGTGTGATGCTAGGGTGTTTGAGTTCTTAGGGAACCACACTAATTACAAAATATTTTCTTCCAGATTGACGGGTTTTAAGCTATAAACAGACTTATACAATTGAATATGTCAATATTTTTAAGTTATTTATAATCTATGGAATTGCACCTTTGATATAAGCTCATATCATATCGAACCTATATTCGCCCTTTAAAAATATGTAATTAATTAGGTATAAGGTATAACCAACAAGCAAAATGAATCTGAAACAAT
Organism: Acartia tonsa; assembly: GCF_053477335.1. Lineage (NCBI taxonomy): Eukaryota > Metazoa > Arthropoda > Copepoda > Calanoida > Acartiidae > Acartia > Acartia tonsa. The sequence goes on from NC_137272.1 coordinate 45,394,165, forward strand.
ATTTTCGGGGCAAATGGAGAAGTCAATTTTGCGATGCGTTGCCCCCCAACGACAGCTGAAATAACATATTGATTTCATTGTTAATATAAGTCGATAATTGATTAGAAGAAACCTTTTTAAGAGTGCATTTGTGTAAGTAAATATACACTATACAATTGGTTTCAACCTAGACATAGTTTAATCTCAGCTCATAAAGAAAAGAAAATAATTTGAAAAAAATCACGAAACCTATAGAACAACATGGTAAAATATTATCAAATATTATCTAGATTTTACTCCCTCGTTGGTTCTACCTTATTTCTGTGATAATCTTATGATTGCAAAAAAAACATGACATTATAAGTTAATAATGTTCAAATTAGGAGCAAAAATATTTTTACCAAAAAAATATTCATAGTTTGTATTAAATTTATGCTCATTATTTACTTTTTGACCACCTTCTATCTCAAAAAAATTTTAGATTAAAATGACATGTAGATTGCTAAGACCTACCCTAATTATAAAAAAGCTTCGCTTTAAAAAAGATGCTAGCCACGTGTGTAGTAGTGGAAAAGAGTGAGAAAACTAGATAAAATTATATTCACTGGATGCTCAACTAACAAGGATGACAACATCCAGAAAAGCGAAGCTTTGAAACCATTGGACAAACAAACTTTAACACTTGTAGAAAAAGGGGCGTTGTAGCTCAGTAGTAACACACTGAGTTACCGTGAGGAGAATTCGAGTTCAAGTCCCCATGTGGCAACTCAAATTTCTCAGTCACAATTCATTCACACAACTTCCCCTTGGTTGTGCAAGAGGGGTGATGATTGGGCAGTTTGGATACTCAATAGTGAAGTACATAATACCAGTACAACCCTTACCCAAGCTCCTCTGTGGAGAGCGTCATTCATTACGGTGACTTAATACTCGGCGAGGGTGAGGTAATAAAGAGTAGGTCCCTTGAGTCAGCGGGTCAAGTACTTGTACTTGAGCGTGGACCTTGAGCTGGCCCTGGTGCTGGTATACAAAAGTGTCTCGTCCTACTCCATGACTACTTAGGTCCAAACACTAAGAAACTATGGCTACACACACACAACACTTGTAGAGGGACAGAACTTAACAATCATGTATAAATATTAACAAAATTGGAAGTAAATTTGTTGAAAAATGCTTACATACAGGCTAATTGTTAAGTACATACTTACATTTTTAGGACTTGATTATAGAGTTACTCCTCTAGGAGTCATTATTCCAAAAATCAGAACCGGTTCTAATCTACTAGTCCCAAATGAATACGAGAAAACTGCTTACCCGGATCCACATCAGTATATCTGTTATCATTTTCTAATCCTTTGTCATCTTCTTTAATGTCTAAACAAAGATGTAATAAAAATTTATCATTCTTTTAAGATTTTTTTATTTAGGTAATTTTCTGTACACTTTTGACCGCAAAAAATATTTCCAGCATGCCTTCTAAATGATTAATATTCGCTGGATAAGAACCGGTTTTCAGCAAAACTAGTGGAACTTTAGAATATTTTGTACAATTTTTTTTCTAGGAACAATTTATCTTGGGATGGTGATGGAACCCTCACCTAAAATAGTTATGAACCTTTCCAGAACCTATTCAAAGCTACATTATATAGGAGAACCATGTTGGTTCAGCGGCTAGTGAGATTCTTTAGTACAAATCCTGTTACCTTTTTATACAGATTACATTTTGGGCTTATCTAAATGGGGTGTTTTGTTTTTAGGTAAGGTTTTATTAGAGGCAGGACAGCCAGGAGGGTTAGTTTTTATATTTGAGCCCTGCAAGGTTAATGCGATCCATTTGGGTAAGGCAAAAAAGAAAACAATTCATTTTATAAATAGGGGTTGGGGTAAGAATAATTCAAGAGAAAGCACAATAAAACAGGGATCTAAAGGGATAAGACAATGGCAGATAAATTGATGTACATCGCCAATGATGATACACTATACCTGTCTGTTGATTACAATTAGCAGTAGAAACGTTTAGACTAGTATTAAAAACAGCGCAATTCTCCCCCCCCCCCCCTAACAATAAAATCTCACCTATAGCTTTGGATAAGCATCCTCCAACATATAGCAGCAAACAAACCTTAAATATTTTCTTTTAGATTTTATCGTATTCATTCGAAACCGATTAATATCCAGTGGATTAGAACTGGTTCTCATCCATACAAAAAAAACTATGTCTATCATCATATTATATCCAGTTTTCTACGAATATAAAAACTGGTTTTAATCTTACAATTGTACATTTTATATGCGCGGAAAGCTGTTTATAATATGATGCAAGAAATAACTATTATACACTTCTTTTAGTAGCGAAGCTACTCAATAATTCACAATGTCCGTCCATCTGTCCGTCTGTCATCTGTCCATAATTAATGAATTGGAGGGAAAATTAGGCTTCCAATATTAATGTTTTTTAAAAAACGGGGGGTTAAAATTTTCTAGGAAAGATTTCTCTTCTGAGGAAAGTTGTACCCTCCACCAAAATAGTTATAAACCTTCCCAGGACCTATGATAAGCAACCCTGTAAAGGAGAAGCCTATATGTTCAGCAGTTACCGGGATTCTTTGGTACAAATAGACAGACAAAAATACAGCCTGTTACAATATAATTAGGATATATATAGATAGATAGATAGATATATAGATAGATATGTAGATAGATAGATAGATAGATATATAGATAGATAGATAGATAGATAGAAAGATATATAGATAGATAGATAGATAGACAGATTTATAGATAGATAGATAGATAGATATATAGATAAATAGATAGAAAGATAGATAGATAGATAGATAGATAGATAGAAGATAGATAATAGATAATAGATAGATAGATAGATAGATAGATAGATAGATAGATAGATAGATAGATAGATAGATGGATAGATAGATAGATAGATAGATAGATATATAGATAGATAGATAGATAGATATATAGATAGATATATAGATATATAGATAGATAGATAGATAGATAGATAGATAGATAGATATATAGATAGATAGATAAATAGATAGATAGATAGATAGATAGATAGATAGATAGATAGATAGATAGATAGATAGATAGATAGATAGATAGATAGATAGATAGATAAATAGATAGATATATAGATAGATAGATAGATAGATAGATAGATAGATAGATAGATAGATAGATAGATAGATAGATAGATATATGTATATGAAGTACTCACAAAACTAAATGTTATCATGATCACGTATGAGAAAGAACTGAACTACTACTGGTGGTGGTGCTGCTAGTGACCTTCACATTTCTCTTTTTTCTTGGCACAACAAGTTTTCTTTTTGAATTGTAATTTACAAGTCAACTTTTCAGTGTATGTGTGTGTGTAGTGATCTAAAGGGATAAAATAATAGCCGATAAATTGATGTACATCCTCAATGATGATATACAAGATAACCCTTTTTGTAGATTAAAATTAGTGGTGGAAATGCTTGGACACTCAACTTAATGAATCAACCAATCAAAAAAAGTCCCCAAAGTTATTAAGCCAAGGAATAAGAAAACATTATTACAGTCTACTGTCCCCTCCCTTCCTGCACACACAAACACCAGAACCAAAACGTCCCCACACACAAAGAGAGAGGGGACAATGGACGGGGTTTATTATAGCGTTTTCTTATTTTCTAGCTTAACAAGTTTGGAGACTTTTAATTAATTTTGATTGGTTTCTGGTTGGTCCATTAAGTTTAGTGTTCAAATCTTTTAAACCAGGGGGGATAATTTTGTTTATCAACATTGTCCTTTCCTAACAGTTAGTTTTTTCGTTAATTTAGGCATGTAAGAATTACCCTATCGATTTCAAACTTTGAATGATGATAGCTATAACAGTTAGGTATGATTTAGAAAGTGTAGTAACTCCATTATTTGTATCATACTGTCTGTATGTCCATTTAACTTGTAAGTTAAAATTTTACTATTTATCTGATTTTTAGAATACTGATTCCTTTTGGAACATGGTACAATGTTATAAGCGATGCATCTTTGTAATCAAGTCCTAAATAGAATAAATATTTAAGTGGGTTTTCAACAAAATTAGTTACAATTTTGTTGAGACTTATGGATTATATTCTGCTTATTTAATTCTGAAACTCTACAAATGTTTCAGAGATTCGCTTTTATGGATGTTGTCATTTAAATGATTAAAAGAAGATTTGGATATAGTCTCTTTTGTGGCGATTTGTCGTATTTTCAAGGGTTAAGTAATTTGCCCCGCAGGGTTAAAGCCCCCTTAGATGTAGTAGAAAAACTACTGTGAAAATACGAAGAAATGCCATTAAGGGGCGTTGCCACGATAGGGACTATACCCGAAGATTTGAATGCTATACATATTTGTTAAGGAAGGTTTTAACGAAAGAAAGAAAGACATGGCTTACTATGCTCAATATTATTAAAATTTTTAACAAAAAAAGCGAAAATTCCTGTAAAAAAAATTGTTTATCATGATCATTATTACATTTTCTAACTATAACCTTTATAGCATGCTGTATATAAATCAATATTTCATAGGTTTATACAAGCTTAAAAATCACTTCGCCCCAAAGCTGTAATTTTTTAAGTTTAACTTTGACAAACTTCCCAAGATCCTAGGAACGCCATGCCTTACCCTACATAATTCTAGCAGATATTTCTCTTAATCTTCATTAAAAAAAATTTAGGGGGGCTTTTTTAATGATTTTTTTCCTCTCCCTAAATAGTTATAAACTTATGGGAACTTACATTGTAAAGGAGAACCATATTGGTTCTGGGGTTAGCGCGATCCTTTGGTACAGACAATCATCCTGTTACTTGAACTGATATAATTTAAGGTTGAGGTAGAAGAAGCTGCGGACGACCAGGTATATCCGCTGGATTAGAACCGGTTCTCAGCCATACTATCCGCATAATACCCGCGGAAAGCTGTCTATAACACGTTGATATAAATAAATATATAAAAATCAGGGATCTAAAAGGATAAGACAATGACCCCGATAAATTAATGTACATCCCAAATATTAAGAAACAAAATTACCCCTTATGTAGATTAAAATTGAGAAGTTTGAACACTCTACCTAATGAACCAACCAATCAAAAATCATTAACAGTTCCCATAAATGTTAAGCCAACGATTAGGAGCACATTATTATAAAAGTTTATGGACTAGTGTGATAAATAGCCCATTGCCCCTTCTCTCTCTCATTGTAAAAATACACATCTAGTAAGGGAGGGGACAAAAATTGTAAAAATATAAACCCCTCTTTTTACATCCTAATTTCTTTTAAAAATGCATTTTATTTCCCCCCCACTCCCCTCCCCCATCAAACCTTTGAAATCATGCATTTGCCGCTATATCAGATACATGAGATAAAAGCTTAGTATAAGTAGAGGTCCAAAAACATGTGCAACGCATTTTAATGCACAGTTACAATTTCCATCATATGGCTTATTTGACAACTCACCAAAATTAACAAGACATTAAAAGGTTAGTGGAGATTCTTAGGACCAGACATATGTCTACTTGAAATAAATCCAATATATCTTTGACGATGGAAATTTGAAACCCACGGGTCAATATTTCTCAGATATTCCCCCTATCTACGAACGGTCCAAAGTCGTTGATAATAATTAGGGAAAGGGTTGAAAATGGACATGAAACAGAAATATTAAAATCTTTTCTAAATTTTTACGATCCTGAAAGTTAATATTTACTGATATTTTCCAATAAATTTTTTCGTTCCGTCAAAATTTGGAAAAATAGCCAATATAGCTGTCTAGAAAGAACACGAAACCTCTACACCTAATATTTTCTCAGTGTTTTTTTTACTTTTTATACAAATTTTTTTTAAAAATTAAATATTGATGAGTTTTTTATTTTTATAGAATGAATTATAAAAAAAATAATATTGGTTGATTGGTTTTTGCGATATCAGAACTCAGAACCATATCAGTTTTACTTTTAAACAATTCAATAAATATGAAAACTTTAAAAATTAAATATTGATGATTTTTTTTTATTTTTTTAGAATGAATTATAAAAAAATAATATTGGTTGATTGGTTTTTGCGATATCAGAACCATATCAGTTTTACTTGTAAACAATTCAATAAATATGAAAACTTAGATATAAAATTTGTATAATAGATAAGACTTTTAAATAATTTATTCTCCCCTTTCTTTATTCCAAAAATCTCGATTTTTCTTTCATTGTCATATCCTAGTATTTATTATGTGTATTTGTATTGTCGTGTGAGTATGTGAGAGGGTTGTAAAGTACACCTTAGGAGATAAGACAATGGATGAAAATCTTGTTATCCTTGTTTAGATTACATTTAATAGATGCCTATTGATTATAGGACATGTCAAAACATAAATACAAGGATATTTTAATTGGTTGGTTAAATTATTAACTTTTTATCTAACATTGGCTCAAATAAAAGTAAAATTTATTTTTTTAAAGCGAAGCTTTTCTATAATTAGGGTCGGTCGGTCCGTCCCTCCGTATGTCCGTTTAAGATAGATAGCTTTTATTTATTCATTAATTTAGAATTAACCGAACGCTAAGCAAGATAGATAAATTACCATCCCCCCCCTCTCCCTCACATAGCTGTTAAGACTTAAGATTTTTTGTTTCAGGCTTTCAGCGTATCTACTCTATAATAATCCACCTTCCAAAGTTCCAACACCCTCCATTCTCCAACCCTCCACCCTGCTTACTGTCTTCTACATTTCAACTCAACCATATATCAAACTTGCTAATATCATAAAGTGAAAGAAAAGTTAAAAAATAAACCACCAATAACCATTAAATAATGTATTAATCATTCTAACTCAAGTAATATGTACTAATTTAACCTAACATACTAACAAAACAATAATCATAACTTTTTTTACTTTAATGAAATAAATATTCTAAATAAATAAATAAACTATGTTGACTTAAATAAAATGAAAATAAATATTTTTATTTTATTTGGATTGGAGTTAGTTTTGTAAATTGTAACGTTTTGTCCTTGTTCTCTAAGGTCTCATATTTCTTGTATGATGAGTTGACCCTTAGCTTTATGAGGTCATAAATGTTTCCCCCCCCCCCCCCAAAAAAAAAAAACGCTGAATCGATAATAATTTATTACACTAGTGTAGTCTCACCCCTCCCCTATTTAAGAAATGTTGTCGATATATATATGCTAATGATATTGATTCACCCCTACCTCGCCCCCCCTAGTTTGAAGGTTGACCGTTACGATACAAATATTGACCCCTCCCCTCCCCCCCCCCCCACCCAAGAAATAACAATTCAAAACATATGGAAAATAGGAATTAGCGAAGCTTTTCTATAATTTGTGTTGGTTATAGACGTCAGTCTGTTCATCATTAATATGTTAGTATTACTATTTTATATAATTTATAGACAGAATACTTACTTATAATTTTGATTATACTTATGCATTTATGTTAATGTCCCCCCCCCCCCCAAGAAATAACAAAACAAAACATATGGAAAATTCAAAATACTAGGAATTAGCGAAGCTTTTCTATAATTTGTGTTGGTTATAGACGTCAGTCTGTTCATCATTAATATGTTAGTATTTATATAATTTATAGACAGAATACTTACTTATAATTTTGATTATACTTATGCATTTATGTTAATGTTTTGCTTTAATGGATATTGTCATCCTTGTTAAAAATTTTTCACACATCCCAACACTTTATATTGACCCCTCCCCTCCCCCCCCCCCCCCACCCAAGAAATAACAAAACAAAACTTATGGAAAATACTAGGAATTAGCGAAGCTTTTCTATAATTTGTGTTGGTTATAGACGTCAGTCTGTTCATCATTAATATGTTAGTATTTTATATAATTTATAGACAGAATACTTACTTATAATTTTGATTATACTTATGCATTTATGTTAATGTTTTGCTTTAATGGATATTGTCATCCTTGTTAAAAATATTTCACACATCCCAACACTTCATATTTGAAGATATCTATAATATTATTAATCTTAATAATTTCTTGGAAACCGACAACAACTACTTTATATAAAACTAGTGGCTACGCCCCCTAGAAGCCTCTAGGGGCACTGGCACTGGTAGGAGGAGGAAAAGTCGACCTCATCCCATTTTAGATTTGAGTTTCAAAAGAGTTAAACAAATACTTTTTTGGGGTTCAAAAATAGTTTAAAACCTTCCCAGGACCTTTAAGAAGCTTCACTGTAAAGGAGAACATTATCGGTTCAGCGGTTAGCGAGATCCACACACCCCACCCACCCCACAACCCTCACTTTCCAAAAGAGAGCAATAGAGATTTGTTGTTTCAGCATATCTTCTCTATAATCCATATGTCTGCCTTAATAATTCAAAATAATTTAAAGAAGTGGACCTTTGTCTGTAGGCCTTAGTATTTTAATAAAAAATTTTCTTGTCTAGCATCGTATTATATTTAGTTTTCTACGAAAATATCCGCATAAAGCCGTTAATAATACAAAGAAAGAAAAAACTATTATAAGAATTTACCTTAGGAGTGGAAATGTTTATTCTTGTTCTGTAAGATCTCATGTTACATGTATTATAAGTTGACCCTTCCCCTACCCATGAGTACAAACCTGTATATTCATTCAACAATGGAACAAGGTTGACTAAATCCAAAATCGTTGATATAGAAATACATACAACAAAAATATTTGTATATAGTTATACTGTATTGTAGTTTGAGTTATTTAATCTAGAAGGTAATTTTGTGTATCATACAACATCCATAAAAGCGAGCACTAGAAACGGTAGGACAAACGGATATTAACACTTAAAATGTGTCAGAAGAGTCGAAGCAAAATTGTAAGCAAATTTGTTGAAAAACATGCCTAAATTACCAAAAAAAGCTATCCGTTTTTGTCGGACGGACGGACTGACCCTAATTATAGAAAAGCTTCGCTTTTAAAATGTATTATCAATTATGGCCCAGGATATAATCCCCCTCCCCCCCCCCAAAAAAAAACCCAATGGAAGGGCATCGTGTTATATTACATGTAAAACTTGAAAGAGATTTAACTAGATTTCTTAAACACAGAAAAAACAAACTCACTATATATCTTTCCACGGATATTAAAATAAAAATCCAATGACTGTTTTCTACAGATATAGAAATGTACATACAATCATAAGATTTAAAAATAATAAAAATAAGGTTTTTAATAGTTATTTCTTTCATTGTAAAACTATCTTCTTAAATGTTAACTTAACAAAAATCTATATAACCTTACGATGCTATATATAATTTAACATGCGATTTTTGGACAGCTTTCCACGGATTTTTAAAGCAATTTAAAGCACTCTGCCCCCTTGCCTGCCTAGCCGCAGCGCTCGGCCCCCTTGCCTGCCTAGCTAGAAAAACAACGCCGATAATTAATTTAGGCATGCTAGAATTACCCTATAAATTTCAAAATTTGTATTATCATTCTTAATCTTAATGCATTATTTATAGGTCGTAGCAACTCTAAAAAAACTCTATATAATCTTTAACAAATGTCTGTATGTCACTTTCAAACATGATTTTTAAAACGTTGATTTTTAGGACGTTTAGGAACAATGTAATAATTAATGCAAATTGATAATCAAGTATAAAAATGTTGAAAAAAAGTTTCAGCCTTTTATTTTTTATAGGAGCCGAGAAAATCACGTTTTCCTTAAACTAATACATACAGACAGACGGACATAAGGACATAAGGACAGACGGACATTTTAAATTATAGAGTAGCTTCGCTACTAATAATCAAGTATAAGAATGTTGACAAGAAGTTTTAGCCTTTTATCTTTTATAGGAGCCGAGAAAATCATGTTTCCCCCAAACTAAGACATACGGACAGATGGACAGACGGACATTTCAAATTATAGAGTAGCTTCGCTACTAAAAATGTTAATTCACAATTAACAAAGATGACAACATCCGTTATTAGCGAAGCACAGATGTATCCTATTGTATAAAGTAGTAAGCTTTTTTGTCTGTAGCTTCTTATTAGCCCAGGGAAGGTTTTAACTATTTTAACAAAATTATACATAAATGTGTTGCAAAATTGCACATATATAGGATCAAATAAAAGGGCATACTTTCATTTTTAGGATTTTATTGTAGAGTTGCCTTGCTTATAATACTTTACCTTGTTGTCCTAAGAATCAATATTCCAAAAATCAGATGAATAGGAGAAGCATATTATACAACAACATGTTGTCAAAATGCTAAGCCTTATAAATTGTACCTAACTGTCATGGGAATCATCATGCAAAGTTTGATATCGATGGGACAATTCTAACATGCCGAAATTAACGAAAAGAGCTAACCATTACGGACGGACCGACCCTAATTTTACAAAACTCTCTCTTATTTGACAAAAAGGCGGGGTAGTTTATTGTTTGTTTTTAAAAGCGAAGCTTTTCTATTATTAAAGCCAGTCTGTCCGTCAGTCCGTCAGTCCGTCCGTAACGGTTAGCTCTTTTTGTTAATTTAGACATGTTAGAATTGTCCTAGCGATTTCAAACTTTGCATGATAATTCCTATAACAGTTAAGTAAAGATTTATGAAGCGTAGCAACTCTATAATCCTTACTAGAAAGTCCGCACGTCCAACCTTTTTAATATTTTTTTTATATCTTATAATCAATCTTTATATCTGATTTTTAAAAGCGAAGCTTTTCTATAATTAGGGTCAGTCTGTCCGTACGTCCGTCCATAACGGATAGCTTTTTTCGTTAATTTAGGCAAGTTAGAATTGTCCTATTGATTTCAAATTTTGCATGGTGATTCCTTTAGTAGTTAGGTACGATTTAGAAAGCGTAGCAACTCTATAATCATTACCAAAATTTCCGTACGTCCATTTTAAACCTAATGATTTTTCTACTTTTTTAACAACAAATTTTACTTTTTAAAAGCGAAGCTTTTCTATAATTAGGGTCGGTCCGTCCGTCCGTGAGATAGACCAAATTACATTCAGGACCCTTTTGGACTCCACCCCCAGTGGGCATAAAATTCTGGGCGGAGAAAAAGTCCGCCCATAATTTTAAAATAAGGGATAAAAGGATAAAATTCTGGGCGGAGAAAAAAGTCGTTTCAACGTTAGATTTAGTGACTTAGAATTGGGGGGCGGTGAAAATGGCCCAGTGGGCATAAAATTCTGGGCGGAGAAAAAGTCCTTTTAACGTAATTTTTTCATCGGCCATAACACTCCGCCCATAATTTTAAAATAAGGGATAAAAGGATAAAATTCTGGGCGGAGAAAAAAGTTGTTTCAACGTTAGATTAAATGACTTAGAATTGGGGGGGGGGGGGGGGGTTGCAATTTTAGTACAAAAATTGAAAAAGTATCCGTTTAGAGTATTATTTAAGTAGAACTATTTTTTGAAGAAATGTTAACTTGACTCTATTACAAATATAAAAGTTTTGTTAGCTTGAAGCAAGCTATCCGTTTTTTATGGACGGACAGACCGACCCTAATTATAGAAAAGCTTCGCTTTTAAAATGCTGTGTACGGGTCTATTAATACCCCCCCCCCCCCCCCGCCCTCATTTTGCAAAAGGATAATACTATAAGAAAGTTAAGCGGGGATAGGATAGGGGAAGCGTACATACTCTACAATTGTTTTTTTTTCAGCAAACCCATTTAACAATTAAACCTTTATTATTTCAAATTCAAACACGTTTTCAATTTAAATTTAAAAAAAAATAATAAAAAAAACACATTTTATAATTACTTAAATAAGCAAACATTAACATAGTCATACAATCCTACTAATAAGCAATCCTATACCAATAATTTTGTCTTGTCCTTGTTAATATCATCTTAAATGTATGTATGATATGACCCCTTTCTCCCCCCCCCCCCACCCTTGGATACTTAACTCAGTTAACTACAAGTACAAAGTATAATTTCCTTAATCTTAACTTAATAATCTTTAATCTTTCTTCAAACAGTTCTGTCTTTTTTGAAGGCTTTTGCCAATTATAAAGCAATTAAGCATTAAAATGATAACTTACCCTAATTTTTTCCTCAAAATCGATTGCTATGCTATGTATAGTTTAGGAGATACGTGTAAAAATTGCCCAACTGTCTTAAAACTAATGTCGTATTCTTAACAGGTAGACTTTTTGGAGTAAGGAAATTATGTCATCACATTAATTTCATAGAAAGAACCTAAAAGTCTAATATATTTAGTAAATTTTATTTCGGAATTGTTTAACGAACATACTTCATTTAAGATTGTGTGATTTATTTCAGAAATAGAAATATACAACGTAAAAATTTATTATTTATCAAAATCTAGTATTTATTTACGAAGCACTTCGTAAATAAATATTAAGAAATTTGAATATTTAGAAAAATATAAATAGGGAGCTATTTGTGAACGAACGGAGAGGGGAATATATATCATATTCTTGAAATAGAATTCTTGGCGACGTTAATTAATATTCCCCAATTTCAATATTATCATGTCTCTAAATTCCCTTTTGATTTTTCTCGAAATACGATACGTTTAGGGTTTGGAATACTTAATATTTTAAATATGTAGTAGACACATCATTGCTTAGGACGATAAGAATATTCATTTATTGCATCATATTTCTGTGGATAATTAACTTTTGAGATTAAAACTGTGAGCCGAAAGAAGCCAAAGGCCTGGGCTAACAAATCTGCATGGTGTTAATTTGTGATTTTCTTTTAATAAGATGCTATACATGTTATTTCAGTATAATCCAGCGGATATTAATTGGTTTCAAAGCCATACTGGAAATTATGTTAAAAGCATAGTAACCTAGCCAACCTAATACAACGAGTAGTTTTATAAATATATCAAAAAATCACCAACACTAATTACAAAAAAGCCTAACCCACTTTCACTCTCCAATGAATGACGTTACGGACTTACGGACAGACACAGTGAATTATAGAGTAGCTTCTCTACTAATAATTCCCGCTTTATTAATCCTATAATATTTGTTTCCTTTCAAGAAAAGTTTTTACAATACAATACTTGGTTTTTCAGTAGGCTCAGAACCAGTCTAAATCCACCTGGTTTGACTAAGCATAAAGAAAACTTTGTATTAACAATCTTAACATATTACCAAGAACATATAGACGCTGCTAAAACTAGGGGCACTTGAAGGTAAAGAAATTTATCTTGGGAGGGTGTTGGTATCCTCCTCCCACAATTAGTTATAAACCTTTCCATGACTTATTAGAAGCTATATTGTAAAGAAGAATCATATTGATTAAGCAGTTCAATATCCTTTAGTACAAACAAACAGAAAAAACAGACATACAGACATCCTGTTACTTTATTATAAGAATTTTAAGATTAACTTAAAGAATGAAAGATAATTTTCTCTTATGTTTTGTGTTATTTGTAACTTTAACATTTTTTTATTTTAAATTGATATTTCATATCCTTTAAATTTTAAAAAATACTTAAGCAGTTAGCTTATGTTTCTAAAAAATACATGACAAAAAAATTCAGGATCTTTGATAAAACGGGGAAATTCCCTTTCTTCAGAGCTCCTTATTAGATACGTAACAAGGATGACATCATCCATAAAAGTGAAGCTCTGAAACGGTAGAGATGCTTTGCTTGTACTTTGTTGTTTTAGGAATAAGTATTCCAAAAATCAGATCAATCGGATAATTATTTCATATAAAAAACTTGTTTTTAAAAAATTAAAAATTATCTTATTTAAAATAGACGTATGGACATTTTGGAAATGATCATAGAGTTGCTAAGCTTTTTAAATCATACCTAACTACTAACAATTATGGAGTTCTTTGCTCCCTATATCATACCTAACTACTGCAGGAATCACCATGCAAAGTTTGAAATCGATAGGACGATTCTAACATGCCTAAATTAACAAAAAAAGCTATCCGTTCCAGAAGTACAAACCAACACTAATTATAGAAAAGCTTCGCTTTCAAAAATAACACTTCATTTTATGAGGAAAAGTAGAGAAATAATAACTAAGAAAAGTCAAAACAAAAAAGGAACTTTTTTTACAAGAGTTGTGGGGAGGTGAAAATTTATACCCGCAAAAAGCCTAAAACCTGCCTTGGACTTTTACAAACATTTACGAGATTTTAATGGACAAACACAACAAAATTGCAACTAAATAATATAGATATATAACATGAATGGTTAATTTCCCGGTTTTTTTTGGTGAGTAGTACTGAGGGGACAATGGGCTGTTTATTACACTAGTCCCCAAAGTTTTATAATAACTTTTTATTAACGTCCGTCCATATGTCCGTCCGTACGTCCATTTTAAACATGTTGATTTTTAACTTATTATAACAGCAATTGCTTGATTGGTCTGATTTTGGAATACTGAGATACAGCAGCTGACCCGCCCAGAGGACTGGCAGTGGCTGCCCACCGAAGAGAATGTGGCAGATCTTGCCACAAGAGGAGCCTGCAGTGTCGAAGATGTTTTACCTGGATCTAGGTACCAATCCGGACCTAGTTGGTCGCGCCTGGAGCAGGACCAGTGGCCTGTAAAAACGGCGGGTGAGATAAATCATCCAATCCCTGAATCGGAGTTAAATCCCAAGATGGTCAAGTTGAAGTGTATGATAGTTCAGACGGTTGATAGTGATTTCTGGAGGATGCTGGCACGGCGGAGCTACAGGCAAGCTCCCCGGACGATGCAGGCAGTGCTTAAAGCTGCCAATTTGTTCAAGATGAAGCTTATTAAAAAGCGAGGATTTACCAGGAAGGATGATACTGCTGGTAATGTTGATGGTTCCAAGTTTTTTGAGAATCATAATTTTTTGAATACTTACCTAGTTACTGTTTGTGACTTGTTCCTGACATCCTACAACCAGGAGAAAGAATTGCTGATGGATGCTGAAGGCAGATTATGCTACAGCAGGAGATGATGTTAACACGTGGCGTGTTATTTCGCCCGCCGATTTGCTTGGCGGCAGAGTTAACGACGGGATTTGTACATTCGAAACCCAATGCAAAGACAAAATTACCCGCCGTTTGGATCATTTCGAGGAGCTGACTAGACAGTTTCATGAGGTCTACCGGCAGCAGCTGTTGCCAGAGCTGCTGAAAACCGTCAAATGGAAAAAGAGCCAGGTGCCCCTGGCAGTTGGAGATGTTGTGTTGATTGATGATAGCACAAGCATGATGAGGAAATTTTGCCTGGGACGAGTGCAGGAGGTTCGTGGTGGAGGACGTACAGTTGTTGCCAGATTCCGACTGAGTGACGACGCCAAGGTCACGGACAACGAGATTTCTCCAAGAAGATTATTGAAAGTCAACCTACCAGAAGATAATTAAGTATTTTATTATAGTATTGTTCTTTTCTTTGCATATTTTTTTCGATTTTCAATAATTACCTATTTTTATTTCTTTAAGATTTATAAGTCTAACTTATTGCAAATTTCGCGCAATTTTGTTGTAACTTATAAATGAGTTCAAGATTTTATTCTTTGAAGCATAAACTAAAGTTTTCTATTCGATTACCTAAGTTTTTTCAATGAATTCCGTCTAATCAGGACTTGGGATTTTTTCGCGTAAAATATCTTAGGTACCTATCAAAGCATTTTTGTTCTTGTTGAACACAACTTTGAAATATGAGATATTGATAAGAAATTAACAATGAAAGAACAATTAATATCGTTTAAATATTTTCTTTTCATATATTTACATGCATATTACAAAATAATTTAATATTAATCATATAATTAAGTTATTTACCTTTTCCGATGTTTACCTAATATGAAAAGCAGTTAATTTTCATGAAAAATACAGATTGAGTTTGATTCTTTTTTATTTTCCGAAGAATTTAGCCTAATAAGACCATTTCACAAAACCCACCAGCAATCGTTGGTCCGCCGCAGGCTTTGTGAAACGGCAGAACTAAAGCTTAAAATAATTGATGATTCTTAAAAGATTCTTTTCGTAGTTTCTTTGATTTTCTTCTTTCTATTTGAAGATTTTGACTTTGAAACATTACTGATTATTTGTTTTGTTTTAGATGTTTGTGCCCTGCGCCAAGGACCCTGTTCACAATTATGCAAGGATAACAAAAGAATGAAAAAACTCATAACTGAAAACAGGGTAAATGGCACGAGGCAGGATCATTCTATATGCTTGAGTTTGGTCTGTGATCTTGAGAGGTTCAGGCTAAACTGAGGGCCTCATGTTGCTCTCAAGTATTTGACTGTATTTAATTATGTACGAAGATAGCTTATTATCTATCAGACAAAGAGAAAGTGCCAAATCAGCAATTTTTAGAGATACTTTTCTTTACTTTGAGCTTAATTTAAATTTGCATATGCAAAAAAAATGCAATTTTAATTTTATTTGAAGTTTTATTTTGATGAATTAATACAGTCATTTTTTATGTTCTTAGATTTAAGGATGCTTATTTTATTTGATGATTATGTTCTTAGATTTAAGGATGCTTTATTTTATATGATGATTTTATCTGCTTAGATTTAAGGATTATTTTCTTGTCTTTCTTTTAAAAAGATTTGATCGAAGAAAAAAATTTTAATGTATTCACTTTTCCTTTTCTTTTATCAAAAAAGATTTGTTTGAAAAGAAGTTTTTTGAGTAATTATTCTTTCTTTCCTTTTAGTAAAAAGATTTGAATAAATTATTTGATGATTTTAATGCATTTTATGTTTAGCATTAAGGATTATTCTATTACTAGAATATTATTATTATTCATGTTAGGTATCTAGTAAAAAATTTTGGGTACTTCTTTTTAAAAATTATTATTCATGTATTGCTATTACATGGTCTAGCAAATTCAAATAATCATTTTATTTTATTTTGAAAATTGTGAGGCCATGAGGCACAAATGTTATGTGTGAGTAGTGAATGTGTAACCCTTCAATGTTGTATGCATTTACCTCCTATTCCTTTATTCCTGCTTATTCTGAGGAAGTGTGTCAGTTTGAGTTAGTATGAATATTCGTGAATATTTTTACTAGCAGATTTAAGGCCATAGGGCCAGATTTTAAATTCTTGTAATTTATGTGGTCATGAGTTGTGACTTTTGTGGACACTGTCTGCACACAAAATTGCAAAAATTGATGATGTTGTGTTCGATTCCCCCCTGTCACAGGCAGGTGTGTATTGGTATTTGAATAGTATGTTTCCCGTGTGGATTCGAACTCATATCCTTTCTTTTCCTTATCCCAATAGGGTCACCAAAGGGACGCTTAAACTTCATAAGAGCGTGCGGCATTTCAAACAATAATACGCGCACTATGTAAACAAACTTTCCTATTGCTTTGTTACCCTTAAGAAGCGCGGAGCTTGTGTGTATGAAAAACCATGTTTTGCAATGAAATGTGTTTTTCTCCGTGCTGAATATACCTCAAATGCTTCCCTGCTTGTCATGTTCAATGATTTGGTAAATATTTAATTCTTTTTTAAGCCTTAAAATTAGAATGGAATGATATTTTCAAAGGAAGCAAATTAATTTTCTTATTTTTATTAAAATAGACCAAGTAATTGATTTATTTTTGTATCAGAACATTTTTATAGTTATTTAAAATGATTCTATCTAAAAATTATCAATTCATATTATGTTTTTGATTTGATTTTTGAAGATTTAAGCTTAATTTTTTCATTCGCTTTTAAAAAATCTATTGCAAATCACAAAACCTCGTTCGTTTTTTAGACAATAAGAATTTTTAAGTTTTGATAACATTTTAATATATCTGTATTAATTTTGTTATTTTTGTTTCAGTGCCCACCGTTTCATGGTGGTATTGTCAATAAATACACCATTTGTAACTGCACTTGCATTTGTTCATGCGGGAAGTAGTGAGGAATTGTGCTTCTGCACTTTAAGATCTTGTATACGGCCACGTCAGCCCGTGTACCGAAACACACTGGTACCCAAAGTTTTATAACATTTATAAAACATTATCGATTTTTAATTGGTTCTAAACTAGTAGTGTCCAAACTTTTCCATCAATGATTTTAATTGACAGTAGGGTTAACTTTGTATACCATTATTGGGGATGTTTATTAATTAATCGTCCATTGTCTTATATCTGAAGATTCCTGAGAATAAATAGCAGATAAAACGTGGATATGACATAAGTTTATATCCGGAAAACAAATACTTTTGTTTTGATATTTATCCCTATAGATCTTAATAGAGGTGTGCAAAAAGGAGGGTGAAGGGGGTAATTACACCCCCTTATACCCTTAGATATATAGAAGGAGGGGTGAAAGAAACTTGCGCGCATTTAGATTTTTTGTGTATATTCCCCTAAGACATGTTTTTTTAGCATTTTATCAAAACACCCTGGGTTTTTGTCAGTAAACTCCACTCGAGTTTTGTTTGAAGGGGGTGTAAAAATTGGCATGGCGCTCCGCGCACCTTTTTAGCAAAACACTCTGCACGCCCCTTGATATCAACATTCATTTTTGGACGGATCTCCTCCAAAATTTGTAGAAGGGAGGGACATTGGGGTGTAGATTATACCGGTACCCAAAGTTTAATAACCACGTTTTCTTATTCGACTGATCAAAAACTTTGGGTACTTATAATCTACAAAATAGATAGTTAGCTTTATCACCATTAGAGATATTCCAGGGATCCAAGACAATGGCCGATAAGTTGATGTACATCCCCAATGATGATAAAAAAAAACTTCATAAGATTAAAAGTAGGGATTGAAACGTTTGAACACTTAACTTAACCAATCAAAATTCACTGAGGTCCCTAACGTTGTTAAGACAACGAATAAAAAACGTTATTATAAAAATCTGGAGACTAGTGTAATAAACAACCCATTGACAACTCTTTCAATCTAGGATATACATAAATTTATCTCTCAATGTCTTATGCCTTAATATACACACAAAAATGGTTTGCTAGCTACTTATGGAGAAATCTTCCTTGTTTTAAATTGAAAACAAAGTTTCAATTTAATTTAATTTCATAACAAATGAGCCGAACAAATATTTTGATATTAAAATTTTAAACGACATTTAATCCTTTATACTTATTACGAATTATTGGCGCTAAGAATTTGTTAGGGATCTTAAGGGATAAGACAATGGACGATAAATTGATTTATATAAACTCCCAGTTATGATGAACAAAATTACCCCTTTTTAAAAATAATTGGTTAAAAGGTTTTGACACTTAGTTTTTTTGTAAGTAAGCTGTTAAACAAACTTGGGTACCAGTGTAATTTACAGTTCAATGTTACATCCCTCCATGGTAGGTTTTAGGCTATTTAAATAGCGAAGCTTCTGTATAACTTCAAATGTCTCTACCTCTATAAGCTAAGTTGGAATGGAAACGTGATTTTTAATGTGAGGTGATTTAAATTCTGTAGGATCAACATGATTTTCTTATCTATTGGTAAAGATAGGTCTCTGAATTATTTAAGAAATGTCGATGGGAGTTGAGGGCTGTTATTTCCAGGGATGGAGGGGACATTGGACTGTAAATTATACCGGTATCAAAAGATATAAAAGATCTTAAATTTCAATCAAAAAAATATTACTATGTATAATAAAGGTAATTTACAATTGAAAACCTTTTTTATATTTGAACATAAAAAAGATTCGCAAACCTCGTTTATTGTTATAATTTGGGTTTCTCTTTTTCCTTTCTCTCTCTCTCTCTCTCTCTCTCTCTCTCTCTCTCTCTCTCTCTCTCTCTCTCTCTCTCTCTTTATCCCTTTCTTTCTCTCATTTCCTCCGACTTTTTTAACCCTTTTGACGATAGCCTTTTTTATACTATTTTATTTTCTCTTGCTCCGAAAATTTCTTGTATTACTCTCCCTCACTCTAGCTCTATGTTTATCTTTCTTCTCTTTTTCTCTCTCTCTCTCTCTCTCCTCCTCCTCCTCCTCCCCCCCCTCTCTCTCTTTTTTTCCTATCTCCGTTGGAAAACTCCGATGGCCAAAACTCCGTGGATTAACCAAATTAGTTAATCGGAACCATTCTAGATTAAAACACATAATCAAGAAAAAGTGATCTTACATCAAGGACGTTTTTTTTCTATATCCTTTGAAAAAGTTGAGTAATATATTATACAGTGAAAACTATGGTTACTCTGGACTTTGAAGAAAATTCAACTTCGGCAGCGGTGGTTAAAAATGTGTCGACAGAAAATAGTTCTGTCGACCTGTCGGTTTATTTCACGGAGGATATGCTCTTTGGCAAGGCACAGGTATGTGGGAAATTATTGGTTGGTTGGTTTGAACACTTCAAGTGAAAACCAACCTATTAAGATTTAATTAAAGAATTCATACTGTTTGGAAAAACGCGGTAAAATTATTGGTTGAAATGTTTGAACACTTCAAGTTAAAACCAACCTGTTTGGATTCAAGATTGGGGTACCCAAAGTTTTGAGCTAACCAAGGCGATTATGTGGTTATAAAACTTTGGGTACCATGTAATTTACACTCCAAAGATATTTTTTTGTCAACTTAAAATTATGTTTTCCTATTCGTTGGCTTAACAACTTCAGCAAATTTTGATTGGTCGATTCATTTTAAGTTAAGTGTTCAAACGTTGCAACCATTAATTTAAATCTCCAGAAGGGATAATTTAGTGTATCATCATTGGAGATGAACATGAATTTACTAAGCCATTACCTTATCCCTACAAATGTTAAAATCATATTTTTTTACGCTGTACGCTTTTCTTTGTAAATGTTATCTAAACATCAAATTTAGTTTTCTTAACATTGAACATTTAAAGTTAAGGTGAATATATCAAAGCATTCCCCAAAATTTCAGGAAGGGAGGGGACATTTGACTATAAATTTGACCATTAGCTCAAAAATGTTGGTTACTTTGATCTAATCTTGATAGGATAGTTTATACTGCCGCCAATGCCCAAATTTTTCAACCAATAGGGAATGTACATCAATTTTTCGATCATTGTCTTATCCCTTAAGATCCATGAAAAAAAATATAGTAATCTTTTTTTCTCGTATTCATTCGAATCCGGTGGATAGGAACCGGTTCTCATCCATACAAAAAAAAACTATGTCTAGCATCGTATTATATCCAGCTTTCTACGAATATAAAAATGTACAATCATAAGATAAAAAACATTTTTTTAGCCCGTGCACCTCGGGGCTAAAAAAAAACTGGTTTTAATCTTATAATTGTACATTCTATATCCGCGGAAAGCTCTTTATAATACGATGCGAGAAATAACTATTCAACGTAAACCGTAGTAAAATTTTACGAAACTCTATGTACATCGTAGACATGGATAAAATTAAACAAATACAACCAAAGATATTTTTTCAAAGCTTGAAAAATAAAATAAAAATATCTTAAAATTCTTTTATTTCTAATCTTTGGAAGGATACGACAATGGGCGATAAATTAATTCACAGCAATAATGAATAATATCCCGACTTTTGACAAAAATGGTCGAAAAGTTTGGAAATAAACCAATCAATATTTGATTAAAGTACCCAAAGTATTTAATGCTTTGAAACTTTGGGTACTAGCATAATTTAAAGTACAATTTACCCTCCCTCCTTGCTATTTTTCTTTTTTTATAGACACGCTGAAATGTTAGAACACCCTTTTTTATTTTTTTCTATTAGAAAAACTTTGAAAATATTTACATTGCATTTACGTGGGCGTAGTGTTTGTTTTGAAGGAGGGAGGGGACATTGGACTGTAAATTATAATGGTACCCAAAGTTGTATATGCATGCTAAGCATGTTTTAGGCTTTGGGAACTAATTTTATTTATTTAAAATATCACTGTATAAATTGATTTTAATATAAAAATGGGGTAATTTTGTTTTTTTTTTATTTGGGATGTACATAAATTTATCATCTATTGTCTATTCCCCAAGAGGTTTAATAAAAAATTAATTTATATAATATGAGCTCTTTAAAAAAGAGTTTTTTTAAAGAAAAAAAAAACATAAAAACGTAAATAACATATATAAGTTTTGTTTTGTTTACTGTCTGAAATTTTTTTTAAAGACGCAAGTCTATTTGATAAGTAAAACACGTTTTGGATCTAAAGGGATAAGACAATGACCGATTAACTGATTAAATTCCAATGTTGATACTCATAATTATCCCTTCTGTAGATTACAATTACTGGTTGAAACGTTTGAACACTCAACTTGCTTTGTTTTGGAGAAAAAAGACATAATATTTACTTAATTAAATATTATCATAAAAAACAATAAGATACAAATTTACAAATTATTATTAGAAAAAACAATGATTTCAACATCAATGAAAACAAACCTCGTTAATAACATGGTGCCTTATTGTAATAAGAATCGCCTTATCAAATATCAAGTTAATAGGAACATTTTCAAATAGACATATGTCACAAAAATCCGGAAAGTGAGAAGTTTTAAAGATGTTTCGCATCCGATTATTTATTATCGTCACAGGATTAATATTTTGTGCGTTTTCTATACCCTTGAAAGTTAATAAGCTTAATTATCCTTCTTTCTCCCTTCATCTAATGGATATAGAATTTACTGGGGGAAATTTGTAGACAATTTAGCTTGCTAATATGGAACTCATTTATTGGCCAATCGTGCATACAGTGAGGGGGGAGAGGATGGGGGTAGAGGGGGCATCGTTATTTTAGCCAGCTGCGAGTATAACTTTATCAGAATACATGAAATCTGGTTCAACATCCAAGTAATAATATATCGATTCTTTATTTGCTAGAGGACTTAAATAGCGAAGCAATGACAAACACTTAAGGTCTCCTTTTTTCAAACTTTGTTTATCATCATAGGGGCTGTATATTGTAATTTCTCTTTTGATCCATGTATTTTATCCAATTAATTTTTTGTTTGTTTTAGATTGCTAACATCGTGATGAACAGTTTAATGTTGGTTATTGGAGTTCTGAGCAATGTTTCTACTCTTTATAGTTTACTCAGGTATAGTTTGATATTAGTTGTTATTGGAGTCTTGAGCAATGTTTCTACTCTTTATAGTTTACTCAGGTATAGTTTGATATTAGTTATTATTGGAGTCTTGAGCAATGTTTCTACTCTTTATAGTTTACTCAGGTATAGTTTGATATTAGTTATTATTGGAGTCTTGAGCAATGTTTCTACTCTTTATAGTTTACTCAGGTATAGTTTGATATTAGTTATTATTGGAGTCTTGAGTAATGTTTCTACTCTTTACAGTTTACTCAGGTATAGTTTGATATTAGTTATTATTGGAGTCTTGAGTAATGTTTCTACTCTTTACAGTTTACTCAGGTATAGTTTGATATTAGTTATTATTGGAGTCTTGAGTAATGTTTCTACTCTTTACAGTTTACTCAGGTATAGTTTGATATTAGTTATTATTGGAGTCTTGAGTAATGTTTCTACTCTTTACAGTTTACTCAGGTATAGTTTGATATTAGTTATTATTGGAGTCTTGAGTAATGTTTCTACTCTTTACAGTTTACTCAGGTATAGTTTGATATTAGTTATTATTGGAGTCTTGAGTAATGTTTCTACTCTTTATAGTTTACTCAGGTATAGTTTGATATTAGTTATTATTGGAGTCTTGAGTCATGTTTCTGCTCTTTATAGTTTACTCAGGTATAGCAGATAGATAGATAGATAGATAGATAGATAGATGGATAGATAGATAAATTAATGAATGTATAGATAGATGGATAGACACATTGATAGATATATAGATGGGTGGATGGATTGATGGATATATGGATAGATACAGCGGTTAGCAAGATCGTAATACAGACAAACAGGCAGAAATGCTCTTACTTTTTAAAAATATTTATGATCTCAAATTTTGTTTTCTATTTTAGAGAAAGATATGTGTATAAGAAGAAGAAAAGAATATCAACCTTGTTAATTCATTTGGCTATCAGTGATTTAATGGTAGGTTTATCTATCTATCTATCTATCTATTTATTTATCTATCTATCTAACAACCTAACTTATTCATTTGGCTATCAGTGATTTAATGGTATGTTTATCTATTTATCTATCTTTCTATCTATCCATACTTTACCCTTTTTTTATATTTATTCCTATAAGGTTGCGTGAATTTAACTATATATAAATATATTTTTGTAATCTCTCGTTTTTAAAACATATACTATTTATCTAACTTGAAATATACTAGTACTTGAATTTAAATTAAATCAATTTAATCCAGAGATGAAATAAAATGAAACATGTTTTAAAACTTTCAATTGTAGGTAAAATTTTGTTATTTACGTAAAGTTATTTCTCGCATCGTATTATAAACATCTTTCCGCGGATGTGGAATGTACAATTATAAGATTAAAACCATTTTTTTAGCCCCGAGGTGCCGAAGGCACGGGCTAAAAAACTGGTTTTAATCTTATGATTGTACATTTTATATTCTTAGAAAGCTGGAGATAATACGATGCTAGACATAGTTTTTTCGTATGGATAAGAACCGGTTCCTATCCACCGGATTCGAATGAATACGAGAAAATACATTGTTGACATCTTAAAACAATTCAGGAATCTTAAGGGATAAGACAATGGACGATAAAATGATGTACATCCCTAATGTCAATAAACAAAATTACCCCTTTCGTTATAAAGAACTCACCGTTTTTGAGCCAATGAATAAGATAATTTGGTTATAAAACTTTGGGTACTCGTGTTAATTTACAGTCCAATGTCCCCTACCTTCCTGTATTACACAAAAATTTAATTAAGATTAACTCATTGCCCTACTTTTAATTTTCAAATTACCATAAACAGAATTGCGTCATTGGAGGGTATATAACGGATATGAACTTTAGATACATTTCTAAATTTTAATATTTGTAAAAAAAACATTGATTAACTAAAAAGCAAAATATTAATATTTAATATTTTTGTGCTAAATATTAAATGTATCTATCTATCTATCTATCTATCTATCTATCTATCTATCTATCTATCTATCTATCTATCTATCTATCTATCTATCTATCTATCTATCTATCTATCTATCTATCTATCTATCTATCTATCTATCTATCTATCTATCTATCTATCTATCTATCTATCTATCTATCTATCTATCTATCTATCTATCTATCTATCTATCTATCTATCTATCTATCTATCTATCTATCTATCTATCTATCTATCTATCTATCTATCTATCTATCTATATCTATCTATATATCTATCTATCTATCTATCCATCTATCTATCTATCTATTTATATATCTATCTAATGTCTATCTATTTATCTATCTATCTATCTATCTATCTATGCCAGGTGATTCTGATCCATATGCCCCTAGAGATTGGTTGGTCCTTCACAGTGAGATGGTACAGCAACGCCTTCATGTGTAAATCTGTCATTTTTGCCAGGTATGTAAACTTTTTATTGCTGCGCTAAATATCCAATATATAGATCTATATGCAGATGACTACCTTCCCTTCCCCTTTTTCCAATGTCTTTATTCGTCTGCTAACAAATGGCTTTAGTTTTCTTTAACATTATAGCATCTTATAGGAAATGTTTGTGACTATTCTTGGGGAGGGTTCAAATTCAAATATTTGCATGGTTTTAGGCTACTTAACTGTCCTTCCACTCCCTATATATTATGGGCACAACCGCTAAAGTATAAATAAACTGTCTCAAAAAAGAAAATGATATTTTAAAAATAACATTGTATATTGTGCATACCTACGTGAAGTTTTTAATGTTTTTTTTGTTTTATTTAGTTCAAATTAATGACCTATTTTTTTTAGTAAATTTACGTAAATTTTTGAAACATAATTAACATTTTAAATGTTAATTTACAAAGATAAAAATGTTATAATTTTGTTAATTTTTAGGAGTATTGGGTTCTATTTGTCAGCTCTGATTATCATGATTATTTCTATAGACAGGTAAACTTTTTTTAGTATGGCTTCAAAACCGATTAATATCCGCCGGATTATAACCAGTTCTTAGTCATACAGTCATTGTAACAGCCGTGGAAAGCTGTCTATAATACGATGTGATAAATAACTATTTATATTAAAATTTATTTTTGTCTGTAGCTTAAGATTTAGATAACTGAACTAATTATGTTCTCCTTTTTAAAGAAGATGTATTAAGGTCACATGATGGTTTTAAGCTAGGTATTTTAATATTTCAGTCTTAGGATTGTTTTAGGCTATTTTGTCCTTCCCTTTCCGCCAGTAGCACAAAAAGTATAAAAATATCAAATATAAGACTTTTACCTAACCTAAAAAGTATTAATATATAAATAGATACCAATTATTATTACAGCAATCTATCATAAAACAGCCATAACTATCAGGGATCTAAAGGGATAAGACAATGGCCAATGATGATACACAAAATTAACCCTTCTCTAGATTACAATTAGTCGTTGCAACGTTTTGGCACTCAACTAAATGAACAAACAAATCACAATTCAATAATAGTCCCCATGGTTGTTAAGCCACTGTAAAAGAAAACGTTATTTTCAGACTTAGGGGACTAGTTAAATAAAAATTCCAATGTCCCCTCCCTCCCTGTATAACTATTAGAAAACTATAAATAATACAAAAGGAAAAATTATTAGTGTTATATTATAACAACAAATTTTATAGATAAAAATAGCAAAATTAAATTTGAACCCGTTTGGATGCTATGAACATTTACCATATTTGGGTCAGGTTTAGACTTACACATGATTTTTAAAACATTGATAACGAATTTCTTATTGAAAACATAATAATATTTTTTTCAGTTGTTTTATAAGTAAAAGGATAGTTGCCGGGAAAAGTTATTTTATAAAACTTTGTAAAAAAAACTTATAAATTGTTATATTCTATTTATATATTGATAATGACACATAAAAAGCGTACAAAACACGTGGATATATTAAAGTAAAATAGCCTAAAACAATCCAAGGACCTTTAAGAAGATTTCCTAAAATGGCCAAGTGATCTTAAAGGACAAACAAACAAACACTTTAATACTTATAGATTAGGCTCCTTTTCAAGATTTTTCCTTAAAGCTACGTGATTATCCTTTATTATTCTTCTAAAATATTTTCCATTAATTAAAAATAAAAACAACAAGGATGACAACATCCATAAAAGCGAAGCACTGAAACGGTAGGACAAACGAACATTAACACTTGTATAGTGTCAGAACTGAATAATCATAATATAAACGTATTAGAGTCAAAGCAAAATTGTAAGTAAATTTGTTGAAAAACTGCTTGATTCAGGATAATGTGTATGGACATACTTACATTTTTAGGACTTGATTATAGAGTTGCTTCGCTTATTACATTATACTTTGTTGTCCCAGGAATCAATATACCAAAAATCAGATCAATCAGATGATTAGATCACATAAAAATTTTTTGTTAAAAAAGTTAAAAATGCACATGTTTAAAATGGACGTACGGACATTTTAATGATGATTATAGAGTTGCTATGCTTTCTAAACGTACCTAACTACTACAGGATTCACCATGCAAAGTTTGAAATCGAGATGACAATTCTAACATGCCTAAATTAACGAATAAAAGTTATCTGTCTCGGACGGACGGACGGACCGACCCTAATTATAGAAAAGCTTCGCTTTTAAAAAGAACAGATGTAGAGAAGCTTCGTTTGTAAACCCGATCAAAGTATAAATACCATCAGGAATCTAAAGAGATAAGACAATGGG